>NC_141867.1:7206196-7525437 GCF_024713525.1 Acromyrmex echinatior
TTTTACATACCATAAATATTCGGAATATTTTGAAGTATTTTTGGAAGGTTTTTTTTAGAATTTTAGGAACATTTTATAAATATTTCAAAAATATTTAGCATTAGCTGCCCAAAATACTAAAAAATAACGAAAAGAAGTCTTTTTTAAGTTTTTTTTCGATAAAACAAATAGGTGTCTAAAGGATAACAAAAAGATATTTTCATTGTAAAAATTAATTTAGAATTTCGATGTTATTAAATGGTATATTATATCAAAATAAAAAAAATTAAAAGAAATATTAAAGATGATTAAAAGATTCAAAGAAGATCATCTTTTAGTTATCATATAGATAAGACTGTAAAATGACCACCCAATCAAAATTCGATGTAGATTCCATTATCATTTCTGACTGGGTAGCAGTGCGACATCTGTCGTCTTTTAATCATATTTTTTCGTCGATTATATTCTTTCACTAAAAGATATCTTTGTAACAATTTAGTCGTCTTTTAATCATATTTTAGGTGACTTTGTACTCTTTAGATGAATATACATTTTTAGTGAAAATTTTTCTTATAATTTTTATACGAATTGGAACATTTTTTAGAAAACATTTTTCAAAGAAATATTTAGAAATATTCGGAAAGTTCACATCTTTTCTTTTTCAGGATTTTTCATACATGTGAATTCTGAAATATTCTGATGAATTTCTCATCCCATAATTAAAAAAAAACTTAATTTTTTAAATTTTATAGTATTTCATCAGAAATTATACTTACAAAAAATCTTAGAAATCTAATATTTCATAATTAACATATATAAAAAATTCTGAGGAAAAATGTAGATTTTCTGAAGTGTTCCAATTCGTATAAAAAATATGAGAATATATATAAATTGTCCATAATACGGTTATAGCAATGAGAGTAATTTGTCATTCCATCTTCATCATCATGATGAAAACATGACGGCAACAAGAAACTTAATACAATTTAATTAAAAGGTTTCATTTTCTAGTGACTCCACAATTAAAAATGTTACATCACATCTTACACATAACAACTACTAAGGATAGGATAGGAAAGACATAGCTATAGGATTACGTAACATCTTTAAATATTTTTCATTTTTTCTTATGATTTTTTATCGCATGTGTTGAAATATTACCAGTTCTGACCAAATCTCAGCAAATCAATTGGATCCCGGAATCTCTGGAGATAATAAGAATAACGATGACGTTATCAACGATTGATATAAATTTGCGATTAGCATATAAATATTTAGATAATTATATTTTGATAATTATATATATATCATTAAATCCATGATTTTTGTTATCTAAGAGCGATAAAAACAGATATGCGTAGTTAATTTTGTACGTTAGTTTGTAAATATTGTCTCAAAATACCAACTATTTTTCCCAACATTTATTATCTCTATTGATAATCACTCTGATATATCATTATATAAAATCACATTTTTAATTTAAAATTAATTATTGAATTTTAAGCATATATATATATATATATATATATATATATACATGACTATAAAATAATAATTAAGATAATAAATCATAAAATTATTACTATATTATAAATTTCTTACACTCTCTTATTAAATTAACTTTAATAGTCACACGAACTTCTACGTAAGATCGACAGTCTTCTATAAATAATCTCGTCAGTGTTACACACGAGACAGTAATAATTTTAGCACAATTCGATTTATCAGATCTATATGAATGCAGTGAATTGTGTCTGCATGTGTGTGTGTCACATGCGATATAAAAATCGTAACACGTGCTATGCACAAGGCAGTTGGAGTTTGGGTTGCTTGGAGTAAGTTAGAGACAGTGTCGACATAACGTGGTAATCGTGAGGTAAAAACTATTTCGCGTTTAGAATCGAAACATGGACGCCGCAAAAAAAGTTAACAATCCAAATCCACGGATATCTGCGAATCCTATTAGCAAATTATTCTTTTGGTGAGAGTCGCTTTTACATTACAGTTAATTGCTCGAACTAAAAAATATGGATGTGCTACATGACTCATGAATATATCGTTTAAATTGATCATTCTTGAAGTATGGTCGTAAATAACAAAAGCAACAATGTCACATATAATTACGAGAAGACGATCGATTTCTCTAGGTCGCAATTCGCAGTCTCTGACGCAGATTCAAGACTAATGTTTTAAGACTCCTAATCATTTATTGATATTATTTAAAAAAAATTTAACTGTGTTACTCTGTATCGGATTAATCACAGAAGAAGACTGCTATTTACGGCTTTTATGTTCAATATCGACACACTGTAAGCTTCATTCTGAGAGCTTTTTAACAAGAGACAGAAATGACACAGTAAAATAGCGAATCATTACATCCTTGTTGTTCATTAATGTTAAACAAAAATGAAATGATTACTGTGTTACACAGTAGGTCTGTTCTTGTTGACTGATTTTTGCATCATTTTTCTTCCTTTTCTTTCCTCCAGTGTCTTGTTGGAGTCCAGTGGCTTTCTCTATCTTCCTTCTGCACGTAACGAGTGATAAGGATAGATTGAAGTACAGCTGTACACTGAAATCAAATGAATATCTTTTTGTCTCAGATTGTATTATCAAAATAAACGAGAAATCACATAAAAATTCTTGTAAGATATTAAATAGAAATATTGTTCAATAAAATAATATTTGCAATCAATAAAATAGAATTTGAAAATACACTGAAACTCTTTTTTATTTCGTAAATCAGTAAATAACATAGTATTTATATTTATCAGTAAATAACATAGTATCTATATTTATCTAGACCTACAGTCTCGTAAGTTTTTGCCAATCGCTTTTGTGTAGATAGAGCGCACTAAAATGAGTCGAAAAGTTCTCTACCATTTTGTAATTTTCGCAATAGTTAATAAAATATTAATTACTAAAAATTGCCGAATATTGGTCTTCAATAATTTTTTACTATCTATTTTACAGAAAAACTGCAAGAGATAAAAATTATTTATTTTCTTCTCATAGAATTCTAAGAATTTTTTCAGAATTTTTTATTAACTTCTTATAGCATTTTCTTATTTTTAGACATAGAAAATATGGTATTAAAAAATTCTGAAAAATTCTGAAAAAATTCTCAGAATTTTATGAGAAGAAAATAAACAATTTTTGTCTCTCGCTATTTTTCTGTAAAGTAGATAGTATTTGAATAAAAAATTATTGAAAACTAATATTTAACGATATTTAGTAATTAATAACTCGTTAATCATTGCGAAAATTGCAAAATAGTAGAGAACTTTTCGACTCAGTTTAGTTCACTCTATTTACACAAAAACGATTGGCAAAAACTTACAGGACACCCTGTATATAGTTACTAAATGTTGAGGAGTATGGAAATCATTCTTACTCAATTATTAACCTTTTTAGTAATTAATCCTTAATTAATTATTGATTAAAATGTATAAATGCTGAAATCTAATTTTATGATATTAATTGTCCACAAAACTAATATATTTACTAGTGTTATAACTGCAAATGTTATCAAATCCGAAAACAAAACAACTTACTGTACATAGCACATAACAATTTGCATTAATTAATAATATATTATAATTAATAATAAATTAAATAATAATTATTAAATCACTTTCAAAGATCATTCAGCATTACTAGCTCATAATTGAAATAATAATGCTAAGTTAGAAGCCTTAAAAATATAAAAACATAGAAATAAATCATACTTATTTGTGTATAATCTAGAAATAAATAATTTAATTATTTTCTTCGAAACAAAAATAAAGGAATTTTTTATATAATATAAGTTCGTTCTTAACCAAATGCAAATTGTTTTATTGAAAAATATTTTTATTTTATTTAATATATTTTGTAAGAATTTTTATTGTGCATTTTTTCTGAGAATTTGTGAAATAATACTATATTAAACATTACATGATACTTTTACTTATCACTTTCCATAATTTTATCTCAAGATTCCTAATGATTTAACATTTGTTTCATAATTTAAGTTATCAGAAACCTTGAGATAAGATCATGGAAAGTGATAAACATCAAATAAGAATATTATATGTATTTTAAATAATAAAAGATTATTTATCTATTAAATAATTACTAGATATTACTTCTTATATCTATGATAGACAAATTACGTACCTCCTCCTGACCGAAATCAGTTTTACAGAATTAGTTTTATTATTCTTAGCACAATTATGAATATACATTTTATAATAAAAATAATATCTATATTTTTTAATTTTAAATAAAATAATTTTATGTTGGAGAGAATATGTATATGATTGCAAAAATACACATAATAATAACAGTTAATTTATTTTTGAAGAACAATATGATTACTTTAATATTCAAATATGTTTATTTTAATAAGAAAATGAAATCAAGAAATATATAAAATTCTCAGCAACTTAAATTAAATGCACAGCAATAGTCATAAATATACCTGTTAGGATTACGATCACAATTTGGCAAAATCTATAAAGTATTTTTCAGTAGGATTTTTTTACTAAAATCAGGACGATATTCGATGAAATATCAAGTTCAGAACTGTTTTATTCGAAAATCATTCTTACTCAGTTATTCATCTTTTTAGTAGTTAATTTTAATAAATGCTGAAATCCGATTTTATGATATCAGTTTTATGATATGTCACAAACTTAATGTATTTACAACTGCAAACGTTTACCAAATCCGAAAACGAAACAGCTATATACATAGTGACAATTTGCATTGATAATAAATAATTTTTAAATTACTTTCCATGATCTTATCATTTAGCATTACTATCTCATCGGAAACATCTGGTCTCATTAAATATTTATCTTATAAAAGCAAAAGTGTATTCTCATAATAAATTAAATATGTACTACATAATTTCTTATTATGTTATATTTAAGGTGGTTGGCAAGAATAATTTGGTATGGAAAAGATCATGACTTAGAGATGAAAAATGTGTACAATATTATGCCAGCTGATGATAGTGAATTTCTGGGAAACAAACTAGAAGAGTAAATGATTTTATCTTTAAGACAAATTTACATTGACATCATACGTCAATTAATTAACTTAAGGTAGCAATTATGTAACTTTTTTCTTAGGACGGAAACGTAAAAAGTGAAAATTCTTTGTATATATACACACATACATACAAAGTTGCATGATCGCTACCCAGCATTAATATATTATTGATAATATTATCCCATTTTTTTAGCATGTAAATGCTTTCAGGAATTGGAAAAATGAAGTGCACGCAGCTAAGAAGTATGGTAGGAAGCCTAAATTTTTTACAGCTTTGAAGAAAACGTTTATATGGTCATTTTTTTATTACGGAGGATGGGTTTTAGTGTTAGCTGTCGTTGTAAGGTAACTATATATTATAATGATTTCATTGCTATTTGCTCATAAAAATACGTTTTACAGAACTCTGCAAATATATATTTTGGGTTTGTTCATTTGGCACTTTGATCCAAGAGCAGCATCTACTCAGGAAGAAGCATATCTTTACGCTTCTGGTGTAATAATCTTAGGAATAATAGTGGTGATGATAACTCATCATTCGAATATGGGCTTAATGGAGATTGGAATGCGAGTGAGAATAGCAAGCTCCTCCTTAATATATAGGAAGGTCTCTATTAGGCTAATTAATGTTTTACAGATCTTTAGTCCATTTTCTAAGAATCTTTTAAATATCTATTTTTCTTTTTAGATATTATGCTTATCCAGTTCTACAATCACCACTCCTGGACAAATTGTTAATCTGTTATCAAACGACATGTCAAAATTCGAGCAATTATTTTTATCGTTACATTACATTTGGATTCTGCCTATACAAGGATCCATAATTGCATTTATGATATGGCAGAGCGTCGGCATTGCTTCGTTAGCCGGTGTATTTTTCATAATAATTCAGACTGTTCCTCTTCAAGGTAACGTACAATTGCAAATATATATAATAATTAACTAACTATATAATAAGTTTTACGTACTAACTAATTTTTACGTACTTTGCAGGATACATAAGTAGATGTACCTCGAAGTTACGTTTAAAAATCGCAGTAAGAACTGACGAGAGAATTCGCTTGATGTCTGAAATAATCAAGGGCATACAAGTTATTAAAATGTATACTTGGGAGAAACCATTTGCGGAACTAGTTAATTGCGCAAGAAAGTTGGTACATATTTCAGTCTTATTGTTATTACGAAGAAATCTAGTGTAATAAATGCGTTATTTCTAGATACGAAATTGATGTTCTCACACTAATATCATATCTAAGAGGTTTCACGTTAGCTTCTTGTATTTTCACGGAAAGAACAACGTTATATTTTACAATTATGGCTTATGTACTTTGTGGACATTCTATATCCGCCGATAAAGTATTCTCACTGGCACAATATTTTAATATTCTTCAACTTACTATGGCGATATTTTATCCTATGGCTGTAGCGGGTGCTGCTGAAGCAGCAGTTTCTATAAAGAGAATTGAGGTAAGATCACTTTACTTAATTGAGACCAACTTTAAAGATAAAAAGAAATATAAATCAATGATTGTGATATGTTAAATCAAAGCGTAATAAAAAGATAAGAAAAATTTAAGAAATTTCAAACACTTGTTACGCAATAAATAATTATAATACAGAAATGCTAACAGAATGAAAATAAAGTTTCAAATCTTTTACTAGGATTTCCTGTTATTGAATGAGAACGTTCCATTGACACAATCTTCATTAATTATCAAAGACACAAGTATTTTAATGAAAAATGTTAGTGCTTCGTGGACAACCACTAAAATTGTAAATACATTACATAACATCAATATTCAAATTAAAGACAAAAAACTCTACACCATTATTGGTCCTGTGGGCGCAGGCAAGGTATATCTATTGAATACTTTCTATATTTGTATGCGTGTGTAATATTTTGTATAAAAAATTTTAATATTTATTTTAAGAAAATCTGTTTGTATTTAATTTTCAGAGTTCTTTTCTGCAAGCAATTTTAGGTGAACTGAAATTATCGCAAGGTCAAATACAAATAAATGGCAAAATATCATATGCTGGCCAAGATCCTTGGTTGTTCACTGGCACAGTGCGAAATAACATTTTGTTTGGTCAGCCTTATGATAACGTTAAATATCAGAATGTTGTAAACGTATGCGCTCTTATAAAAGATTTCGAACAACTGCCGTATGGTGATAAGACTTTAGTCGGTGAAAGAGGTACGGCACTCAGCGGTGGACAACGTGCTAGAATTAATCTAGCAAGGTAAATTTACTATATTGCACTTGCAAAATAGTGTTACATATTTTTACATAATCTGTTATTTGTAGAGCTGTCTACAGAGACGCTGATATCTATCTTTTCGATGATCCTTTATCAGCTGTTGATACTCACGTTGGTAGACACTTATTTAATGAATGTATAAACAATTACTTACGAAACAAAACAAGAATTCTCGTGACTCATCAATTGCAGTACTTGAAACAATGCGATTACATTGTTATTCTTAATAATGTATGTAAAATATTACGTTACATATACATATAATTATTTATGTGAATACATTTGCACATTATTATAAGTGTATGAAATTTAATTACGTGAATTTTTTCAAAAAGGGTCAAATTGAAGATGAAGGTACATTTGCAGCCCTTCAAGAAAAACATACGATTTTTTTGGAAATATTAATGAGAGCTGAAGAAGTTAACGAAAAGATGAAGGAATCCTTAAAAATTGATGCAAATCCTATGTCTGATATAATTCCAAACGGTAATGTCAATGATGAAGACATGGAGAAAGCCGAGCCTCAAGAAACCGAGGAGCTTCTGGCTAAAGGAAGTTTGTCAAAATCGATTTATTGGAAATACTTTCGTAGCGGTGCTTCGATTATCATGATTGTCTTCTTTTTGTTTTGTATGATTTTGGGACAAATTGGAAGCAATGGTTGTGATTATTGGGTTGGTTATTGGTAAGTTTTTATGAGGAAGAATCTATCCCTAGATGTAATAAATTTTATGATGCAGGACGAGGCAAGAAGAGATGCGTATCAAAGCTATGCACGAACTACAGCATAATGCAATGAACAATTTTACAATGCCTTCTTCCACACTGAGATCTACTAGACAAATAGAAAATGCATCGAATATTAATAACGAGTTCACCAAATTTGTAACAACCACAGACTATTATAGAGAAGATATGTCCAATGATACTGTATCGTCACAAAATTTTACTATCAATAACTGTTAGTATTTCCAACTTTTCTATAATATATCCAGTCTTGTAATTGTATCGTAAATATTTTATTACTTTATTTCAAATTAGATCAAAATTATAGATGAGAATATATACTATCTCGATACGAATATGGCTTTATGGATTTATGGAGGTTTTATTGCTATCAGCATTGTAGTAACGACAATAAAAAATTTAATTTTCGTCAAGATATGTATGAATGCTAGCAAGAATTTACATAATTTCATGTTTTCGTGCGTACTTAAAACACCAATGTCGTTCTTTGATAATAATCCATCTGGTAAAGTATATTGATTTAGGCTGGGTTGTTCCATTTTTTGGTAAATTTTAGCTCACTGTCTTATTCTTTTAAGCCGGCGGCACATGATGCTTGTTTTCTTGCTGGATTAGAATCTTGTATCGTATTGACTGCGATGCTGGCATTGTCAATATTGCAGTCAATATGATGGCTAGATTTCAATCTAGCTAGGAATCCAGCAGGAAATCAAACATCATGTTCCACTGGTTTAATTCTCTTATGTTCTTACTCTTTTACTGTTTTATTTAGTAGGTAAATTATCACATAGTTTATTCGAAGATGGAACAACCGATTCTTAGTGTTTAATCAGCAATTATTAATATAACGTAACGGGATATAAGTAAATAAGAATTGTACTTTCTTAGGTCGAATTTTAAATCGTTTTTCAAAGGACATGGGCGCAGTGGATGAAATATTGCCCAGCACTATGACAGTATCCATTCAAATATTTACGGTGATGATTGGAATTCTGATTCAAGTAATTATTATCAACTGGTGGATTGTATTCGCTGTAATCATTATGATTTTCTTGTTTGGCATAATAAGAAAAATTTATCTTCCAATAGCGCGAACTACAAAACGGTTGGAAGGAGTTGGTAAATTACTTTCCTTCTCTAGATAATCTAAAGCCAATCTTTCGTGTTCAAAATTAACGTTCATTTAAATTTTTAGCAAAGAGTCCCATGTTTTCGCATGTAAACTCCACATTGTCGGGTCTGACGACAATACGTTCTATCGGTGCCCAGGAGATGATTCGCAAACAATTTGACGAACATCAAGATTTACACACTAGCACCTATTCACTAATTATCGCAACTGGCACAGTATTCGGTTTAGCGCTGGACATAGTATCTATCGGATTTATCGCCATCATTACGTACAGTTTTGTTGTATTAAATGATGGTAAGTATTTGATACAATTATTACTAATTACAGAGTTCGTAATAATAGAATATCTACAGATCTTTTTGCCTTTGCTAGAAAACACTTTCGCCGGACATGTCGGTTTAGCTATTTCGCAAGTGCTCATTTTATGCGGTATGGTACAGCACGGAATGCGTCAAACCGCAGAGACGATCACACAGATGACGAGCGTAGAAAGAATAATGCAATTCACTGAGCTCGAAAAAGAAGACCCGTTCGAGAGTAATCCCATAGATAAACCGTCGAGTAATTGGCCCTTTAAGGGAGAAATTAAATTCGACCGTGTTTATCTTCGATATTCCGAATCTAAATCACCTGTTCTTAAATCTCTAAGTTTTGTTGTTAAACCTGGCATGAAGGTAATTACCACTTGTACAAATGAAAAATTCATTATCAAATAATTCTCAAATCATTCTAAATAATTATAATTATATCCTAAATTATTCTAAATCATTCTCTCTATATAATTTTTTAGATTGGAATTGTGGGTCGTACTGGAGCCGGGAAGTCATCTCTAATTGCCGCCTTGTTTCGCATGGCAAAACTCGACGGCACTATCTACATTGATAACGTTGATACGAAAAAGATTGGGCTTCACGATTTGAGAAATAAAATCTCCATAATACCGCAAGAACCGATATTATTTTCCGCTACGCTTCGAGATAATCTCGATCCCTTTTATAAGTTTCATGACGCTGATCTGTGGAGTGTTTTAGAAGAAGTGAAATTAAAACACATGGTAGACTCCTTAGACTACCGTGTCGAACAGGATGGCAGTAACTTCAGCGTCGGACAGCGACAGTTGATTTGCCTAGCTCGCGCGATTTTACAGAATAATAAAATACTTGTGCTCGACGAAGCTACTGCCAATGTGGATCCTACGACGGACGCACTCATACAAATTACGATCCGAAAGAAGTTCGAAAATTGCACAGTATTAACAATAGCGCACAGATTAAACACGATAATGGACAATGATAAAGTACTGATAATGGATCAAGGTCAGTTATTAGAATTCGATCATCCGTACATTTTGTTACAAAACGAACAAGGTCACTTCAGCAATATGGTGCAAGAAACTGGAAAGGCGATGACAGAACAACTTAAACAATGTGCCAAAGAGGTAAATCAATTGCTCCATGGTGATAAAGAATGAGAAAAAACATTTTAAAAATATTTAAGTGTAATATTTTATTTACAGGCATATGAACGACGGCGTGAACTATTATGATTTACGCTAGAAGTATACTACAACATATGTCTGTGTTAACAAAGGAACAAATTTACTTATTTCTTTTTACTTAATTTTAATTCAATGTGTTTATTTTTTTTAAAGCAATATTTTTAGTGAAAACTGAGATTGTAATACTTAGTTATTTTAAATAATTTTTTATAAATGTCTGTAAAGAAATAATATTTCTATTACCTTTGGTGATGGAATTGATAAGATGCCGTCACAAAATATAGGGAGGTTCGTCACAAAATATATGAAGGTTCAGATGGAAGTCAATTTAATTTATAATATCACGTACTCCAGTTTCAGTTTACGATTGTATTTCAAAACAATAATCAGCGTGCAGTTTGCTTGAACTGGAAATTGTAAAATTCACAAAAAAATATTATTGAACATCAAGATTCTTTGATCGAATATAGCTTCTCGCTTATTTGTGTTAATATTGGAGAAAGTAAATTTATTATTTTTCTTTTTAGTTACATACAATTAGGCCTTTATTAAATTTTTGTAAGTAGCATTTTATAAAAAATTTATAAAAGGACTTCTAATAGAATTGATACCATTTTATAACTGTTTGAATATCATACAAATATCAAATTTCATTTGAAAAATGCTGACAAAGTACAATATATTGCAATATAAGTCTACAATACTATTGCCGATAGTTAAATGGCTATTAAAAAATTGAATTATCGGGGAATACAATGTGTTCAACGCTGTATCCAACGTTAAGAAAGTTACTTTATAAAAGTAACTTGTTACTATTACTATTCTTTTCTGTTACATTATACATAAATTTAAAAAGGTCTTGAAATAAAGAAAAATTTACAGGAAACACCATATATTAATTTTTGAGGTAAAACTTTAAATACTGTTTAATAAAATTATTTTGATCTAAGGTTGTAGTGTACATGTACAAAGTAAGGATTGTATTCATTACAGTCACAAAAAAAAGTAATTGTAACAATTACAAATAACATATTACTTTCTAACTCTGCTGTATACAATGTTAAACTTCCATGTAGGAAATGAGAGAATATGTTACTTGTTGATAGCCGAATAAGAATGTAAATTTTGATATTTTATATGAAGTTGAAAAAAATTATTAAAGATTTCTTTTTAATAATTGTATTAAGATTTTATGATATAATAAATATAGGTATATACTGATTCACAAAAAAATATATCACAAACATTTTTGTTTCCTTGATCTAGAAGAATAAACAACTGCAACCTTAGGTCAAATCAACTGCACTACACCGGATTTGACCAAATTTGCTACGGCACTATACTGTATGATATGCTGCGAACCTTCCTCAAAGTCTATCTCTTCATTCAACATGCCAGGCAGGACTACGCCGGTAACCCTTTGATTGGTACGCAGAAACACATGCGCCTGCAGATTAGGTTTAATGGTAAACTTGTTAGCTTCAAATCGCTGAAAGTTAGGTGGCATATGTTGCAAAGCCACTGTCTTGAAGAATGTTTCCAGATTGGCCAGGTACTCTTTAGCAAAGCGCAACTCGCCTGGAGTCAAATAGGCCTCCTCCGGACTTCTATTTGCCTCTTCCGACAGAATATGAATCGTATATCGTTCGATCTTCTCCAAGCGTGTTCGCAGGTAGCTGCTGATGACGTATTTGATCCGATCAAGCTCCATCCGGTGGACTAGCGCTCGCAGATCGTTCTTGTCTAACCTCTTGATGTTCTCTTCCATATGCGCGATCTGTTGCAGCATGCAGTCCACCAGGTCAGACTGATGCGGCAAGATCTCCGGAGCGAATCTCTCGTTCATCCAGGCGTTTTCGATCTCCTGGAGCACCGTCTGCGCCGTCAGTTCCCCGACGCCATCCCCATCGTCCATCAGCAAACTGTCCTCGAGGCTCTCCTCCATGACTGTTGGTTATAATAATTGTTAAAAATATTTTTTTATCGCGCGCGAAAGAAACGCACTTTGTTTTTGCATACCTGTCGTGTTGATCTTTGAAAGTACTTGTCGTTGATACAAATATTACGATGCTATCACCGATCCATCATCGTCCATCACTTATGGCGCACATAACCGTTATTCAACTCTGCATGCTCTACCAATATTTGTTTCTGTTTGTTTCTCGGCAGTTCTCGGCTCGAGCCATTTTGAATCGAATTTCCCACGAATTATCTCGAAGTTTAAATTTCGATCTTACTATCGATTGCGTTTGAATTTAACGCGCAGTATCTCGTTCGAAATTGACGAGTTCTATTTGTTATGTATAAATACATTGACTGTCAGGGGGGGATAAGGATAACTTTCGTTCATTTTTACAATTGTTTTAAAACGATTTTATCATTTCGTTTTATCTAAATTGCTTTTATTTACAAATGACGTGTAACACAAATTTACGTTATTATTTTTTGTCATTTTTAATGTTACAATTCAAATGATTCTTCTGTAGTGACTACTCAGGAATCTTAAATAAAATAAAACTTTATATATTTATTTGTATTTACAATTTATATTCCCTCCTAATCTACTCTCTTTTGAAACTATAATATATAATATGTGAACTAAAATTTATAAAAGATATATAAAATAAATTGTTAAAATTATTTACGATATTTTATTTTAATATAAACTAATTAAAAATTTAAAAAAATAATTTATAAAAGATATATAAAAACAAATACTTGTTAAAATTATTTACGGTATTTTAATATAAATATGATTCTTTAACAATTAGAGAATTTATTAAGATTAGATATTGAATCGTTGATTTTGATCAATCTGTACCATCAAGTGATTTTCCACATTCTATTCTTGTTGCATTCTCATAAGGTTTCTGTGTGCGACAACTCAAGGTACTCCCAAGGTATTCCCAAATCCTGCGTAATCTAATAGAGAACTTCTTAAGACTGTTTGCTGACTTAGAAAAATGTTGTATATAGTCGCAAACACGTAAGATCGCGACGTATATTTAAGCGCGGCTTGTCGTCGCGCAGCCTCGAGCCGCAGCCGATGGTGAACCGAACAGGGAACTCTACCTGCAAGCGTCTTCACGGATAAGCCGTTACAAGACATCACGCCGACGATCCTATAGTTTACTTGGATTAGTTCGTTCACCACGACGATTTTTTCCAAGTACGAACGGAGGCAAGTCCGCACGAATTTATTTTTTTTGCCGTAATTATCTGCAAGAAAACGTGAAAATTCGATGAAGGCTCAAACTTGCTGATGTCGAATAACTTCCTATTTTTGTTTCGCATTTTTCTTTTCAAATTTTTTCAACGCTAAGCAGTCCAGACTATAAATAGTATATAAATAATCTCGCATAAGAGAATATTAATTAATATAGAGATTTTCGCAGTTCACCATGTCTTTCGTATCCGGACCAAGCCATGCAGCTTACACGTGGGCAGCACAAGGAGGCGGATTTGGTAATCAAACAGTGGTCGACAAAGTGCCACCGGAGATGCTCCACATGGTCGACGTTCACTGGTACCAATTCCCGCCGATGAATCCTCTGTGGCATGGACTTCTTGGTTTCGCTATCGGCGTCCTTGGCACAATATCTATCATCGGTAACGGCATGGTGATATACATATTCACCACCACCAAGAGTCTCCGCACTCCGAGCAACTTGCTCGTCGTCAATCTTGCCATCTCTGATTTCCTCATGATGTTGTGCATGTCTCCAGCTATGGTGCGTTCTAATCCAAAATATTCACGATCGAAATATTCGATGCAACAATAATATTCGGTGTGATCTGTATATTCAATTAATGATGTGCACAGGTAATCAATTGCTATTATGAGACTTGGGTGCTAGGACCCTTGTTCTGTGAATTGTACGGCATGGCGGGCTCCCTGTTCGGGTGTGGCTCCATATGGACGATGACGATGATCGCATTCGATAGGTATAACGTAATTGTCAAAGGCTTGTCTGCTAAGCCAATGACCATTAAAGGCGCCCTTATTCGTATATTCGCTATTTGGCTCTTCACGATACTTTGGACAATCGCCCCACTGTTCGGATGGAATCGGTGAGATGCAAAAAGTCTAAAATAATATTAACTATTATTAAAAAATATTATGAATTATTAACAACATACATTTCCTTTTCACAGCTACGTGCCCGAAGGCAACATGACTGCCTGTGGTACCGATTACTTAACTAAGGACATAGTATCCAGATCGTATATCCTGTTCTATAGCATCTTTGTCTACTTTATGCCGCTGTTCCTCATCATCTACAGCTACTTCTTCATCATTCAAGCGGTTGCCGCTCATGAGAAGAACATGCGTGAGCAAGCGAAGAAGATGAACGTCGCTTCTCTGCGATCCGCCGAAAACCAGAGCACCAGCGCCGAATGCAAATTGGCAAAGGCAAGCCTTCTTGTTTGTAAACTCTCTCGAACCAATTTGTTCTCACTTATGGTCGCTATAACAATGTTACTAATTATAGGTAGCTCTCATGACCATCTCCTTGTGGTTTATGGCGTGGACTCCGTACCTAGTCATCAACTTCGCAGGCATCTTTGAGACGACCAAAATCAGCCCGCTCTTCACAATTTGGGGCTCTCTCTTTGCCAAAGCCAATGCTGTGTACAATCCCATTGTGTATGGCATCAGGTAAGTCAACAATTCCATTCTCTGAAGTATGTCGTCATTGGAATGTATTTTTACAGATAGAATACGTAAAGTAGATGAATTGTCTCACATGCTTCTAGCGGAACTAATTTTTTTTCTATGTGATTCTAGCCATCCCAAGTATCGAGCTGCTCTCTTCCAAAGGTTCCCATCTCTGGCGTGTGCTACCGAGCCGGCGCCTGGCGCGGACACAATGTCCACGACTACCACGGTTACAGAAGGCGAAAAACCTGTCGCATAAAATAACAATGATTTTTTTGATGATGAAATACATTTACTAAATGGATGTAAATGCCATGAAATATTATTATATTCTCGTCATACAGAAATCGCATCATCATGAGTTGTAAATAGCTGCATTAAATAACGTGTGCAAGAGAGATACATCACTAACGAGAATATATTTAACCGTGATATTTTATATAAGAAAAACTGTGATCAAAGCGAGAGCCCCAGCCAAGCGAATATGCGAAAAACTTTAACAGAAAAATCGAGGGCTAAACAGTTTCATTATAGCTATTAGTTTATGAAACATTGTATGGTTCGGCCGCACCACAAGACGAATCTCTCATAAATGGCTCATAGCGCAGTTGTAAATTTTATCATCTCTTGGAATATATGGTCACTTTGAAATTAGCAAATATATGTCGCTAAAAATTATACCGTGAGCGATATGCGGTATTATAATATCTGTCGTAATATCGCTATAACAATATCTGTAATTAATTTTATAGAATTAAATAGATACTGCATGCAATCACAAACAAATTCTATTCAACCATAAATATTTTTTAACGTGTTTGTACATATACGGAGTGTCCTATTTTGATTAAAACAATCAGTTTCTGGAAATCACGAGACTTTAGAGAAAGTTTCAGACAAAAGTTGTACGAGGGGGATACAAGATAGTGCTACCTAGCGATACTTACCTAGTAAACGAGATTTCAATTCCTATAAATGAATAAAAACGCATTGGAATTGAAAAAGAGTTCATTTCAATATTCGTGAATGCATCTTTCTGAAAACATGAATTCATTTTAATCTACTCAATCCATTCTCATTTATTGGGCCTCTTATTTTCATTTTTACGTAAAAATGTTTCAAATCTCACAACTCGAAAATAAATTTCATTATATACTGTTTTGAAGAGCTCTCGGAATACGTAAAGAATATGTAAAGAATATGTAAAGAAAAAAATAGAGGGAAAAAAATAGATTCTATTTTAAAAAAATTGAAGATGCTCTTCACTTTAAACAACTATCTAAGGTCAAACCAATAATATCTCATGTTCCTCTTAAAGTTATACAGCTTCTATTTGAAACATTTTTCTCTAAAATCACATAATTTCCAGAAATTAGCTATTTTAATTACAATAGGACACGCTAATACACATCTAATACTATGCATTAGTATTTTTTTCATTATATCTAAGAGCTTATAGATATTTTACTAAATCATTATATGTCAAATGATTTATTGAATAATATCCTTATATCTAATACAATTGGCACTAAATGCCGTCTATTATTTATTTCTGCAAATATTTAATCATCTACAATAAAAGTAAAGAACAAAAGAGAAGATTGAAATAAAATGAGAATTCATTATATACAGCATATCATGGAATTAATCCACTCAAAATTTCCATATATGTAGCTTTTTGCATAATCGCTGATTATTGAAGCTTTACAAATTACAGTTTCATACATTTTACATTTATCATACAAACACACACACACACACACACACACACACACACGCACACGTATGTATGTATATAATATGTTCAATATTATTGATTCGTTTTTTCAAGAAACACATCCTAAACATATATCACAATATATAAAAATTACAATACATTGTTCTCTTGGAATTATGTTGTAGTTGTAATAGATGACGTTTCCGCAGTTTTCGCAGCCGCAGATGGATCTTCAGTCGAGCCACATACAAAGAAAGGTAATTTCTCCTTTAGTGCCGCTCTATATTTTGGATGACTGTGTAGAGTAAAAAAATATTAATGCGATACAAGAATATTAATGATTATATATATATATATCCTACTTAAAAATCTCATTTACCTTATTCCATAAACAATTGGATTATATATAGCGTTTGCCTTTGCAAAGAGAGATCCCCAGATGGTGAAAAGAGGACTAATTTTAGCAATACCGAAAATGCCGACATAATTAATAACCAGATACGGCGTCCATGCCATAAACCACAAAGAAATGGTCATTAATGCCACCTATAATTAATAAAGTAAATGTATATGTCAATCCTGACTTTCTTCAAATCATTCTTTCAATATTTTAGCGCATATAATATATTTATAATTTTAATATATTTCTTTTTTTGTCTTACCTTTGCCAGTTTTGCTTCTGCACTTATATTTTGATTATCTCCAGATCGCAAAGATTGAACATTCATTTTCTTAGCTTGTTCTCTCATTGCTCTTTCATGAGCAGCTACTGTCTATTAATTTTAAAAATGTATTTGTGGTATACACTAAATTTTTTTCAATGCTGTACTGTATGAATATTCTTACCGAAACGATAAAATAATAACTGTAAATTATAGTAAGCAGCGGCGTATAATATACAAATATCGAGTACACCAAGATGTATGATTTGGAACTCCAATCCTTGGTAAGATAATCTGTACCACAAGCAGTCATATTGCCTTCTGGTACATATCTAATCGTCACGTTATAAAATATATTACAACACTCTCTTTTCTATTGTAAAGCATATTTTCTTATAATCATAATTTTTTATCATCTTAATATTACCTATTCCATCCCACCATGGGCAAAATTGCCCATATTGAAGCGAAGAACCAGATTATTAAAATTTCGAGTAATGCTTTCTTGATAGTGAGTGGCTTTCCCGCCATACCCTAAAGAGATTTAGGCAGTTGGTTTCTGTTCACATACTAATAATAATATAAAAGTATATTATACATACTTTTACTATAACATTGTATCTGTCCAAAGCAATAGCAGTCATAGTCCATATTGAAGCACATCCACATAAGGAACCAACCATGGCATGCATGTCGCACATTAGCGGTCCTTAATATAAAATTAATTCATATATTACTTATACATTATCAATTTAAACTTATATTATAAATGCAATAATTAGTATAATGGAAAGACAAAGTTTGCATTACCTAACATCCAGGTCTCATAGTAGCAGTTGATCACCATATGAGGCGTCATAATGATCATCATAATAAAGTCCGAAAATGCCAAATTTACCACTAGAAGATTGCTCGGTGTTCTTAGGGAGGGTGTCATCAAGAATATATATACTACAACACCATTACCGCACCATCCCATAAATCCTAACACAATCATCACAAGGCCTAGAATTTTATGCCACATTGGATCCATCGATGGAAACTGATACCTGTAATTCCAGAACTTAGTGAGATTTACTTTACAAACATGATTTAGGAATATAAAGAAATCGAAAGTAACCAATGTGGATCGATTAAATGTATCATATCCGGAGGTATTTTATCCATTACAGTTTTATTATTGAAAGACATAATTTGCTGCATAGCTCGAGGTCCGATCGTCCTTGTTAGTACATCAGCAAACGCCATGGTGAAATTCTCAGAGAAAATGGTCAAATTTTCGGTACTTACTGTAATAAGGGACTCCATTTTCTGCAAAATATTGGTAATTAAGTGGATCATTTAGAGATATAATGCATAAAAATAACAGATATGCATACTTCTAGACACTGAAATGTTTCAAGATACAACTATTCCTGCTGGATCTAGATTCTGAATTCGAGGCAATTAAAAACTTCTAATTTGTAAAACATCAATAATTTGTGATAAAGAATAACTTGTAATGATAACTGTTGTATCCAGTATAAGTGGATATAATAGTATAAGTGGAAGAAGAGCGCAGATTTCTTTTATATAGGCACAGAAATCCAATAAAATTATCCAATTACATATGTAAATGTACCTATCCCCTTAGTATAATGTATACGGATATAATATGCATGTTATGCATGTCGATTATTGTCACTTATTATTTGGGATAATCCGATCGGAATGAAACTTTACAGATACTGATAATAATGTGATAATAAATGTGATTTAAATACATTCATTCAGTATTCTTTATTAGATAAAAAATTTTTTATTGTTTATATTTTTATACTTATCAATCTTTTATACTTATATTTATTTTTATATATAATTATATATTACACATTATATTTTTTTTTACAAATTGCCTCAAATACAAATTACAAAAAGCCTCATTTTACTGCTCTTGAAATTCTCCTAATATGTTGACTGCGACTTTCTTGCAGAGCTTCCTCCAACTCTTGAGTTATATGAAGTAAGTTAGTTGGATCGGTTTGTAGCAGAACGTGTTCAATTTCCTCGGGATTATCGGGATTCTTCAGCGACAAGTCAAGAGAGATGAGTGGTGCAACTTGTTTCAATAAAGATCTTGACGCAGTCTATAATGCAGAATAATATAATTCAATTATAAATTGAAACGTTCTGAGGAAAATAACGAGAGATATGAAGACTCCGCTACCTGCACTTCAAATCTCCATTCCATGTCATGGTATCTCGGCAATTTAAATCCAATTTCTTTCAACGCATCCGAGACTTCGTCCTTCTTAATGCTATATAATTTACTCAATATCGCCTCCTTGTCTTCCGTGAAACCTAAGGCGACTATGGAATCCCGGAAATCCTCCGTGCTTAGCTATAAAACTCAAAATTTTTAGATTCTCCAGGTTTTTTCAGATAGTAAACATCCTGTTGTCTTGCACTACTTTGATACATCTTACCTTGTATTTGCAACTCTCCAGCAAAAGATTGACCAAACCCTCTACCGAATTTTTAATCACTTCCAGCTCAACGTTTAACTTTTCTGAAACAAGAACAATAACTTATATAGTTAGTACAGTAACTTATATAGTTAGCAATCGTATGTCACTTTGACCATTTTAGCATCTATTAGTCATCTATGTTTGTGTTAAACTTGTGTTTTTAATTCAATAAATATATACCTGCATATTCATGCATTGACAAAAGGATTAAATAAAGTAAATTTCATCATTTAAATGATTATTAAATGACGGATGTGGTTTAATTTCTGCAATCATTCTGTCATTACATTCTGTTAGAAAATTTTGATCAGGATTGTATGTTATACATAGTAATCTATATCTATGTATACAATTAATGTAAACTATATAAACTATAGATGTTCTATTATAGATTTTCTATTCCTGTAGTAGAACTTTATTTCTCGCTTTCGCCAAATATCAAATATATATTTATTTTACTATAAGTTTATGCCACTAAAGTATACACATACTATTTGAGCTAAAAAAAATAGACCTCAGATTTGTTCTTTTTAGCTAAACTTTCTGTACGGTTTATCTTTTTTCTTTTTTCTTTCCATGTTGGAGAAAAAAAAGAGAAGTCTGTAAGAAGTTTAGCTAAAAAGAACAAGTCTCTTATGTCTTATATGTCACATATAAACAATCTGTAGAAATGATATTGAAGCCTATGTTCTTTGTCTTTGTATTAGATTGTATAAAACTTCTATCTCGCTTATATATATTTATTTATCAATACTCTAGTTAGATATATTAATAATTACAAAACAATTTCTTTCTGTATGTTATCCAATACATATTTTGATTTTATATATTGCTTGTATTGTCTATGTGAAAAAGATTCATGTAAATTTGATGTAAATATGTAAAAATTATATGTAAATGTAATCTTGAAATATAAGATACAACTCTGATTTTTATATTTCTGCTGACATTCAATGAACACAATTTGCAGAATATTTTTAGCAGATAATTTCAAAATCTACTTGCAAAAAATTTGGTTATCCGGATATACATACGAGCAGCAGCGTTGTACACTTTGACATTCGGGCCCTTTTGCAAATAATCTAGAGCCAATTTGCAGAAATCCTGTAAAACTACGGAGAAAATATGCTTTACTTTACGTTTCTCTGTGAAACAAATTCATTCATCGGCAGACGATTCGCTCTTACCTGGTGACGATTGTTCAACTAGAAACAGCATGTGCTTTTTGTGATCTGGCTTCAATGTTAACAACATTTTCGTTCTTGCCTGATGTGTTGTTTACCAGTTAAAATTCTTAATCAGCTATGAAAATTAACAGTCATATGAGAATTCTCGAATTACTTTCAACTCTTTCAAGACAGGCGGTACTACTACGTCGTCGCCATGTTGATTTTCGATTCTCCATCACTCTCCATTATTGCATGCACTACGTACCGTTTCAATAATTGTTCATAAATGTGTGTTCACATATCTTTGAAATAATTCTTATATATTTCTATTAATGTAGATCAATCTTATTTTTAGTTTAACTTATTTTTTATCTTTTTCTAATGTTCTAAAGATTAGACTAAGATAAAGAATAAATTGAAGTTAAATTTTACGTTAGAAAGTAGTCAGTCATCTTATTAATCAATGTAAGGATCGATCTTGAGGAAAGGGAGAATATTGTGGAAAGAGAGTTTATACAGTATTTAATTTACATAAATTGCACTTGAATGATTATGACACATAGCCAAGATTTGTATTAATAACCGTCTAGTATAAATAAATGAAAAACACGACATTCATGTATCGAATTATGAAGAGACTATACTTAATAGTGTCACTTAAGCATTAGTTATTAATTATACAAGTGTAATAATTCCACAAAGTTATGATTTCGATTGGTTTATCGATGCTTTAATCTGGGCCTGTTGAAACGCTTGCTGCAATTTATCTATTACATCCCTCTGCGAGTCCAGCTTCTTGTCTAGAGTAGACATCAAGTCGTCCACACGTTTCCTAAAATTCGTTTCCTTACATGTAAATCCAAAACAGACTTGTAGTTTGATTTCTAGATTAGTATTCACATGATTGGTTCTTATTTAGGCCAGTATTTATAGTTAATTTTTACATTTAAGATGCTTGGAGTACAGTCTAAGGGCCTTGGCAGAAAGCTCATGTATAAGACAATGTCTTATGACTTAAGTCTTAGTGATTTAAGTCTTAGATGCACAATAACTATTTTATGACTTATATCTTATGGATTTTCTACAATAAGTCATTATTTAAACTTTTAGTCTTAAGCCATAAGAAATCGATCAATCATAGTCAATTATTCTTCTTATATTCAACTGTGACTTGGTCAATTTTTTACGGCTTAAGACTTAAAGCTTAAATAATTACTTATTGTAGAATGCATGTCATGGGCCTTCTACATTAGTCATAAATCAGAAATCAGAAGCTAAAAATCGACCAACAGTCGTCAATTTTTAGCTTCTGACTTCTAATTTATGATTAACGGCTTATTGTAAAAGGCCCATTAAGATTATAAGTCATCAGCTTTCTGCTAAGGCCCTAAGATGTCTACTTTTTTTCTATATCTACTTTTTTTCATATGATTTATGGAGGGAAGGAGTCCTTCGAATTTTAAGATTCTGAGGCCAGAACAAAATTTAACAACTTTAAAAGTCATTAGAAAACAAGATCTTCTATAAGTTATTTTATTATAAAGTTTTGGTCCTCAAAGGATTAAGACAGGTCTGAAATAAGAACACTATGAATATTACTCTAATAAAAGTACCTACAGTTCAGACTTGATGTAATCCATACGCTTGTCAACATTCTGTTTGGCCTCACACAATTCTTGCTTCACGAGCACAGGTCCTATCAGCTTGAATACATCGTTCTCTTCTTTTAGAATATCTAGCTCTTTCTTCACCATGATATTTTCATTCAGCTGACCATCTAGTTGCTGTCTTTGACTCAGTACCTTGTTGTATTCTGTAAATACAATAAATTCATTAGTGCTTTTTCTTTATATATAATGATTTTTGTCTACATTACTGATTATATCGTCTAGCAAAGAAGACAGGATCAAATTAAAAAAACAATAATATTAAAAATAATAGGAGCTTTCAAACAAGAAACAAATGACACAGTATAACACAATGAATCATTACATCCTTGTTGTTTATGCCAATGTTGTTAAACAAAGATTATGAAATGATCATTGTGTTACATAGTGTCGCTTGTTGGAAAGCTCCCAATGAGAGATAAACGAGGAGCTTCAGCTTCCTTTTATTTAATGATTTTTGCCAATATCGATTAGATTCAGTCAGTAATAATTAATAGTCGAATTAATTAATTACAAAATTGAGAATGTATGGTCAGAAAATATTTGTTAATTGTGAGTACAAACAATGATTAATTTCGTCAGAAACTTTTAAAAATTTTAGATCCGCATTCGGCGACTCTTTATTTTACAGATATCATTGCTGCACTTAAAGGAGGAACAAAATTTATATTAAACACTTTCCAAAAATAATTATGAACGTCTCTTAACCTTTTTGGATTTGTCGTAGCGTGTCGGCTTCATTTTGAAGTTTCTTTTGAATCTCTTCTACCATGATTATTCGAAAGATATTTTTAACTATGCTAAGAAATGAGCCGCTATCGCACTGTGCAATTTTACAAATAAACTTTTAACGATAACACTGGAAATTCTTCTTCGGACTCGGAGACTTCGACGACATATCCAGTATTTTTTAAGTCCGTTCTTTATTCCTGCATTCTCTGAACCGATGCAAGCAGTGCAATAAGTTGAAGTGAAACAAACATATATTTTATTTCACTTCAATTTATTGTACTATGTGCACCAGTTCAGAGAGTGCAGAAATAAAGAACAGACTTTCCGTTCTTCAATCGTGTCGCCTTGTGCGATTCGATATATTTTGATAGCTTTAATTATTGCTTTGTGATATTAAATTCATGATTTTTTTATATAGATGCTACATAAATAAGTATGCATATCTGTAATGCTAAAAACCTACACACACACACACACACACACACACACACACACACACACACACACACACACACACACACACATTAAAAACATATCTACTATACATCTACAAAATAAATCATAAAATTAATGCTATCAGTATTACTATCATTTAAACTTTAATAACGCGAACTTCCGTAAGATCGCTATTTTCTTTAATAGTATCTCGTTTCCAGGATTCTCTTTATTTAAAGTTAATCAACGATATTAAGCCTTCAATTTTAGAAAACGAAGCATAGTAATTACAAATAAATAAATAAAAATTAAATAAATATTTAAAATATGGTTATATTTTATTTTTAAATTAGATAATTTTTAATTTATTTTTATTATAATTATAATTATTGAACTCATTATTACTTATTACTTTTTAATATCGACAAATAGTTGCATTTAGTTTTAAACATGCTTCTTACGAGAAGAGAATATATTTTAAGTATGTAGGTAGCAATTGTTATAATTATTGTTGTCAAACAACTTCACAACGTATAAATATTATATAAGTAAATTTCTTGCTTATTATAATATATTCGTTTGCATTTCAATGATATAATTAATTCGTGAATTTAAAATATGCAAATTTTCTCATTTATTTTTGTAAACTTATATGAATACAAATGGTGTTCGTCGAAGAAAATAGAACTTCATCTGTACAGGACTGCTTTGCAGAAATCTTGTAATTCTTCCGTTTACGATGTCGGTATTCTTATTTGGATTTCGTGAAAGTACACAATCGTTAAATCATAATCTAAAAAAAATTTTCTGTTCTATGACAACTTGACGAGATATCAAGTACAAGGACACATGACAAGTGTCGCACTGCAATATTGATAAATAATAACATCAAGGATGTATCATCATATTCAATATTTGTCTGTACAGCACTTCATCATCTTTTATTGCCGCATAATATCGGAAATGAAAACGAACTATAAAAAGAAAAGATGCGCGCGGCAGCATACATTGATCATTTGCCATTGATATCATAATATTACCACAAATTTTTTGCATTTGCTAAATAATTTACACAGCCGCTGATGTTGCAAGTGTCAATACTTATATGCGTAATAAATGCACAAAACATGTACTTGTGTACGTATAAAAGCTCGTACTATTGCAAAGTTTGATCTAGTATCTATCAATTTCTTTTTGATAATTCATTAATATCTCTTTTTGCACACGATGAGAACTATTGTTCCGATACTTGTACTTTTCCTTATACAATGCACGTATTTACGTGCCGAACCTAACGTGCTGGAGAAATTGTCAAATTCCTGTATTTTCGGCGTTAAATCGGTATCATTATATCTGTATAACAGGTAAAACAGGTGCAAACATCCATTGATTCATCTGTTGTGCCAATTATATTTATTTTCGTTTTAGCCATGTTACAGGCGAACAAGTTCAGGAAAATAAGCTCTGTAACAATATTGATCCGTCGCAATCGTTCATCTTTGTAGTCCATGGCTTCATTAGTTACGCAAATTCGTCTCATACTAGAGATCTGGACATGCAATTGAAACATGTAGATATTATACTTTTGCATAAATAATAATTGGAATAAAAGTACGACGCACCTACAAAAGACAAAAATTTAATTTCAATGTGAACGTATTGTAAAATATATAATAGTAAAAAATAAATAAATAAAAGTTAATAAAATAATTTCCCGATGAATTGATGAATTCTATACTACGTCAAAATTCATCAATTTACTTAATAAAATAAATCATCAATTCATTTAACAAAATAATTTTCTTTGATAGAATCACACAGTATTTGCGCTGGATTGGGCTCAAGGAGCTTGCACAGATGGGTTGCCCATCTTGAAGTTCATGGAGTATCCTAGTGCGGTAATCAACACTCGAGAGATAGGTCATCTTTTGGCAAAGTATAACTATTTTCAAAAATACACAAAATAAAATAATATTAATAATTAAATAATGATAAAATAGTATTCTATTATACTTATACTTTACATATACACATACATACATGCATGTGTGTGTGTGTGTGTGTGTGTGTGTGTGAATGATTTACTTTAATCTTAACAAACAAATATTTTGAAAGATACGAAAAAAACATCTCAGATAAAAGCGAAACAGTTTCGAGGGGAACATATTTTGATCACATTATTTTTTTTCCTAAGTGGAGGCTCCAAAAATATATAAAAGTCCACTTTTTTAATGGAATTAATACTTTTTTAATAGAATTTTTTTATAAAATATGATTCTTCTAATTATTCTGCACATAAAAGTATTAAGGTAGAGATATAAAAAATCTAATAGTTTAAGAAATTTTTTTATATTTTATTCTGACACATAAAATGTTAAATTTTTCGTAAACTATTAATTTTTTATATATTTAATAATAAACTATTTTTTTATATCGTACCTTATTTTTATATAAACAGAATAATTAGAAAAATCATATTATGTAAAAAAAATCATATAATTTTATTTTAAAAAATGGAGATGACATTTTATATCTTTTCTGCATCTCTACCTAAAAAAAAAACATGTTCAAAATACGTTGTTCTCGAAACCGTTTTACTTGTTATCTGAAACATTTTTCTGTATTTATATTTTTGAAGATATTTCGATGTAAAAGTTAAAATAGGATACCTTGTGTGTATATGTATGTGTATATGTATATGCACACGCACGTGTATACATACTAAAGATGCGATGGTCCATAATAATCGATTTTCATTTTGCAGTTATACCATTACCTTGATGAAAAAATGTGGTGTTCCATTAGAAAAGATAACATACATCGGTCACAGCCTCGGCGCGCACGTGAGTGGTTTCGCTGCGAAAAATATGCAGAGTCTTGGCTTCACGATTGAACATATCATTGGTGCTGATCCCGCATGGCCGTTATTCAAACACAATGACTGTCAAGACAGACTTTGCGACTCGGATGCCAAATGTGTAGTAGTTCTCCACACATCAGATCTTGGGATACAGTTCAAAATAGGTCTCCTCGATTTGTACTTCAATGGTGGACACATACAACCAAAATGCGGTACTGAGAGATCAATTGCATCTAATTATTGCATACAAAAAGACATTGCTTGCTAGAATAATAGAAAAGAGGCGATAAAAGGAAATTATGAATAAATTAAATTTACATTTTAGGCATAAATATCTCTTGCTCACACACGAGAGCTATTATTTATATAACAGATATTTTTAAAAATAATTGTGGATTCCTTGGTGTTTCTTACAGGTAAGTTCCTTCCTTTAATACACTTCACTTTAGCTCAACTTTCACGAACATTAAATTTTCCTGTAAAATTTCATTATATTATATTATTTATATAAAACGTATTGAGCGCATATTATTGAATTTTTTTTCAAGTCATTCCAAAGCTATAAATAAGATGTTTTTTCGAATTATTTATGTACAGATTTTCTATTATTTTATGATTATTATACTTATTATGTGATTTGAATTTTTTCAGTTCATCCCCTTATCCTGATTCTAATACAACAGATTGCATTGTCGTGAATAGCAATATATTAGATTGCAACAATTCCACAAAGGGAACATATTATTTATTCGTTGACAAGGATTCTCATTGTACACAGGAAACTTTCAACTGTAAACAGTAATAGCAGTCGTTAAATTTGAAATGTCAGTTTTTTTTTAATAAGAGAATATATAAGAGAAATAAAATTTTACGATAAATTATTATAAATGATTAAATAAAATCATTTGACTAGTAGATGTAAATCTTTTTTCCTCAAAATTCTTGAATCATTACTAATGAAAAAAAACGAAACGATTGTAACTGATAAAATTTAATAAAACTAAGTTAGTTACTTACTTACTAATAGGCAAAAATTGATAAAGGATACGAAAAGAAGATGAAGATAAGACTACCACAGGAATTTCATTGCGCATTATCGTATATTTCTCGATTATCTTACTGAATTAAATTTTATAATAATTATACTTTTATTATCTCATTCGTTCTCTTGTGTATGTGACGTTCTTTCGTTATTCGCCTTAAAATGGCAGAGATACTTTCGATAATCATCTGCCACAGGAATAACTCTCGTTCGACGTTAATTCGCGTCGTATGAACATCGCTCAGACGTTTCTCTCGCATCGTTTATCATACATCGTGTATTAATAATTCCCCTGTCTTTCTTTCCTTTTTCTCGCTTCGCATTCGTAAATAAAATACATTGTCGCGTTGTTAATGTTTTTCGAAACAGCCATCTTTGTAGTTTTCCTTAATCAATATTGATACATCGATGTGTCGCAAGATTAGAAATATCGCTCGGAAAGTTTTCTCGATTAGTACAGATAAATCCTTAATCCGTATGACTTGTGTGTTCAATCAATTTGATTCATAACTCAATATATTCGTTAAAATGATTATCTAAACTAAGGTAGGAGATCCTAATTCTTAGTCTTTCCTTTTTCTTCTTATAATAACGAGTCCGTGTCTTGTAGTGTGATGATGCATATCAATGACGCACTCGAAGAAAGTTAATGTGTTTGAAAGATAATAAAACTCCACGTTATTTTACTGTAGCGACAGTAAAATTATGTCATATTATATCTTGCTCAATGATAAAAGAATTCTAACTTTTTAAAATGATTGGATAAAATCAATTACATTTCAACGTGATAAAAGTAATATTATAAAATAGCAAAATATATATAAGACGATTTATAGTACCGTACTATTAGGTACATATACATATATAACAATTCATTTCAATATAACAATAGAGCATTTAAATATACGATAACAAAGCTTTTAATTTAAAACACATTTCTAACTATGACAGATGTAAAATTAAACAATACTTTAAAAAGTTTCATTACATTTGCATACTAATACTTTCCTGTTATATTTCTTTCAATCTCACAAAGCTTATAAACAGGACAATAATGTTCAATTTTAATATTTCGGAGAAAATAGCGTTTTAATTATAAAAATTCAAAAAAGGAAATGTACTTGCAAATATCGTAATCATTCTCTTTTGATTATTTTAATCATTTATCCGTTTAATATTTCATATCCTACATAACACTTCGCTTATAACGATAGTCAGACTTAAATATGATAAATTTTGCTATAATTCAGAAATGATAATATCATGAGGAAGATGTATTGAGACGTACAATCTTCACTTACATCGAGGAAACTCATATTTTATTCCGATATTTCATTCGAGTAAATACTCGCACAAATAAATGGAGATTTGAAATAAAACGTTAAGATAAAGAAGCGTTAGGAAAACGTACATTATCGACTGTCGCTTTTTTTTTGTTTTTCATTTGCTGGATTTGATCTTGCCACGTCCGGAAACATTATGACGCCTCGACTCGTTCGCCTCACGCATTAGACTTATAGGTCTGCAATATAGACGGCCTATATATCTCGATACCGCGCATTATAAAGTATTTTTCTTTTTCTTTTTATTAGTTTGCACGGAGTTTGATCGCGATCAACTTACTTTCGATTTCCGATCCTGCAGAGATGAGCTTGGTGTGCGGTTGTGCGGTCGTGTTCGGCTGCGGATTATTCAATTGTCCTGTAGTTGAAGGTGCAGCAAAACCAGGAGGTGGTTGCATCGCCCAATGCTGAGTAGGTGCGTTCTGTTCCTGAACATAATATAAACATAACTTGTTACATTTGCATGCATCGTCAATGTAATTTATGACACTTCATATAGAATGAATTAAATAAGATTCATGTTTTTACATATTTATGATAAATAATAAAGTACAAATTGACAAAGATACAAAAAATTGTATCGTACCTGTTGCGTGTTATGAGTTACAACATGAGAAGGATGAATGTGAGAAAACTGCCAAGCGCTGGTAGTTTGGAATGGAAGAGGTCTAGATGATGTGACTATAGCCGGATCAATCGAAGTCCAATCTGCGATAGGTCCGAAATTGTTCCATCCTTTCTGATGTAACGCTTGATGGTGAAACTGTTGCTGTTGATTATTAATTTCGCACCAATCTTTCAGGGTATAAACGTCGCCCGTGCACTTGCCGATGTCTGTACAGGAAATTATCAGATATTATAATCTATATATTAAAAATATCTCAGTATAGAAGATTAATAGGTAGAATTATTACTTTGCGTGTTGAGAAGCGGGCTTCCATTTGGAAGGTAAGCACTCTGTGGTTGAGGTGGCTGCGCTCCTGCAAACATAACGTACATTGGACGATTAACAGATCGCAAGTGGCAACATCCCATTTAAATATCTACATGTTCGTGTGATTTTTTTGGTCAGACAGATCTTTTTACTTGTCTATAGAAATCCGCGAATCAATAATTTATTTTTGTCTACGGCTACGACAGATTATCGTATACGTATGTAAATTTCACGCACTGTGCACTATGATTCCTGGTGCCTGGAAAAATTGGAGGAACACTAACCAGAGAGGGCACTATTCGTTGGTGCTGGTCGCGGTATACCGAGACCGAATGAGTTCATATGATTTGGCGTAGAACCAGGAAAACCAGGTGGCGGGAGTCGACTGCGTTGTCCTAAAGTGGTAGCCGTTACAGTACCCTGTGCAGGGCTCTGCGCGCCGCTTGGTAACAAATTTTGCGGAAGACGGGACAAGAGGGAATGCGATTGAAGCACCTGTAGATTTTGCAAGTGCTGGGCTTGTTGCTGCAAATGTGCTATATGAGCAACCTGAAAGAGTATTTGTTTCTTAAAATTTATTGGTCTATATTTGCACTTCCTTTTTATCGATAAATGCGCGTATTTATCGATAAAAATAATATATAAATATCATTTAATTTGAATATATTTTGCATCAATATTTTGCATTATTATAAATTATATAGAGCTTTTCTGAAATGTACCACCAAATTTCATTACAAATTAAAATTAAAATTAATATTAATCTTTTATGACGCGCATTGTTGTAAAAAATAGGTCTGAACAATTTTCTTATCAATGATAATATTTTTCATGAGTCACCTCTATTCTCTGATATGACTCCCCTTCACAGTTTTACTATAGCGAATTTCGAAACACAAAAAGTAAAAAAATAAAAAAATTTTTTTAAATGAGAAAAAATGGCACATGTAAACAATAACGTACACGTTACTGAAAATTATATTAAACATATTAATAAAAAGTAAAAGAATCCGATAAGAATATTTACTTGTGGAAAGTGTTGTTGATTAAGGCTAGCGAGAGTTTGTTGATGCTGCACCCTAGTTTGCTCTTCTCGTTCTCTTTGCTGTTGTTGCTGGAACATCTTCTGTTGCTGCACTTGCATTTCATCTTCTGCTAAAAGTTCTGCTAATGCTTTCTGCGTTTCGTGGAAAGGATCAAAACCTAAATCGTCGTCTGCTTTCACTTCCGAGCCTGCGTCACAATGATTCCGAACTTCTTCCATTGTAGCGTGGCCGTTCTGTTTTATGTACTCACAATTTTCTTGAGTTTGCTGCGCCTTAGAAATTTGATTTTTAACATTATAAATTATTTTTCTTCAATAAAAATGTTTACATATTTTTATATTCCTTCATTTCAAAAGTAACAACAAAAAAACATGATTTTCGAGGATTATTATTATAATGAAATTAAATAAAAATAATTTGACAAAATTAATTAAGTAAGAAAAATTTGGAAAACTAATAAGAAATTTGATAAACATCACTATTAATCATCACAAATAAATTAATTTCGAATTGTTAAAATGACAGTGTTTTTTAATGGTGATAACAAACAAAAATGATATTTTACTATATTAAGAATATTTTCTTTTCGCCGATATTATTTGATTAGTCAATAATTTTCTGTCAGTTTTAAAAATAATTTTTTTTCTTCACTGAAAAAGTTAATTTTTTTGTCGTATCACTTTTGAAATAAGAGAATATGCTTAATGAACATGTTATATTTTAGACACATAACCCGAAAATTTTATTATTCCGCTTACCTGTATATTAAGCCTTTGTTGTAATGAATTTTGTTGATAATCTGCCATAAACTTAGATGCGGATGAATTTACAAGTAAGTTAGATGTAAAGGTACTAGATGGTTCTGTGAGTGCAACGGTGTAAGGTGCATTTATATAAACCTCTTCATCTGCAAAACCTTCGGAATTGAATGGTACTCTCGACGTATCAGTTGAACTGGATTTTACTATAATGTGATTCGTTCGAGATGATTCAGGCTGAAAGCCAAAAGCAGCTTGCCAATCTTCGCTAGAATGAACTGTCGGTAAGGAATCGGGTATCGTAGCCACTCCCGTGCTCGTCCAATCTAAATTTGTGTTTGCTGTAAACCGAAGAAAAATTCATTAATAATGTTTTTACTAATTATAATAACATATATAAATAAATAAATGCAGAATAAAAATGTCTAGACAAAAATTTTAAAACTTTTTAATAATTCTATTTTTTTTAAGTAAAATATAATTTTTAGAATGTACTTGGAGATCGAGACACTGAAGATTTGTAAAAATATAGTATTATATTTTCATTGAAGATAGCTCAAAGAGGAGCAGAAACGTTTAAATTGGTACATATTTTTAAATAAAAATATTCTTTTGGTGTCTTACTAATTGCCCTTGACTTTCATTTGTTCTGTATACTTGATTTTGAATGTCAAGAGTCTTTAGATTAATACATTGTTTGAAATATCTTGTTTGGAATTTTCATCTAAAAAAAAAGCTAACAACAATATTGTGTAGAACAATATAGAGCTTATACATGCCTGCGAGGGAATTTGGTGGTATCGAGGTTGTAGTTGGTATTTTCTGGAAAGTATTTGAACTGAAAAAACTGTTATTGTCCGCCTGAAAGATCGACCGATGGTTGAGTTGCATTTGAGATCCATTGTGTAGTCCTGGTGGTGGTAGTTGATTGGCACCTTGTGATGAATTTGTGCTAGCTGGAGACGAACCTACAGATGATACGCAAAATTCTCTATACTACACGACGCGGTTAAAATTGTTTCTATACTCTTACAATGCCAGAATAAACAGCTTTTCAATCTATTTCTTTTCTCAAGAAATATTTACGCACACGTAATGTAAAAATTGAATAACTTATTACAATTCAATAGTAATAAGAATCTATTTTTAGATGTAAAAGTATCCAAATCAAAATAGCGTACTCAAATAAAAATGGTTTGGAAAAACATCACATATGTTTCAATCATTGAATTTGTCAGACAAACAATGCTCACACCAACATTTTTCTCATAGAAATCTATAAGAAATATATAACATTTAAATGTACACAAAAACAAAAAAAAATTATTACTAAATTTTTTCCAAGAATCTCTTTATTTTGGCATATATCAGTGTAATTCAATGTATGTATTCTACAGTATGATTAACATTATGACATTACAGTTATTTAATTTAGATTTGTACATTAGCATATGATGAACACAATCTATCCTGATTTCAAATGACAAATTTATAATCATGTTGTAAATATATGTATTAAACATGTGTAATATGTATATTAAAATGAAATTTATTCAAGTAATTCATTTTCTGCAAATATATAAAATAAAAAATAATAATCTTGATAATGGCGAATTACATTTCAAAAATAATATAAATGTGTATCAATGAAATAAATGTAGAGTTTCGTAAGCACAAATTAAATCGATCAAAGAAATTTCACAACACGTTCTCGTTTATAAATTTTACATATTGTAAATATCGTAAAATTCTATTATCATAAAATAAAAGGATATAAAAATAAAAGCGATCAGGGTAAAGAACTCACCCAAAAGAACAGCACCACTATTTTCCTCGCTCGATTCAGCTAAGTGCTCGGCTTGGTGATTAATATTCGAATCTTCCGTGCTCGAGATCGTACTCGCTGGCGTGCTACCTTCGCGCTGTTGGTCCGTTTCACTATCCGAATGCCGACGTTCCCCGTTTTGAAATGCACCATTTACATTAACTTCGTGAGGCTGTAATTGAACTAATTTTGATGTTTTGTTGCTAATTTGTTGTGACTGTGGCTGCTGTTGTTGCTGCTGTTCCATTTTACACTTGTTACCCAATTTTTGCAACATTTCACTGTTCGTATCAGCGGAAAAGTTTCTAACGTCCTTTTGTCCGGTAATTTGCGACTGTGAACTGTTTTGCGTGTTGATTGAGCTTGATTCAGATCGCGATGTCGTACGAGTACCGTGCTTCTCTTTATTTTGACTATTTTTATGTTTGTTCCGAGCTGCCTGTGCTTTACTTTCGCTATTACTTTTACCCCGCCGCACACCCACACCACTTTCATCCTTATTGTTGTTGTTTTGTTGATGCATAGACACCCCGGAGGACATATGACTTTGTTGAGCTACCGTGCCGTTTCCGCTTGTTATATTACTGTGCTGTGAAGTTGTTTGCGTAGGTGGTGATATTTCTTTACAACTGCTTTGTGTATCTGAAAGCAAAATGTTAATACATTAATATTTAAAATCCTTATAAAAAATTTAATTTCAATAATGTATCTTACCATGCACAATATTTAGATTTACTCACTATTTGTCTGTCCTGGCTGCAACGATGGCCATGCCTCCTTAGTTTGCGAATTTACAGTTCCACTTTCTCTAACAATACTGCCCGTTACAGGTGGTGATGGTGTCGGTTTCCTGTGCAAACGGAGTTAAAACTAGATATGACTTAATGTCATTTTTATATGACTACCTAACTTTTTGGTCTTCATTATGATTTTAAATCTTGCATCAACATTTATTATTTATATGTTTGTTTAAATTATTTATATATTGGCTATTGAAAATTTAATATTTCTCATTTATTGATAGTCGAATAAAAATGCATTTATTTGATTTTAACGTCTTGCTTATTTCCTTGGACAATTTTTTTTAATAGGTCTGTTTTTTTAACTAAAGTTCTTGCACGACGTTGGAGAGAAAAAAAGAAAAGATGAACCGTATAAGAAATTCAACTAGACAGAACAGAGCTTATTAATAATTAAAATTGGATTTACGTGCATAACAATTCCGAGGAATTATTTTTACAATAAAATAGATTTTGTACCGTTGAATTGAAGACGCGTGGGCATGTAACGATTGCACAAGCTTGCGCTCGTATTCCTGATGTTTTCCTTGGTGCATCTCTTCCTTCGTAAATGATGCCTCCTGGTCCCCAAGATCGTGCAGGTACATGCAATCTGGCTTCGGACAGGCTTGGTTACGCATAAAATGCGAACAATACTTTGTCGTTCCTAATGATGTTTTTATTGTCCGTCCGTCCACAACAATGTTATTCACAGCCTCTATAGCACGTAGCGCATCCTCTTGACGCTATTACAACACGAAGAACACTATTGCTTACAACACACTTATTACTTTTGTTTATCATCTTATTAGCAAACAAGAAAACGAAATTTTATCGAAAACCATAAATCGACTCACTTGATAAGTAACATAAGCCGAAGCACTGGGGCCTTGAGACCCTGCATAGGAAGTACTCTGGTTAATTACGACTTTGTGTATCTTCCCAAATTTTCCAAAATATTCGTGTTTCTTTAAAACCTAAAGCATGCGAAATATTACCTATCGTGATCTTTTTTTTTTTTAAATACGGTATTTGCCGAACTCTTGGCGTTATCGATCACTTATAGAACACTCGTTATTGACCATACTCACATCAGCATCTGCCAGCCGCATTGGTAATCCTACTACAAACACTAAATTTTTTTGTACTACTCTCACATTTGCTAGATGTTTCCGATTTTCTGTAACTCTCTGCTTCCGTTGTTGATCCTTCAACCTCTTCTCAGCTTTTAATCTAGAAAGAGCAAAGAATAGATTATTTCTTTCAATAATATACAGAATCTCAGCTGTAAGTATCCTCACAAATTAATATAAATATGTCAATTCTATATTTAACGAAAAATATATTAAAAAAACAATTATTTAAAAAATATTCATTATTATATCTATATCAATTTTACTCTACTGTGACTTTTTACTACTTTTTCCAAGAAAATACAATTGAGGGTGCTTTATACTTGTGACCGAGGCTATGTATTTTTATAGCGCAATTATATATTAACAAATATTATTAATTAGGATAACTAAAAGCAGATTCGTAAATACCTTGCTATTTCTTCCTTGGTAAGGGGTTTAAAGTCAGCCGGATTTTCAGAATAGGCCTTTCGACACGCGGGACACAGGCCGTTCTCATCGGTACGAATTCTGTGCCAACAAAAACGGCATATCTGATATCCGCAGGTGCATGGGAAGAAATTCAGATCGTCCACCTCCAATGGCTCCATACACAGAGGGCACTCCACCGCATCCTCGCCGCTTTGATTCAATACTGACATCTTCGATTACGCTAATCTCGTGAATGTCACAAGACGAGCAAAATCACGAATATTTATCTAAGTGCCAAAGTCTGTAAATAAAACACGACGCCAGTCGCAAGATCAGTCGAGATAGCCTGGCTCGTTCTTCCCTTTGTCTATCCGACACCAGATTTTTCGAATTTTATGTCGCAAAAATCCAAAATGCCACCTTAACTTCACTTACATGCAAAGTCCCGTCACCTATCGCTGGCTGATGAGTATAATTGACAGTGCTCGCAGACTTCACCTTAACACGTCGCTAAACTTTTATCCTGATCTGAAACAGATGGGCGCAGCAAACCGTTAATCATCCGCGCTCTCTCGGGGGGAAGGGGAATCCGGATTTCACGTCCGCGCTCGCGAGAGGACACAGTTTCTATCCCATCGTCGTCCGAACATTTTTCCGCGCGACAGTTCTCGCCGACGGGACGGTAATAACGTGAAACGTGGACACGCGCGCGCAAACGGCTTTTACACGACGCAGAAGACGCAGAAAACGTTCGTCTGTCCTCAGCTGCACTCCCACGCGCTTTTCCCGTCCTGTTATCAGATCGAAACAGGTGCGAGACGGGCGCGCAAGGTGTAGACGAGGGGTAAAGACGGAGAGAGAGAGAGAGAGAGAGAGAGAGAGAGAGAGAGAAAAAGAGCGAAGATGGAGCGGACCGAAAGGGCGACGACAGGTCACGAACTCCGCGAGTTCCGTTTTGACAGGAGCTGTCAGATCTGCGCGAGAAAAAGGGGGGAGGCGGCGAAGGGGGAGGGGAGGGAGAAGGAGAACGAATGGCGAGAGAGGTGCAGTGAACAAAGGAGACGTGCATACCGGAATTCTCGCGCGATTACGCACGAGGGATCGCACGACGCCCTACGCACGAGGGTCGACGACGTCCTCTCACCGTGACGTCGAGGTCGTCGACGACCGATGAGTGGGGGGGAAGAGGTGAGGGGGAGGAAGAGAAGATTCGGCAGAAAAATCCTGTGCACCGTTCTACAAAGAGAGGGACACCGTTTTCTACTTTTTTTTCTTCTCTCACTCTCTTGTGCGCGACTCAGTATGTTTGTCACGCGTCCCTCCATCTCCCTTCTTCGTCGCGCGACGAAAAACGCGAACCGTATCAGAGGGCGACGAAGTTCAGGCGAAACAGCTGTTGATTGGCGTCCGCGAGAGAGAAGCCCCGGCGGAGAGCGAGAGAGAGTTTCACTGGCTACGCCATAATAACAGAGACCCACGCGAAAATCCTATCTACGGTTAGTGGCCGGCGGTGGTGGAGCATGACACGTAAATTCCACCTCTCGTTCTTGCCAATCTCGCCTCCTAGGCCACGAGTACGCAAGGACGACGATTTATGTTTCGCGAGTTTCGCGACAGCCAAGTTTTCGAGGGGGGAAAATCGCCAACGAGTGGGCGAGAGAAAGAAACATTTTCATGCGATACAGAATGGGGGGGAGAGGGGGAGGGGACAATCGGAGGAACGCGAGAAGGGTCACAGGGAGGGATAGATGGATGGGAGGACAAACGGTGTCGACGAGGTGGACGAAGGAGAGAGAGAGAGAGAGAGAGAGAGAGAGAGAGAGAGAGATAGACTACCATTATGTTACTATCGAATCACATCGTCGAGAAAGGAAGACTTCCTCATCTCGATCATTGATCTCAATCTTTTCTTTCGTCGATCTCGATCTTGCCGTTTCTCTCGCTCGTGCGTTTTTCTCTTTTTTTCTCTCTCTCACTTCCTCGACACATCTTTTTCCTGACTAGGGCACGAGGCTCCCGCAGGAGACGATCGCGACTGCGAGATCGACCTACCCGCGGCGACGCGCCTCGAGCTTCTCATTTATGTAAACGCAACGAGCGATCGCGCGTATCAGAGGCGCACAAGCGACGGCGATGATAACGATGACGACGGCGACGAGGATGGCGTTCATCGTAGCATCGCGAACGTCACACGAGATTCCGCGATCCATCCGCCAGAGGGGTTGCTGGCCTGAAAAGCCACGAGCACACATACCCCCTGATTCACTTTAACCTTAATCGCGAGGCCAAACCAAATCATGCTTTAACGAAACTAAACGTCGATTCGCTGCGGATATCTCCGCGTCGAATTTGGTTCAAGTTCTTTCGCACGTTGACGGCCTGCCCTACCCGTAAACGTGCGTCGGCGACAAGTATATCTTTCACACGGTCCTTTATTTACTTACATTAACTCACGACTTTTCCGCTAACAAATCTCTCTCTCTACTGGGAAATTTTTCTCTAGTGTTCCACTCTGGCCCCGGGATTCGCGGTTGGTGTTTGGCTGCGATTGCGCACAACCCGGATGTCGCGCGCGCCGCCGCGGCCTTTTCACTTAATGCCTACTGCACACTGAACGCGATGAGCAATAAGCGACATCCTCAATGAAAGCTCGGGGGGGGGGGGGGGTCGATTCTGTATTTTCAAACAAAGTGAAAATTACAAAAGTGAGCAAATTTACTAGGTGTTGACCAATGAAATTATCAGTGTTCTAGTAAATTCGCTCACTTTTGTAATTTTCACTTCGTTTCAAGATACAGAATCGATTCCCTGCTTTTACTCACGTGACGATGCAAAGCAGAGTTCTCATTGGATATCACCCGTCGCCTATCGTCTATCGCAGTTCAGTATGCATTTTATAGCTCCGTCACACCAGCGCGATTCGCGACGCGCGAAATCCAATCAGCGTACGGCTCTTCTGGAAAAGCAGTACATTGATTGGATATCGCGCTACTAGTGATAGACAATACTGTATTGATATCCTCTATATCGAATAATTTAGTGCTGATAAGCAGTAATTTATACTAACAATTCGCCGTTTAACATTTCCATATATTGATACAAACCATAGACGTAATAAGAATTCATAATCAGATCTTATTTTAAGACCATCTTGATCAATGTCTTAAGTCGCTAATGCGGCCTTCTGATTGGTTCATGACATCTTAAGACTGTACTTTAAGACGGTCTAAATATAAGATCTAAGATTATAAATACCAGCCTATGTTTATAATTCTTATTATGACTATGGCTGAGTTCAGCAGAGAAAACAGCTTTGTAACTGTAAAACTGTTTCTTGAATGATGATTGGTTTATACATTTAGATCCAATGAGGAACTAAGGGCAAGACCAATCATATTAAAGAATTTTACAACAGTTGCAAAGCTGCTTTTTCTGCTGAATGCAGGCTATGATACAATATAAGCCAGCTCTGATACCATATTAGAGAAGATAAAAGATGTTAATTTAAAACTTTTTTTTTTCGTTCTCGGTATAAATTCTACATAGACACATATTAATGTGTATACGTCAATCTTGGAAAAGAATTTTTAAATGTGTAGAAGAGGAAAAAGTAATTGTTATATAAAAATTATTGCGTTTAGTCCGTAATACAGACAATTTAAGAATGATTTCAGCGATTTATTTCGGGGCATAGAAAAAAAAGTGCATAGTGCTGTGTAATTGGTTTCTTGATTTCTTCTTGAGAGCGATAATGCATATAAAAACTAGGATATAAAGTATAAAGAATTTTTTAACCAATCAAAGCAAAATTCACTAAACTTGAGATTGATTTTCTTTCTTCTGATTGGTTAAATTCCAGTCCAAATCTCAATCGCGATTTCATTTACGTGTATTAATTAGTAACTTTCTATTAAATCGTTTTAATTTCAGCAATGTATCTAAAGAATAATATACTAAAGTGGTATAATATGCATAAAAATGATCAATTTAATACACATATCATGTATATGTTTACCGCCGAAATTGAAATAATTCAATAGAAAGTTACTAGTAAGTATCACCATCAAGTGCATGATGTAAACTAGACCATGTGGCTTTCGGGGCTCCGCACAATAACAGGAAACAGAGTATAAGAATTTCAACCTATCAGGAACTATGTATTCCATAATATAATTTCTTCACAATACATGATAGGTTGAAATTCTTATTCTTTGTTCTTTTTATTGTGTGGAACCCCTTCGTCTTTGATTTGTATTGTGTTCTTTTACCAGCTCGTTTTCTAAATTTCCACCAATTTCCCATCTCGCAGCTAAGTCTGTACCAAATTGATGTAGTCAATGGATATAAGCTCGAATTTCCATGATAATCCATCGTTCGAAACAGCAGTTGCAACTTAAAAATTAGTTCTATTGTATTATTGCAAATAATTAAGACTATAACATCTGTAGTCCCTGTAAATTTTTTTGCAATATAAAAATATTATAATTACTTATATCTGGATATAAAAATAAATACTAAAACTGAATAGGGTGTATCCCAAACTTTTTGACATTTCGCTTATGAACAGGTAGACTTAACGATCATAACAGTACAAAATAAACTCATATTATTACACACATGCATTATATATATTTTTACAATAATTACAATATATAAAATATTATCCTTATCATTCAAGTATGTTGAACAATGAACTTAAAAAAATTATGTACTCTCATAATCATTATAATGTGTGACAAGGTAAACATCTTTACAGATTGTTTTAAAAAATGGTTTGTACCAAATTATTATATCTATTTTACAAAGTCATTTAAATTAAATCAAATTAAATCAAATTAAATTTAAATTATATTTAATTTCTAGTTTTGACTGAGTTACGTTTCTTTGAGCTCTTTTCATGTTTGTGAATAACGCCAAACAATGGATGCCTTGTTCTTAAATTATCAGGGAATTGTACGCCAGAGCTCTCGGTAGGTACCGGCTTTACTTCTGGCGCTTCAGACAATTTTCTTCTTACTGACAAGAAACCAGCTGGCTTGATATTTACTATGCAGGAAATATCAGCATTAATATAAAAGGGAATAATATAACAAAAAAAACATGCAAAACTTCTCTTTTGATTTCATAATAAAAATTTGTTTACCAGTTTTGTACTGTGGAGCATCCTTCTTGGAATGAAGAACACATGTGACATTGTGATTTGTGTTATGAGTGACTATACAATATCGTTCGTCTTTAATTTTGAACTTTGATTTGTTTTTGAAAACTATAGTCTGACCAAGAAGATCTTGTGGCTCTATCTATGTAACACAACATAACGGAAGATCATACCGTCAATGCCTTGAGATATTAAAAACAGGTTAGTATTCATTTTGCCAGTTCAATCTTCAAAATTGTCTTAAATACAATTTTGAAATACTATTCCAAGTTCCGAATTGATGTACGCTGGTGCAATAAATTAAAATGAGACAGGTAATTTGTTTCACTCTAATTTATTGTACGAGATCAGAACTAGTTCAATTCTTTGAAAAGAACAGATCTACAGTAAGCTTTTAATTTTTTGCTCTAAGCTTTAAGCTGATCTTAATTTGCTATAAGCTAAATTTGCTCTAAACTTTATAGTTGAAATCTAACCAGTTTGTTTTTAAAACTTCTATTCAGATAACCATAAAGAAAATTATTTAATCGCATTTCTGTTATGCACATAAAATGCAATTGAATAATTTTCCTTATGTATACATTAATATGATTACACAAATTTGTTTGAATATACTTTTAGGGTGTTTTCTTTAATATTTGTAATACTCGTATGCATCATCTTATCCTTGTTTAATATTTGATGACAAGAAGATGAAATGATACTCACAAGTGTTGAATGTTAAATAGAACACAATGGAATATTAAAGAGTCTTATTACAAAAGACTTAAAACAGTGAAACATAAGCAGTAAGGAAATAAACATATTGAATTGGTTACTATTTATGTTATGGTCTTATCGACTCTACTGTGATTAATCAATTTGCTTACTGCTTCAGTTTTTTTGTATGCCATGGTCTTTAAGATAATATTGGAAACATTTTTTGCCAGAAAAGCCATAATTTAGAAGTTAGAACAAAAGGTTAAAGAAATCTGCACCTATTATAAATTGAGATATTAAAATTGTTCTCATTACTTAAGGTACTGACAAGATATTATTAAAGACTGTTAGCCCTTGACAAATTTTTGTCAATGGGATTCAGGAACAAGCAAAGAACAATAACATTACTGACAACTGATAAAAATTTACAATTATTAACATAAATATTTCGATAATTTATTATTAAATTAATGATTTTTTTTATTATATAAATACTGTATAAATAAGTACGCATACTTTTAATACTATATCTTACATATTGCCGAAAAATTACAATTTTTTTTCTAGTTATCATCTCTATTGATAATCAAATTAAAATGAAAACATTAAAATCATAGTTTTAAATAAAAATCAAATATTATTAAGTTATAAACATACATATAGTTTCATGTCTATGAAACTAAATCATGAAATTAGTATTATTATCAGTTTTTTACTTTTAGGCTGCACCAACTTCACTTTGACTTTAAACAAGACTTAAAACTCTCTCTGTCTCTCTTTTGCTTTAAAATAAGATAGAGAATTTTAATCCTTACTTAAAGTTAAAGTAACGTTGGTGTAACTGAGCCTTAATCACTTAAATTTTAACATGCAATCTTCTATCCGCTGAATGTCTTTAATAGTATCTCGTCAATGCTTAAGACAATTTTGAGATTAAACTAGTTCCTTCCATTGTCTAGACTTACTAATCTAGGAATGTCCATTATCCAGATTTCTTCACTGTCCGATACATCCTCCAAATTAAATGTAGAAGATACATTTTCCTCATTCAATGTCTCCTTTTCAACTATTTCTTTAAGCTGAAAGATAAATAGACAATAGCACAGACTTGTTCTTTCACAATTAAAATTATACTTAAATAGAAATTAATTATGTAGAAACAAATATATAGAAACTATAATTAAAATTAAAACAAGAAAAACAAAAATTTAAACGGAATAATGATTCACTTACAGTGTGCGGTCTGGGCAAAACTGAGGTGGATAATGACAATCCGTTAAATGTCACTTCGTTAGATCTGTTAGCGTCGTCGTTTGAAGTTTGCACAATCTCATCATCCGCCGCGCTTTTGTTAAGCGATTTGTTAGATTTTTTCAGAATGCTTTTGCGTGATTTAACAGGACTGCTACGCACTTTGGACAGCTGCTCTTCTGTCTTTATCGTGATAGATTTACGCTTATGATTTGAAGATGGCATATTTTCGACGTTTTCCATCAATACCATCGATTTATTCAATTGCGTGTTCAGTTCCGTTATCGAGTCTTCGTTAGCGGAGTCTGTCATTTTTATTAAATTGTCCTAAATTATGGTATAAACTATTCGACAAAATGGTTTCACCAAGCATAGTAACACGAGCACATTTGATACTTTTGATAGGTTATGTTTCATTACGTTCGTTCTCTTTCATCTCTGGCCTCCTATTCCTTTAGGGCGCGTTCACACTTCGATGGAACAGCAGAAAAACCTACTGAAGAGTGAAAATTGAAGTTTAATCAATCAAAACAAAAGAACCCAAAACTTCTTTGCTTCATTGGAATTTCAATTTTTAATCTTTAATCTCAATCTTTAATGCATAGTCTGATTCCGGCCTAAGCAGTGTAGTTGTAAGAATTGACCAATCAAGTCGAATGTGAGGAGAATATTTGACTGTAATTGGTCAATTTTTACAACTATGCTTTTTACAACCACTTACAACTACGTTTACGATTGTAAAATAGGCTAAAGGGAGCGTTTATATTGGCAGTAACAGTATGACGTAATCTGTAAGAATTGACTAATCACAGTCAAGTATTCTTCTCTTATTCGGCAGTAAGAAGGGAATACTCAAAGGTGATCGATTAATTTTTATAGTTTACGGCATACGATTACAGCCAATATAAACGCTCCCAAAGCGGAAAAGTAGTAGCCAATAAGAACTCGTGCTGGTAGTAAGTAGTACATAGAGGCTATGGTCAAATACTTGTATTCAGACTTTATATTTAAAGCTTCCTTAAATTTATTTTTAGATACTCAACGAATTATTTCATTGGTTATTGAGCATCTAAAGATAAATTTAAGGAAGCTTGGAGTACAAGGTCTGACTATGAATACGAATCGACTATGAATACGAATCGACTATGAATCGATCCCTAGTTCTGGGAATCGATTCTGTATCTTGAAATGAAGTGAAAATTATAAAAGTGAACGAATTTACTAGAATACTGATTATTTCATTGGTCAACATCTAGTAAATTTGCTCGCTTTTGTAATTTTCATTTTGTTTGAAGATACAGAATCGATCCCCTGATTGGCTGCTATTTTCCTGCCTTTCCATCAAGATGTACAATAAAACGCGCCCTTACGCTTTTAGGCTCATGTTCCAAGCAGCGAATTAGTGGATCGCCAATCACAGAATTATTCTCTTAGATCTGTTTGCAAATTTTGCTTTTCAAATAATCGATCCTCTGGTTATGTTCAGATTCCCATTTGAATGCCATTCAGGTATCACTCTAGCCTTGTTATTTAGTGAACGTTAAACAAACTGCGGAATGTGTCATTGAAACAACCAATCAGTGTTCTTCTGCGTTATTCCGAATGGCGCTAATTAATTGTTTCAATGACACATTCTCTATTCCGCAGCCCTTTTCCGCACTGTGTGATTTCAGCAGCTCTTAGAGCAGCTCGTAAAAGGGAACTTTCCAGCAAGAAACAAATTGATACAAGTCATTCTGTCCTTGTTCAATAATCAGTAAAAAATAAAGACGGAATAACTCTTGTCGATTTGTGCTGAAAAGTTCCTTTTATATATCTAGTGACTTTAGCCGATTTTGGCGGTAACAGGAAAAAAGCCGACATGGCTTCTCAGGTTTCTCTCTGCTAATAAGCCATAAAATTAGTACAATATTATCAGTTTTTTTTTTACTTTTAATCACTTCATTAACAAGAACGTGTATTTTCATAAGGATGTCGGGTCTTTAATATCTAATATCTCGATTCGTGGGACACACGTGGGTTTCGTGGGCGTCGTTTTTTTTGTTGCCAGATTAATGACTCATCTCATTTTTCATATATTCATTATCATTTCATATATTTTTTAACCAAATATTTACATTACTCTGTTATCTTAGTTTATTATAAAATAGGATTCGATTAGGAAATCTAGTACTACTGTTTAGGAAAAAGAAAGACGTACGACATAGAAAATTTTGAAAAATGGCTTCTGCCAGAAATGTGAGGAGATCTACGCGAATAAAACCTCATGTGAAGTACACAGAAGTCAGTGATGAGGAAACACCTGTTAGCAGTCGTAAGATTACATTAATATAAATTATTATAAACATTCTGGTTAGATAATATAATTGTTCATTAATATAAATTTTGTAGAAGTAGTCTGTCTTTAAGATTTACTCACTTTAATTCAAACTATGATTTGTTGTACTGCATTGTCTGTAATCAGTGCATTGTTTATCTTTTTGTAGCACAAACTAATATATTGAATGCTGAGATAAAGGAACAACTAAAAGATATCGAAGAAGATGTACAAAAACCACTTGGTAATTGCTAAAGATTTATATGAATAGTACTATTTTATTCTCATCTAATATTGTGTTAATATATTTTAGAATTATTTTCTGAGAAGGATGTAAGTGGAAGGAAACTATATGGATTTCAAACACCAACAAAAAGAAATAGCATGATGATTAAAGCTAATCAGTGCCGCACACCTGAGACTCCAAAAAGTTTTAAAACACTTCCAATCTTAAAAGTGATTCTTGACAAAGTTATCATAAATTCTAACAATCAAATAGTTAAGAAGGATATCAAAGGTATCCTATTTCATAAATACATACTTTGTTACAAATTGTAAAAAATGTATTTGCATCTTTTAATTTCTTTTTTTTCTGATAACTTAGTATCTCGAAAACGATACTTGCCCAGTGTAACTTCAAGTGGCAATGAAAGCGTGTCAGAAGACAGTGAATATATACCTTCAAATGATGAAACCAGTTTAGAATCTTATGAAACTTCTGATAAAAGTGAAGATAGTGACAACTCTGATGTAAGCCAAGAAAATAATATTAGAAGGAAAGTTATACAAAAAGTGAAACCTTTATTGAAACGTGAGGTACAAAGTACACCTAGGAAAACAGGGAGAGGACGTAAGACTGTTGCTTACAAGGATTATGTAAGTTGAGAGTAACAAGATAGTCTTAAATATTTAGCAAATTATATATAAATATTTCAATTATGATCCATATATATATATATATATATATATATAGTTTATTGATGAATTTTTTTTAATATTTAAAGCACATACAAACCGACGAATATTTTGAATTTCAATCAGAAAAAACAGTTACATCTGATCGTACATTAGAAAGACTTAAGAACGCTCGTCTCACTGAAGAATCACTAGGAAAGTTATTAATAAATCAAAGTCATATTTCTACGATACACAAAAAACGTATTTGTTCATTGACAGAAAATTGTACGTCGTTTTTTCCTATGTGGCAATTCATATTGGAGTAAGTATTAAATATATGAATATTTTTATATATATTGAGTATTTTTTAATGAAACATTATTTTAAAAACTTGTGTTACATTTTAGAGAAGGTTACAGTTTGCTACTTCATGGAGTAGGCTCAAAAAGAAATTTGATAAATGATTTTCATAATAAGATTATAGAAGATCATCCAACATTAGTTATAAATGGATTTTTTCCTAGTTTAACACTAAAAGATGTATGTTAAATCTATTATTAATTAAAAAGATATGTATGAAAGTTATATATTAAATATTATTTCAGATACTTGATAACATAATAATGGATTTGTTAGACTTAAATTGTCCAACAAATCTTAATGATTGTTTGGAACTTATAGAAACAGTTATGGGAGATAATCCGGATGATCGACTTTATTTATTAATTCACAATATTGATGGAGTAATGCTGCGTTCGAATAAAGCTCAAAATATACTTGCCAATTTAGCAGCTATTCCAAATATCCATATCCTAGCATCTGTTGATCACATAAATGCACCACTTCGTAAGTTATATTTATCATTATGCTGATTTTGGAGTTGATTTGTTAATGGTTAATGTCGCTAATTTGTTGATTTAGTTTGGGACCATGTAAAATGCGCCAAATTTAATTTTTATTGGTGGGATGCAACAACATTATTGCCATATCAAGCAGAAACATCATATGAAAGTTCCTTATTGGTTCAGCAAAGCAGTGGACTTGTGTTATCCTCTCTCCAGAATGTCTTCCTGTCCCTCACGTCAAATGCTCGAGCAATTTATTTGATTCTTGTCGAATATCAATTGAGCAACAGCAGTAGTAATTTCACAGGTAATTATTATTTAATCAATTACAGTTCTATTATGCCATAGTAACTATATTTGATGATAATTTAATGATCATTTCATGATGCCATTTTAGGGATGCCGTTTAGGGATCTATATCGAGCAGCGCGCGAACAGTTTCTAGTTAGTTCTGATTTGACATTAAGGGCACAGTTAACTGAATTCATTGATCATAAATTGCTACGAATTAAACGTACAGCTGACGGCGCTGAACATCTGACGATACCTCTTGATAAGTCTCTTCTTAAACAATTTATGGAACAACATGGATCATAATTGATGAACATAAGAAAAAGTATATATATTTTTATAATAGTTAATAAGGAAAATAATAATGAACGAAAAATGCGATAAATTAGTGATATATAATAAAGAAATTAAAAGTTTAATGACTGAATTAAACTTTTAATTTCTTTATTACATATCACTAATTTATTGCATTTTATTTTTCGTTCATTGTATTTTATATAAAAAATATTTGATAAAAAGTTATATAGACACTAATAAAGTACCTGATATTAAAGACCGACAATCTTGAAAATTCATATAACTTAAATTTAGATTTAATTCATAATATCATACAATGCTTATGACATTAATATTATGATTTATTATCTTAATGTTTCATATATATCTACATGCATTTAGGGCTTAATAATATTCACATTCAATTTAAAACTGCAATTTTGTTATTCGGATTTGATTATCCGTGTGAGCGATAATTATGGAAAAAAAATTCACAATATATATCATTGCATCTTAAATATGCATTTTTATTAATGAAATATGTAATATAATAATATAAATGTTTTATTGATGAAATATAAATCATTTAATATGACGAATTTTACATTGCATTAAAAATTAATTATTTAAATACTTATGTTAGTAATAAAAAAATTGATTTGTATATCGATAATTGGTCAATTATTTCCTTATTGAGCGTAAAAAAAAATCGTATAAAAATTCTTTGAAGTCACTGGTCGATTCTTAATATTTTATTAGTATGATCTCTACAAGATTTCCTTCTAGAAGCAAAAAGTAAAAAATTGAGGGACAACATCACACGGTGTTCCCAAGCAGTCACCCATCTAAGTAACCGTGCTCAACTTTAGTGATCGGACGAGAACTGGTACTTTCAACGTGATTTGGAAATTGTCCGATTACTTAAGTTATTTGAAAATATTTTTATTTGATTTTGTGATTCATAATCGCCTTCATACTTTCATTATTTTATGTAACGACATAATAAATAATTTAATGTATTGTTATATTTAAAAAATGAAATTATGAACAAATCTGAATGATTACAAAATTAGTTTTAAATTGAAATTGAATCTTGTCAGCCAAGTTCCCTAGCTTTTTATGTATTTTTCTACGTTTGAATTTTATTCGTTGGAATTTTTTTTTATTGGAACAATTTACTTTGTTTTAAATTTCAAGAAAAAAATGTTATATAAACACAGACTCATAAATGAATGAAAAAGGCTTTATTAAAGTTGTAATGAAAATATAAAAATAACTAGCTTATTTGATCAACTTCTTTGTTTGATACCATATAGAAATAGATTGTTTACATTATAAATTCATTTCAAAATATTTCCTTGTTATGAATCCAAGACTGGCATCTATGAAAAATAGAATCTGTTGCATTTTATCATTCATTGTGAAAAATAAGACACAAGACAAGACACATAGGCTGCGGTCAAAGTCTCACTACAAATGCTTTTAATGTTTGAAGCGTTTGGTTGAGCAATTAAAAAAAAGAATTTTACAAATTGACCAATCAAAAATTGCTTTAAAGTATTTGTAGCATCGCGTTAACCGTATTCGTAATCAACAGACGGTAGTGCACGCATGCGCAGTCTAGTGAGATTGTCCCGCCATTACTGATCACGGGACTTGCGGAGCATCATGAAATTAACGCGAGTCAAATGAAGGCGCCAATCGTGTCCGCGTTTAGAGGCTATTTTTATACGTGATAAGTGAACGATACGCGAAAGAAGTTATTTAATGTGATCGCACAATGAGCAACAAGACGCCGTTTCCACGCGTAAGTGTAGTTACTTCCGAAATGTCGTTTTCGTTGCGACGCGCCTCGTCGAAATCGGGGCAGAATAGCGATGTTAGGTTATGCGCTTCTAAGCGCGGCACCGCGAAGTTGTCCGATTCACATCGATTGCGACTTCGATAATCGCAACAGTTCGAAAGTCGCGATCGGCGCCAACGGTTAGTCGGTTCGTCGTTGACGCATGAGCTCCATTTCTCTTTCGTGGACGAAAAGGAAAGGAAATCTCGGCCCACCCGGCCATCGCGTCGTGTTCGCGACTATCGTCGCGATATTCGCGAACGGGATTCGTGAAATTTGCGAGACTGCTGCAGTCTAGACGGCGCCCGGCTTTGTCAATCGACGACATAAACAACGTTCCTCGCATGACCGCTCTGACCTTACACTGGTAAGTCGCACGCGCGCGCGCAACCTTGACTTTCGGATTAAGTTGTGTATAGAGAGGAAGTGAGAAAGAGAGAAAAGAGAGGGAGAGAGCAAAACGCCGCGCCGTGTCATGGAGAAGTAGCGGTGTTTTTCCTGGGAAAACAGCGATGTCACTTGCGAGGTATTCGCGAAGACATTCGTGTCGGAACTTCGGATCGTGGGGACATTTTCTAAATTCATGCCGCTACCGAACTGTCTCTTGTTCTACTCTTATTGTACTCTAATCTTTAAAATTTATGAACGAGAGGTTCCTCGGTTCCTCTTGTGAAGTACTTTTTCTTAGATTATCAATTTCTTCTCTGGCTGTGAGACACAAAAAACTGAGTCACAGTTGATTTAACGAGGATAATTATCATTATGTTGCTAGTAGAGTGGCGATCATGTTTATAATTCTTTTGTCTTATTTTTGTACCTGGGGATCAAATATAAACTTTAATTCCAGATTATATGTACATTCATAACTGACATAAGTATTCATTTGTTACAGATTGTATTTGCCGGATAAGCCTGTGTGACTGGTTCAGTTGTTACAACAATTGTTAAACTGTTTTCATCTTGTTTCATAGGTAAGTATTTTAAATTGTTATTTTTCTTCTTTGAAAGAGAACTACTTTGAAATGCAGATCACTTCGACTGCCAATATGGAGTAGTGTAACTCTGAATGCTGTTTGCTATCCATATGTCGTTCTAAACCAATTTTATGCATATTACTTTTATCTCGTTATTTGCTCCATTTTGTGTAATGGAGCAAATATATTATTGTTATATTATTGTTATACACTGTATTTGAAAAGGCACTGTGCACAAGTGTGTGTAATTAATGAAACACTGTATGTACACATATATATATATATATATATATATATATATATATATATAAACATATCAATCAGTCTTCTTTTGTGTGATAATTTTTTATATTCACTGGTTTTTTTATTTATCTGACAAAAAATAACTTTAAAATGCTTTGACATACTTTGTTATTTTATTAGTGTTTTGACCTTATTTTGATGAGTTTTATGTAACCATTAGAAGAACACGAAACAGTATTATAGACGTGTTCTGTTGAAGTTTGGATATTGCCAGATTTATTTATGTTGAATAAGTGCAATATTATTATTCTTACGCTACTACTGTTTTCACTTTCAAAATTTGACTATTGGGAAAACAAGACCATTTTATATAAAAATTAACAAGCATTATTACTTTTGTGACAAAGATTAATAAGTAAAGTTACGATTTTTTTAGGTAATTATAGCAAAATATTTTAATAAAAATATTTTTTAATTGTTGCAAAGATAATTTTGTAAATCTTTAAATAGAAACATAAAACTTTCGCTCTTATAATAGTTATCAAATTATCTAATAAGATTGCTTAGATAATGCCATTTATAATTCATTTATAAAATTGAATCGTTCAGTGATTTATAAGTAAGTTATTAAAATTTGTTTAAGTCGCGAGAATAATTCGTTCCTCTTTGATGAATGTTTGATTTATGAATGTAGAGAAATTCTTGTTAAATTATTAATTTAGAAATTTCTTTTTTATGAAGTAGTAATTTTGTAATATTTAATAACATTAATCACAAGGGAAGTATATATAATGTACCATGCCTCAAATTGCATATTGCAAGGAAATTAATTTCAAACGCGTGCTAATAGATGGCGTTACATTGTATATTTTAACTATTATTTTTTTTAATCATAGTTGAATATTCAATAGTATCAAAATTTAGTTGGGTAGTAACAATAAGTTATAATACTTAATAAGTTAAAAGTTAAATAAAAAGTTAAAACTTTTAACTTAATTTGGTTAATTTTAAATGAATTAATTTTTAACTTCAATTAATTATTTTTAAACTATAATTTATTAACTTTTTTTAAGTTGGAAATTTTCTATCTCCCTAAAAATCATTTATTTTTTTTTTTGTAAAATTTTAAACTTTATGGAATTAGTTCAGAAAAAGTTCACTCATTGTGTATGATGAACACGACTCGTAGTGGCTAAAGCTGAGGTTTGATCTGCATTTAAGAAATGCTATTACGTCATTCTATCTTTTTTTATGTTTAATCAGCGATAAAGAAAGAATAAAAACTTTGTCTGTGTATAATTTTGTATATTTTAAAATATGAAAACACATCTAAAAATATTTTTGTTATTTTATATAATTAACTAATAAATTATAAAATTTATTTGATGACCTATATTGTTTTGTTATTTAAAGTAATGTAATTTTAAGAAAAATTAGAATATTCTGATTTAGTGAAAATAATGTTTTTAAAAAAATAATTTTTTATTTAACTTGAGTTAATTCAATCTTAACGTAACTTTAACTGAATTAATTTTTTGTTCATGCAATTTTTAACTTAATTAAGTTTTAATTTTATAAGCCATTAACTTTAACTTAATTTGGTTTAAAAAAAATATATGAACTACCCAACTTTGAAATTTATAATAGCCTAGGGGATGAGAAACAGTATATTCATAGCATGGGACATATGGGAATATCCAAACTTTTATATTTTTTTAATAAAAAAAATATCTTAATAAGCTATTCTTTTTAATTCCACTAAGTCTGCACTGATATTTATTTTTTTTTCTGAGATACAAATTGTAACATTTTTTAGAAATAGTTTTAACAATATCAAAGCTAATCAAACAATTGCAAAAAACGAGTGATTTAGCTTATAATGGTTATATGCAAAGTGATTATATTTTTCTGCAATTTTGAGTTAATAACTTTTAACCGAATAAGTGGATCCAAATAAACTTTGACGCGAATATTTATTATTATTTGATCAGTATATATATAAAATTTGATTTAATATATAATATATTCTCAATGATTTAATTCTTATTTCCTCATTAAATTTGCAAATAAATATTACAAAACGTGATTTTATATAAGAATCAAAGCAAATAAAAAAAAAATTAAATAACTTTTAAACCAATAAGAGAATTATGCTTAAATTGTAAACAAATATTCAGATGTAATAATACAATAGAATAATTTATGAAATGTTTATACTTTTGATATAGTTTTTAGATGTGACATGTACACCCTTAAATCAACATAGTCACACGTTTTCTATATAAAGTCACGGTAAATCAGATGCAAATTAAATCTACTAAAATCTGATTGTGACAAGTTTGTTAATTAAATATCATGTACCTTCAATACTATGAAATATTAATACAATTTAAATTAACATTATTAGTAAAATTTTGTATTTATCGCGAAATTTAAAACGCCTTAGGTCGACTTTCAGCTCGATTTGATTTGTCCATTGTTTGTGCAGCTTTGCAACTGTTATAAAATTCTTTAATACATAGTCTTGCCCTTAGTTCCTGGATCTAAATGTATAAATCAATCAATGTATATTAAAAAAAATCTTACAACCAGTTGCAAAATTGTTTTTTGCTGAACGCAGCCTATTTCTGCGCGAATTGAAAATAAAATTTCCGCAAAACAATATCGTATTTCAATTTCGAATGACGATGCGTTGGGCTGACAAAAGCGTTGGGCTTCCAAGAAGGAGAACAATTGGTTTTCACTCCATGCGTTGCTCTTTGGTTAATAACTCGGGAGAGCGGTTTCGTTGATTCTTTAGGTATACGGGCGTGGAACTGCATTCGTGAAAGTTGTTAAATTGTCCTGGTTTGTCTAACACACAAATATCGTGATGACGCTGAATTTATAATCGTTCAGATCGAGTCGAAAGATTTCTCTGAAGTTTTATTAAAATCTACGGTGCGGAAGTAATTCGTCCCTTCTTCTTCAATAGACACTTAGCTCGTGGGCGAAGAGAAATGCTCACTGAATCATTCATTTAAAACCTCTTCTCCAGATATTGCTGATTGTTGAAGGAAAGCTTATTTTAATTTGAATATTTAGAGATGAAAGAGGGATTTCACAAACGAAACGATTTTAAAAATCTCGATAATCCGAAAATTTTTAAATTCGCATTTCACATTTTCACTTTATGATAGAAATTTTGATTTGATTAAACAATAAGAATCTTATTGGAGATGTGAGAACACAACCAATAGGAAATATAGGCACATAATGATTGAAGCTGGATCTGGATCTGGATCTTAATGCTTAAATCATTCTATTTGAATTTATACATATTATATATACACATATATAGTATATTTGTAGTTGAGCTGCCACCTATTGCTCATTGATTTAATTTGATTATTACATTATTATTCAAAGAAAGTTGACTCGACCTTTTATTTTTCTTAATTAAGACCGATATCTAGCTTGTAACTCTTGTTAACAATTTCGGACACGCGAAAGTCGGGAAATCTGCAAAAGTTTACTTTCATATATCGATCGCGTATCTTTCTCTAACTCCGTCGCGCAACTGTTTCGCTGATTTCACTTTTGCCAAGACAAACTAATTTCTCCGAGCTACGATTCCCCGAGAAAACCGTCGCTCGATAGCTTCGAGATGTGATACACAAACGAATGAACGAACGGAGGGAGAGATTTGCTTTCGCCTCGAACGGCTCGAATTCGACATCGCTCGCTCACTCGCTCGTTTACGCTTGATTATGAAACGTCCTGTACGAAGCGATACTTTCACTATCGCGGCCAAGTTTCATAATTATTATTATCGAGGCCATACGTAGGTCGAAGAGGAGACTGTCAAGAGACGGAGAAAAGGGTTGGGCTCGTCTTTCACTAACCATCGCTTCGAACAATGGCGCCTTAATTAGAGGAAAGAGAAAGAACTAATTTTATTTTATATAATACAGAATGTTCCAATGGGAAATTAATATTGACTTTCCCTTGACGAAATTTTCATGGAAATTATTATACGTTATTCCAATTTAATTTTGTTATATCGACGCGGATTTTTTAATGTAGGAATTTAATTAAAGCTATATTTATACTTGCAAAGTTTTACTTTTAATAGGAATTTAATTACACCGTTGGAAAATTCGTGTTCAATATAATACATTTCACGTGTCCCAAATAACGATCCACTCAAATTTTTGTGCTCGTTTAACATAAAATGTTGAATGTTAGAAAAGAACACAGATATTGTGTAAAAAAATGATCATAAGTAGACAATGTTGACACAATTTGTAAACAAACTGTGGAAATATAATTAACATTTATTATATGATATATTAAATTAACACGTATTTTACTCATTTATCCAAGAATTTACATTTTAAAACACATTATTTTATCGTTTATTCATAAATGTCATTTTGATACTAAGAAATGTTGAATATCAGTTTAACATAAAATCTTTAAATAACATATTATATATATTAACTTAACAATCGAATATGTTAAAGAATTCAACACAAACGATTAACAAGAACATAAATAAACCTTTTCCAACACATTTTTTGCCGTGTAGCTTTTTCATTCTCATGGCGTTTGCTGTCCATTACAAAATGTTCTAACATACAATGGGCAATTTTGTTGTGTTGTCGTTCAATTCTTTGTTGCTTTGAATTCTTCGAATTCATAAAAAAAAAATCTGCTGTTTCGAAAAACAATGTTAGCGTCGAGACATTCCGATGTATATGTACGCGCACGCACGTATGTAAAACTTTTGTCCTAGCCATATCGCTTTGTTACGTGTACGTGTCACGTTGCGTGACCGAGAAATCATTTTTCCAACGTGATCGCCGCGCCGATCACCGGTTAGCAATTCCCTCGTCAAGGCTCGTTGTCGTCTCTTTTTCTCTCCTCTCTCCTCTCTCTCTCTCTTTCTTTTTCTCTCCCGGCCGATGCACGTGCGAAGTAACGTTCATGTAACTAGTTTTGCTCGTATTTAATATCCGCCGTGTGTGGCGTCATTGGTGGCTCTATTAACGAGCGAGGAGTTAGGTCGATGTCGACATTCGTGCTTCATTTGAATCTCTCTCGCTCTCTTCTTCAAAGCTTAAATAGTTTCAACTCTGAATCTTTCTCACGATGGAAGACTTTCTCGTAGTAAATTCTGTAGCAATAGAAGAATCTGGATATTAAATAGACTAAAAAAAAAAAAAAAAATGAAATAAAAGATGGAAAAATGGAAAGATGACTGATAGATAAAGGCTAAGAAAGTTAGTCGACGATTAGATATCCTCGTTGGTCCAGAAATAGCAAGTATAAAATAATCAACAGGAAAATACTATATATCAGCTATTATGCAGAGAATCAGGGATGTGTATAAGCTAAAACTGGAAGGCTGGCTACTCGCTCACGCTGTCACAATTAAGCTTCAATCTTTGCCACTGCGTGAAGTTTACAATTGGACTGTTTGTCCAAAATAATAAGAATTATTACATACGATTTACTTATTGGAACAGATTATTAGATTGCTGGTTATTTTCCGTAGTCTGATAACTAAATTGGGTGGAAGAATGACTGCGTGATATTTGATTTTGATAGTAATGGTATGTACCCACATGATTTTGATTACAGCGCCTCAGATGTGTCCGACGCGCGTGCGATAACGATTTGATTCTGTGCGATGGGACAAATATCGTCGGCGTTCGATTGATCAATCGCGATGAAACGGACTCTTTCCGCGGGGTTGAAGGGAGGAGGAAGAGGGTGATAGTCGTCCCAGACGAAGGAAGGAACCCATTCGAGGTCGAGTTGGGGTTGCTGTACGTGCACGAGCATTGCGCAAGAGCATTCACCCCGCTCAATACTCAGCGACAGCACACAGAGATACAGAACTCTGAAAATGTATGGTGTGTACACATGAAAGAGAGCGAGAGGGAGGGGAGGATAGAGAGGGAAGGGAGAAAGAGCGTGGGAAGCCGAGAGATCCCAGAGATGAGAGAGAAAGAGAAAGGGGGGAGGGGAGAGAGAGAGAGAGAGAATGGAGCAGGAAGAGGAAACCGGCTCTAGCGAACTACCCCAAAATGGGTTACACTACGTTTGTATGCGTGTATACATGTACATCTACTTTGTGTACGATCAACCCCGCCTTCGACAGTGCACCAGCAAACCGCTCGTATTTCCTATTTCGTGCGACGTACGATATGCGCATATACCGGGTGTTCGAACTGTTCAAGAGACGAAGTGATATCGGAAAGTATCGTTCAGCTTCTTTCTCTCTTCAGAAAAATCGATAAAAAACCTGGGAAAGTTCGAAAAAATTTTCCCCCGATAAAGCTATCCGGACTTGATTTAAATAATATAATAATGCTTGATTTAGAATCGAGTGATTTGCAAGATGTTGTTATTAAAAGTTTAAGTTAATTAAAGAAAAAAAAGAAAATAGGAAATACTCCACATTTTTCAAATTAAAATTCGAGAGCAAGAATAGAAAAGAATAAAAAAGAAGGAATGGAAGCTGATTTGACTGGATTTCGATAGTTATTTTTTTTATATTTTATTTAAATGTTGGGAAGATAAAAATTTTGATTTGCATTTTTTGTCAGAGGATTCTTAAATATTTTTGTTTAAATATTATTCTCACACGTAGAAAAATTTTGTATAGGATTTCTGTAGAAAGATCACGTTGTATGTTTAAAATGTGCATAGTTTTGCTCATGGAAAGCTTGCGTGGAAATTCTGAAGGACGTGCCTTTCGTAATACGCAAATGTTCACGGACATGATATAACTTTTATTGTGACACATGCATGAATACTTTGATTTTATCGTAAGCTGCTAAATGGAATTACGGAATAATCAACATTGAGACATTTTCTCGTTGTAATGGCTTTACATACAATATATTTTTGTGACAAACATCGAAGCAAGATCTATCTATTTGGAAGAAAAAAACGTGAAATTTATGAAGTTAATTAAAAGGTTTTAATAATAATTTATGATATTTAAGAGAACTATATACATATATATATATATTCGAGAGAGAGAGAGAGAGAGAGAGAGAGAGAGAGAGAGAGAGAGAGAGAGAGAGAGAGAGAATTTTATTTTATATGATAGCAGATAATTCTGTTAGCTTTAATTTGCCACAACCATCACGATACTTATCGAATCAATTTACTTGTGACAATGTGATTATTATCCGAATATTATTTATTTAATATCTCGATATTGTATTAATCATCACGAGCTACCTAAATAGCTTTTATCGAACGTTACGTTATCCGATGTAACATTTCGACGCGAAATCCAATTTCGTCAGGTATAAATCTTCTCGCATAATTCAAAGCACTGCCCTAACGATAGTTCCAACGTAATAGCAGGGCTGATGTCCTTGATTTCGTCATTCGTTACCTTCGTCCTGCCAGTCAATTTCTCGTGCCAATTTCCCTCGACCTCTGCTTAATCGATTATCGTTTTAGTGTAGCTCGCGGATAGATCCCGCTCGTCCGGAATGATTAAACTCGCTTGGGTTAACGTAGGCCGTTGTGATTTTGCCTTGCTTGCCTGTCAATCGAGCAGAATATTTCTATGGAGTCTCATATTCCAAAATTATATCCATTTCTATTTTTAAACTACTTGATATTACGTCCCATATAGGATTTTACTATTGATCTGATACTGGCCCAAGATTAGTTACCAGGTGGCCTATAAAGCGATAATGGCAACCATGACTGGCCCACTAATGGGAATATTATGGGATGATAACTTCGATCTGATAATGGGTAACTATACTGGCCAAACGTGATAAACAATGTTATGCCATTAATGATTGTCTTATCGTGCCAATATTTGACCAATAATGATTTTAATATAGTGCTGTGATTATTCCAATTATTTTAAATGCTTTCTAACAAGAGACATAATGTAACATAGTGAATCATTTTATCTTTGTTTAACATTGTGAAATAAGAATAATTTACTGTGTTCACTGTCATCTGTGATAAATGATTTCTTCATTGTAATCTAATATAATCTCACTTACATTGTTCGTACTGTCAATATTAATTTCACTGTTATTTTCTTCACTGTTTTTTTTTTCAATATTATTAATACATTTATCACTGATGTTAATTTTTTATTGTTTTAATTTTTTTAAACTTTTTTTGTCTATGATAATTTTTCGACATATTTATTAATAATAAGGACCCAATAATTATCGCACGACAAATTAAGTATAACAGACAAAAATTGCGAAAATCAATAGTATGGTAAATCAGTCATATACCAGACATGGCTCAGAACAAGATACCAAGTATTGGCCAATTGTTGGTTACCATATATTGGGCCAAATATTGGCGCTATTGGAAATAACTGGCATCCCTGTATGGGGTGCTTTATAACTTTATCGTGTAAAAAGTAAATTTTTAGATGTCAATCTAATATTTGATTGTTCTCAAATCCATTAATTTCATTACATTGAAATGTGTACACAGAAATGTGTAAAAATCATTTTGTGTTTATGTTGAAATCGATCCACTCAAGTTTGTTAAAATTTTGTGTTGATTTTCTATGGATGTTAATTTAATATAATGTAACTATATTGTTTGAATATTTTGTATAAAATTAATATTCAACATATTTTAGTGTCAAAATAACAAAAGTAATATTTTTAAAACAATTTCCAAAATAAATGAATAAAATATATTAATTTAACATTCATAAATAATAATTTTACTGAAAAAAAATCTACAATTTACAAAACCAATTGTGTCAATGTTACATTTTTTGTCTTATTTTTTTACATTTTGTGTAAACTTAATACAAAAGTTTGAGTGGACCATTCGGGACACGTGAAGTGTGTTAAGTTTAATACAAATTTCTCATTGTCGATGTTCGAATAATTCTTGGCTCGATTATCTCGAACATTCCAACTTAACTTTCTGCGAAGCTCTAAATTCAAAGGGGAAAGTTACTCACTTGGCTTGTTTATCGTCCATCATTGAGAAAGATCCCGCGTCACTCGCCGGCTTCGTGCAAATCGTCGGCATCTGTCCGCGACCGGGATCTGCGAAAGCGAATTTGCCGGTACGGTGATGGTACCCTTTAGTGATCGCCGGGGACGATACGCGTTTGCTTCGTCGCGAGGGAAAGTGAGCGCGAACTCTCTCGTCGACCTCATCTCCGTCGCGGTCGTCGCATCGCGGTCTGAAAAAGGTCCAATCGACTTTCTAACATCGGGCCGATTCGTGATATACTGTTTTATTGGCCCTCAAAAAATCTTCGGTGTCTTGCGAAACCATCGTTTCAATCAAAACCTCTCGCTCGATAATTCGCGCAGAACTATTTACGAAAAATGTGGTTCTGCGAACCACAAATCGCTTTTTCTATTTATTCTTTTGCTTCACTAAACTGCACAAGTATAATAATTTTATAACTGAGTGAGAATCAGGTTTGATTATTGATGTCAATATATAAAAAAAGATTTATTTGAAGCGTTTATAATGCGATAAAAAAAGATATTTTCTTACAATTAATATAGGAGATTTGAATATAATAAACAACAATAAATGATATTATGTACAAAATACATTATGTATATAATAACAATAAATGATATTAGACCGATGAATAACACAAACAAGCAGGAAATGCTTTATTCGGTCTGCATTGGATTGTCGTGCTTCATAATATTTCGGTGTAAATTTATATAAATATTTATATACATATTCAGTTTTGTAAACTATGCGTCAATTTAATTTTCGGTCTTGAATAATATTGGATTGGTAAATAAGTTCATTCGGTTTTTTTAAGGTAGAATGAAACAATTTTATATATTCTATTTTTTTTTAAATTGGCAAATATATTATTTAATGGAGTTTTAGCTTTAAGAATTTATTTTTTTTTTTAATTGCGATATGATGATTTTCAAGGAATTAAAAGTTATAATTAAGTTATAATTAGAGTTAGAATGCTTTTTTATTTGATCTACGAGTAATAACAAAAAATCGAGATAAGAATATCTTTTGAAAATGCATTTTGAAGGAAAATTTTAAGCTGTCACGTCAGATAATCGAAAATTTGTACCATTTTTTTTTCGAGCACGTGACAGGCCTACAAAATGGGAAGAATATTTTTCATTTTTTCAGTTCGTACTTTTCTCTATGTAAAAATGACCAAACTCACATAAACTCAAAAAAATATATAAAGTAGCCTTTCAAAAAGTAAAGATTTTAAGCTTTAAAGCTTTTTTTTTTTAAATTTAAATTTTACTTTTAACGAAAATATTGTGTGTACAACTTTAAGCTACCGAACGAATTTATTTGCCAATCCAGTACCATCATAAATTAAATTGACAAGTAAAATGATATTAATGCTAATCATCATAAAATACTGAAAATAATTTATTGCGATTTAATAACCTTACAATCTCTCTATAAGAGACATGGACGTCGCGTTGAAATTTTCGCATTGAATATACGGAACGCATTGATTCATGGCGACGCGTTTTATTTTGCACGATTGAAAAACACACAAAAAGAAAGATTTCTCCTTAAACAAAGTCAGATAATCAAGCGTGCGGCTACTCGTATTTGGGTTATCATAGACGGTGCCGAGGCTTTCTAGCTTTCTATGCTTATGCCAAGGATGTCCACATTACGAAGGATCCCCCACGCACATTTAGCTTCACGCATTAGTCAGGCCATTATGCGAGGCGCGCGACGTGTCGAGTCCTCCACCTCGTTCATCCGTCTTGGCCGTTTAACCCTTTTCGCGTTGATTATATTTTACGATCTCTCGGTCGTCGTAAGCTGTCGTTACGCGTGCACGAGCTCACCGGAGGCTCACAGTAGGATATTTTCTTGTGCCTCGTGACATTATCGTCGTTTTATCTTTTTTTCATTCGATAACTTAATTATTACAACCTTGGCTCCGAAAGTGCGGAGCAATCAATCGAGGTAAGATAAATATAAAACTCAAGCCGCCGAAAGTCGATTAAAACGTGCGATAAATCAAATTTAATAAATTGTTTCGATTTCATATCTTTTAGGTATCCGGATATTAAAAACTAAAAAAATACACACTGAGAGAAAATTGTTTGATATATTTGTGACTATAATTGCATGATAAAATAATTATGGTCAGGAGCCTCCATTTTTGTAATTATTAACTGCTACAATGTTAGTAATAATAATTATATTTATATAGTTGTACACGAAAATATATAGTGTGGCAGTGAAAATAACTGTAAATTACGATAATAATTTTTTTTTTTTCAATACAGAGAATGGTTGTGACACAGAAATGTGCCATTTATTAAACGCGCGCTTTCGCACTCTTAGCCAAGGTTTTACGTCCTCGCACACGCAACTTTGTAAGAGATTAACTGACTAAAATTAATCACCTTAAAAATATGTCGTAATATCGTTTAATTTTACAGCCCCCACAATAGGTGCGTGTGTCACGCGTCCAATTAATTTTATCGCTAGAATGCTACACCGTATTTTATTACACGGGTATATCGCACATGAATGACTAGAATCTTATACGATTCGCACGTTCATATTTCCGCACGTGTAATGATTTAAACTTTTCGAGCGCTATAAATATTTGGATCAAAAATTGCATCATTGTCCCCACTTTCGCGACGGCGAGGTCATCGCAAATCGATCGCTCGCTCCAACACGTGTCGTCTGTTTTTTTATTATATAGGGAAAAAGCAGGGAATATGATGGAATAGCATTTTTAAAATAACATTGCTCCGATATAAATGCACACGAAGATTTCAAATTTGTACAGAACTTTTGAGGAATAATTAGCGACAACATTCGATAAATGAAAATCGCCAAATTTTAAATCCAACGTCAATATTAACAAAAAAGTAAAAGGCGTGAAAATGGAAGGGGGAGAGAGTCTAAAAAATGGGATGTAATATAGAATACTGGAATATGAAATTTAAGCGAGAGTAATAAATAATACAATGAAGCCCAAATTTGTTTATTTATGTAAACCAATCAAGAAAAATAGTTAAAAATATTTCACATTTTTGTACAATACAGAATAAAATTAAATCTTAAATCATTAAATTATGACGTACAATAAATATTACAGTCTAAAATAAACGTTCACAAAAAGAACCAAAAGCTATATATTTTTAAACGTAATATTTATTTAAATGATAATGTTTATATAATAATTTAATGATTTAAGATTTAATGTCCATGTGCGACAATGTTATTTTATTTTTATCTGTCACAATTGTACAGTAAAGATATAAACTATTTAAAATTGTATTTTGATGAGTCTACATAAATAAATATAAGATTTCATAAATAAATTTGCATTTCATTACTTAAATAACTTAAAATGGTGGTTCATAAAAAATGAAAATCATTGCTCAAAGAATACATGTAAAATTGTATTCAATTTTATTTGTTGTATAAAGTATAAAAACACAAATACATAATCTCTAAACTGACAATAATGAAACTCTTTATCTTATGTTTTATCTTAAAGTATGGCTAATAAAATAAGAATTACAATAAGATTTGTTTCTCTCTATACTTTGTAACGTGTGAAAGAACACATAAAATGTAAAAAATAGAAGGTGTTATATAAAACACAAAAATAATAGTTATTTCTTATTTCTTTTAAATGTTTAATCAACATCTAAAATATATGAAAAATACAAACATTTTAAATAAAATATAGTTATTTCTTTTTAGTGTTTAATTTAAAACAACATATAAAATATTAAAGAAAACATTTAAAATAAGAAAATAGTAATTTCTTTTTATTCTTTTAATCGGAAACGGTGGCATATAAAATAAATAAACTTTGCATTAGTTGCTCCATAATCTTTGTGTGCTCACCGATAACATATTGCGTATTGCACCCAGGTTTCTCCATGTTTGTCATCCTTGAAACTGTCATTGCAAAATAGACATTGTGTATCTTCATCATCGCTTAAAGTGTCATCTTTATGAACATTATTGTCTGTACCGCTTCTATAATTTGTTTCATTCTTTTCTTCTTAGAAAATAGCTTTCTTCTTTTGCAGTAGGTTTGTTTCTTATTTATTTCTTTTTTCTTTTTTGCTTTTACTTGACTCTTGCTACTTAGCGCATTTTTCATTTTTTTACAATAACGTGACGATTGTAAAATACAAGTTGAACCCGCACGATTTGAAGTTGTGTGAAATGAATACAGGTATAATGTCGGATAGTAATACTGCATTGCTTGGTCCAGACATTGGTCTTCAGACACGCTAACAGCTGAATTCACAGATGATTGCGTATCTTGACTTATTGTTAGAGGTTGAAAAGGAAAATTATAATCTTGAAAAATATGTCTATTCAGTGGATAAAGACCAGTCTCTCTGAATGCATTAATAGAAATTTCCATTGTTGCGGATCGGTTGTATGCAGTAAATAATTTAGCTACACGATATACAGTTACATTTGCATTATTAATATCTTCTTGGATTCGAGATTTTAGACAATTTTCAATTTCTTGTGCGCGTAATATGTAAAAGTTTCATAAATCCTACGTCTAACGGTTGCATTATATGAGTGAGAACTATGTGCTGGCAAGCGTACTATACAAACAAAATTATTTATTGTCATCTCGATCATTTTTGTGTTTTTTGTATGTGAATTTTGTTCATCTAAGACTAGTAATACAGGATTAGTAGCATTTGGGACTGTGTGTTTCATAAAGTGATCAAACCACATTGTAAAAATTTCTTTTTGAATCCGGATGGATGACAGGCCTATATTGAAATCGATGGAGCATTATCCATTAATTCCAATTTTATATTCTTTCTTGACCAAATTATTAAAGGAGGGATATAATTGCTGACTGCGTTCATACAAATAACTACAGTAATCAGATTTTCTCTCTCTGTAGATGTTAATGCACCGATTTCTTTCTTTCCTTTGATACGAATGACTTTTTCTAACTTATACTGGACAATTGTGATTCCAAGCTCATCTACGTTATATGCTCTATGAAGCTGTCGATTAATTTTATCATATACAACTTCATATAAATAAAAAAAAATGTTTACGTTGTTTGTGTTTTGTTTAGAAAACTCAGCTATTCTTGCACTTGAAGTAACGTGTGGTGTTTTTAATGCAAGATTTAGATGTCGGCGTAGCAATACTTGAAATCAACATTTACCTGCTTTTTCATTGCAAAATGGCTGTGGTAAATTATTTTTTATGACAAGTTGATATGCCATTTGTTTACATCCCAGTTTTTTAATCCCAAAGAAATAGAATCCCTTTAGATGCAGTATTCAACAAGTTTCTTTTCAATTCTAGTCCCAATATTGGTTTTGTACTCAAAGGAGGATTTACTTTTTTCCTGGATGAAAAAATTTATCCTTTACATATCTAAATAAAGTAGATCTAGGTACATTATATTTCTTTATTGCTACTAAATATCCACATTTTCCTAATCGAACATCTTCGACTGTTCTCACTATTGCAGATTTATTGGTAATGTGGAATACATCCTATAATATAACTTAACCTACCTGATTATATTGCCTGAATAAGATAATAATTGCTAATATGAAACCTATTCCATATTCTCAATACTCAATATATTCCACATTATCTGCATGTTGTCATATGACAAACAAAGACTTTTCATAACAATAAACAAGTTAGAAATCGCAATTTATCTGCATAATATTGCTCATGCAACATTATTAAAAGCGTTTATGTAATATAAGCACAAACTTACCTTCAATTTTTAGAAGAAGCAGTCGAACTCCTGACGCAACGAAAATAAATAAATGTTCATTATGATGAAACGTTTTGTCGGATTGAGCTCATTGCTTGTTATGACATGTTTGGTAGTTGCAACAACTTTCCGCGATTGCCGCTAGATTGCAATGCTTTGTTTAGAAAATAAGCCATTATTCTATATTAGCAGACTATTCCACTTTTCCTGCTTTTACTTTACCATTCGTCAGCAACAATGGCGAAACAGTTTTTTTGCCTCGTGAAATTTATCGCCGATAAGCTGCCAAATGATTTCAGAGTCTCGACTCGAACGTATTTTTTTAATGTTAAATTTCAAAAATACTTCGATGTTATGTCTTTCTGTTAGATCTCTTTATATTACAAGATAAACAATCAGCTGTTTTTCTCCAACTCTGTTTTTTAATTCATCAAGTCTTTAACCCAGATTCCTTTTTAAGTCACAAACGAGATAATTTAAATTTATCGCATAATATCTTCGTAGCCGGCAAAATATGTGCCACTATATTAATGTGCCCCTAATACATAAGAAAACAACATAAATACACAATAGAAAACTCTTTACATTTGTGTTGGAAATGGTCCACTCAAGTCCTTGTTAAAATTTTGTGTTGAATGTTTAACACATTCGAATGTTAATTTAACATGTTATTTAAATATTTTGTGTAATAAATATTAAATAATATTATTTAAATATTTTGTGTTAAATAATAAATTGATATTCAACGTTTTTAGTGTTAAAATAATACAATTTATGAGTAAGTGAATAAATAAAAAGAACATATTTAAAAATTTAAATTTTAAAATAAATGAATTAAACATCATTAATTTATCATCATGTTAATTTTATTTAAAAGATATACTTCCACGGTTTGCTTACAAATTGTGTCAGTATATATTATCCTTCTGTGTTAATTCTTTTACATAATATTTGTGTTACTTTCTAACATATTCATCTTGTATAAAATTAACATAAAAATTTGAGTGAGCCGTTTGGGATACGTAAAATGTGTTAAATTTAATACAAATTTTCCAATTGTTTAAATAAAAGATTACCAAATATATCGAGGCTAAACCTTGATGCCTAATCATATTTTTATGTAAATTGTTTTTGAAATACATCTTCCAATTATATAAATTGCGCGACAATTACTGTCAAACTTGAAACGCAATCATAAATTGAAGCTAAAATAATGCACAAATTAAATTGATCGTCAATTTAATAATGATGCCAATAAGCATCTTAAAATTCTGCAAAGAACTTAACCCTAGTAAGTCATTGTTATTTTTGATCACATCAGGGTCTGTGAAACCCTGCAACTTTGTCACGCTATATCTCTGGATTGAATACGTATTTTTTAGGTAAAAACCTGTGAAATTTATACTCGAAGTCAGACAAAGACAGATAAATATGGATAAAAAAAAAATAATATTTTATTTTCAATTAATTACAATGCTTCAAAGAAATATAAAACAGCAATGTAAAAAATCGAGACCCATGAGTGGTTCGCTAGGGTTAAGAAAACAAATTATGCTCGCTGCCATCAGAATAGATAATAAAAACATTTGCGTGAAGTTTGAAATTTAGGGCATGCATAATTTTTTTTGCTCGAGATAATTAAACTCAAAGTTTGAAAATAATAATTAGGAATGCAGATGAAGTATTACCGAGCAAGAAAGAGTGCTTAGAAATTTCGTCTATTATCTCGAGAGCGTAAATATACAATCGCGTGAATTTAACGTGATAATGAAGAAGCGTTTTCAGTGAAAATCATTTCGCAATGCTCTCTAAAATTTATGGATCTCGGTGGAGATTCCTGATGCTCAATTCGCTCGTTGGTCGTATCCATCTTGATCGTCATGGGTGACAGTAAAGCGCTTGTCGGAACACTCGCCCTCGGCCAGCGAGTGATGTCACAAAGAAGACGCTGTGTGTTACACCACCGACGGGGATTTGACGGAGCTCGACGATGCCGGTGGGGAAGGGAGACGACGACGCGGACTCTCTCGCGCGCAGCGGAGCAGCGTAACCTCGAAAACGAAGGCGTGCCCGTACCGCCGTCGTGCCGTCATCGGAGAGGGGCCGGCACGTTACACATATTTGAGGTCAGGAGATATAAATAAATGTTAATATCAACAGGCACTGGGGCCAGTTTGATATCCGAAGCCTCGTTTCGGTCGACTTGCGCGCAGCTGGCCTCTTCCCCTCTGTCTGATCCGTCTAGGATTCCCTGGTGGATTTCGACAATGCACGCCGACAATACAGAGAGCACGCTCTTTGTCTCATTTATCCTTAATTAGGGGCTCCGGTTGAGCTTGCGTAGCGCAATTAGTGCGATCGTTACGATCCTCATGTTTTTATCGCGTCGTAGCCGACACATTAGGGATTTTTTGGTAATTGTATGTGTTCTTTAAGCAAAAAGAACAATTAGTTTTTTCTTTGATTGATTGATAAACGAGGGAATTTATAATTTTGGTTTTCTCGACACTATGCGTATTTTGTTCAGGACGATTAGACTGTAATATTGATTTAAAAAAATTAAATGCAGGAATTTTGCTGATAAAGTAAACTTTTTCGTGCAAAATAAAACTCGGTAAGTTACGCAAAAATTATGTAACTGATAGATTTGATAAATGAGGTTAAGAATAATAATTTCTTTCTGATGCTCTCTGAGTGCAAATTTGTGCAAATTTAAAAGCAAACACGAATTTAAATACACGAATTAATCCTGGACTTTTTAACGAAAATTAAAAAAAATTCAGCGTGTCAATTTCTGTTTCGTAACGTAACACGTTTGATGGAAGCAGAATTATTCATAAAGAACTAGATCGTTGCGGTTCTGCAGCGAGATGTAATTAGTAATTCGCATGCTTTATCGCGCATCCTTATCACGCGATCTATTTTTCTAGAGATCAAAATACTTGCCGTTGTTGCAATCAGTGTTGCAACAGCTGCAAAGAATGTCTAATAGTATCGCTTTGTTTCGCCCGAATGCACCAAGACTGGATTTATCTGAAAATAGCAATAGATGTGATATATGAAGATAATACTGCAAATTAAAAGTAATTATATAATTATTCCGATAATCTTTTTCATTTTGTATTTTTATCTTCTTTTCTTTTTTCTCTTTTTTATTATTTTAATATCTGGTTTTTTAACGTATTATTTCAAGGTGTAAGCTTTATATGCGATGTTTTCAGCGCTTGATAAAGGATATCATTTTAGAGTGCTTTAAAAATAGCAATCTCTCTCTTCCCATTTTATTTCCTTTTGTTCTTCAAACATGATTATGTGCAATTTTTCTTTTCTTTATTCGAAGTTCTTGTTCCAGAGAAGACTTATTCCAGAATGCTCAATAAATGATCTTTCTCTTTCTTTCTCTCTCTCTGTTTTTTTTTCTGTCTTTTTGAACACAATTTCATTTATTAATGAGCAAATATACGTTAATTTATCCATTCTTTCTTTTCATGTATGGCATCTAATTGCTTCTTTTCTTGCTTCAAAACACTGTTAAAATACTGATTACATAGATAATGTGTCTTGCGCTCGAGGGGAGAGTGTCTAATAAATAGCGGTTCATTAAGAAGTTCTCATCTGATAGATTATTGATGAAGCTTGAAAATGATTTCTGGCCGTCTTGGCACATGCAGGACCCGGATCAAAGTAGACCATCGTTAAAAGGCTATTACTCATCCACCTAGATTACGTATCGATTCAGATTGCTATCTCAGCACCACGCGATGGCTCAGATATTCCGCGTCCATGGCGCGTGTCCGCTAATCCGCAGGAAGGATGCATCAGGGGCCGGTCGGGCCCCACATGATCATTCGCCGAGCGAATTACGTACGCAAGTATACGTGTGTATGTATGTATGTATGTATAACGACTTATCTACGTAACCTACTCCACTTGCACTCCGGCGCGCCGTCCGTTCGCGAGAATGCGCTTCCTCGTTACACACAAACGCACCCACACGTCGTCCTATCGATCGCTCATGTTACCTGGATACGGGAATTGCCTGGATACACTTTATCATCTCCTTTCAGTTTCGCCTTTCGTTACCCGTAAACCGTTGGCGAGAGATAACGCCCCTGCTGTTTATCTCGATTTGCTCTCGCGCGCAAACATATAATGTGCCGAGCAATCTTCAGAAATGAGGGTCGACCTTCGATTCAATTTTTGTCTCTACCTGTCAAAGGTATCGACAAATTTCTTACCTAATGATAAAGATGCCCGTCAGAAAATATATAGGAGGTGTCCAGGTTCAAATTCTGGATAAGGCGTTATTTTTTTATAAATTTATAGTTAATTTTTAAAATTAGTATCGTAATTATGTTGTGATTATATTATGTATTGCAGCTAACTTTAATTTAGGATTGCGTATACAGTGAGAAAAGTATTTGGTACTTGTGACTGTAATTGCGTGGTTAAAAAATTATTAGTACTGCTATAATATTAGTATAAGGTTATTATAATAATAATAATAACCTTATATGTATGTGTTCTCTCAAATATGGAAAAATTGTACTATAAATTATACTATAAATTATGATAATTTGAAACTATTATATTAAATTATAGTAAATGTTAAGAATGGCGAATAAAAATAACCATTTTTATGTAATAAATGCAATCGTCATTATAGTGACTATAACTTTTTTTTTCAACATTCGTTAACTATTTACATGATAATAATAACTAAGAGATATGGTAAGGAAAAACTTAATACATGTCATAGTTGTAATGATCATATTTCAAAAACAGCTATAACGTGCATAATTAAAACAGTTATTAATTTATAGTTGAGCCCAAAAAATGAGTATAAATTATAGTTAAATTATAGTACTGGCAACCATTTTTTTTCTTTCTTTAAAGTGTACTTTAATATTGACAAATAATAATCAATTTGCATAAACTGGAAATTGTCAAATTCACGTAAAAATATTATTAGGCACCATGATTTGCTTTGACAAGATCGTCTTCGCTTAGTTTTCCCGAGTATTACTTGAGTTCCCATATTTAATTTAAGTAAGTTAAATAGATTTACATATCGCAATTGCCGGCTCTCTCGGTATATTATTTGCGAGAATATATTTGCAAATATGGTTGGAAATTACTGCTGAATCTACCTTGATAGAGGGATACGTGGAAATTGATATACGTACGTTTTAATAAGTTCAGCATTTGACGTGGTACAAATTACAGTAAAGGAATGTTCTCTACAAACGGAGATTATGACACACATTGCAGAAATGCGCACGTATCGCGTACACGTGCCGCGATAGCATTCCTTCCAGGAACGAAGCACGATTGCAACCAACGTGATCTCCTTCGCGCGATCGTAGTTCCGCGTGAAAATCACATTATCCGGAAATAACCCACTCGCACGTATCGGCACGGCATTCGTTTCTCGCGAATTTTCATGACCTTTCGCAAATTATTCACGAGACGAACTCTCGTTCCAGGCTCGTTAATTTTATCGTATCGCTGTAAACAATAGCACATGGACACGTGCCGTGCGACAGGAAGGCGTCGCGCGCAAGCAAGCGGTTGGTCGATCGTTTCAATCGATCCGCCGTCGCGGCTTCGTCCCTGACCTAAGCCACGCGCGTTTCATTCCGCCAGTCCAGAAATTTCAGTTCGCAACACCAAGATGTCAATCTCATCCGTCTCACGGGAGATCCGCTTGTTAATCATGAGCGCGCGAGAACGTCTCCACTGTGCGCCGATTTGAATAATGCGACGCTTCGTATTCAAGTACGATGGTATATACCGTCGTTTCCGAGTTCACTTGTCCATGAAATGTCATAAATTTTGCACGCACCGTCAACTTAATTATTCCGGTTTTTTTTTGCTTAAAAATAGCAAATTACATTTACTAATGAGACGCGTTTTTCTGTCTTTATCGAGTTTCCATTCAAAAGAGCCACATTCTAAAAAAATAGCGGTGTGAACTTAACTGTGTAATTCTCACTGTGTGAGAATTTTATAAATCCATACGTCCACGGTGTTAAATCTACACCCTGATGGTGTTGATATAAAACATCAGAGGTTTTAAATCCACACTAGATCGGTGTTAATTTAACACCAACATGGTGAGAATTATATAAACAGACATTGGGTGTTAAATCCATATCGCTATTTTTTCGAGTACAAGGTCGAGAGAAGCGGCCATTATGATCTCATCGGTTGTGTCTTCTTACGTTACTAATTCCTCTTGTCATGTAAATGTTGTCAATAACGTAATTATTTATGCATTCATATCTATGAATATATTCGCGTAACTGAGGAACGCGCTTCGTACAATAAATCCAGCGTTTAGGTGATGCAGAAAAATTGAAGGACTTTTTAGGAGATTAATTCTCAAGAATTATAAAACCGACGATAAGATTTACATTACAATTTCGCCAAAAATTCCACTTGCAAATCACTCGTGTCGACACAGGTCACGTTAACATGACCAATAATTATTGCGAGACGAGATCATTCAGATGCGATTTAATCGCCGCGTTTTCGTGCCAGAATTTCGTGAATGGATAGGATATGCGTAACCGTTTCGAGGAACGGTTTTTATTGTTCAGACGCGTTGAAGAACATGCGGCTAATTTTTCGGCCGCGAGTACGACACGGCGCGTCGGATCGACGCTCCGCTGGCCTGGTTCCGTTGTTAAACTGCCCTCGAGATATAGAAACTGTTAATCTGTTAACCTACCTGCCTGTAACGCGTTCGCGATCTTCATAGTGTGAGTGGTATCGAGCGACCTAGACGTCCGCCCTGCATGACGATCCTGACGACCTGAGAGTTGTCGTTGCACTAGTCAACGAGATCTCGCTCGTGCTCATGGAATACTTGCGTATTTACGTGTGTATTTACATGCGTACGCATGAGATTTTACGCCGATTTTACGACGGTCGTGAATGTAAAGTATGTCCTGTATGTCTTCGTAGCGACAAGATAAAAAGGCTTTTATCGCCGCAGAAGCCGGTTAAGGAGAACCGCTGGTTCTCGCGATCTCCATCTGGGAAATTCTAATCTGCTTTATGTCTTTTACAAAATTACGGTATGAACTTTTATGAACGGATGGCATAATCACGCTTAATTACATTCTGCCCTTGACCAACTGCTTCTCTCCGCTTATCATACGTAACGAACACGAGGCTGTTCTTTTTCTCAATACACTGAGAGAAAAACTGTTTGGTATTTGTAATTATAATTACGTATGCCTATAATTATGATTATGGCTACTATAGTATTGTATTAGTAATAATAACTGTATGTATAGTTCTATCAATATATGTATAATAGTCGAAAACGATTATAATTATAGTTGTCATAACCATAAAAATGGTGGAAATTACCATAAAAAATGAAATTATAATTATATAGTCATTTTTATGGTTGTAATAATTAGTCATTTTCAGTTGCCACTATATATGTACATTGGTTGACAGAACTATATATATAGTTATTATTACTAATATTATAATAGTCATAATCATAATTACAGCAATATGTAATTATATATATATAGTTACAAATACCAAACAGTTTTTCTCTCAGTCAGTGTAGAAGGCAAATATGTTTGTGAATCGAACCTCTATGATGAAATCCAAGAAACATAAATACCGTCGACTTCAACGATCTTTATAAGGCAATTAATATTATTGAATTATATTTGATATTACCAGATGAGCACAATATTGTTGCTCATCTGGTAATATTAAGGATTTATGCAATATATTGTGCTAGTAGTTCTTTGAGATATATCATCCAATAACAATAATCAATTCAAGGCTAAGAGTGCAACGCAGGAGAGGGCAATATTAATGTGGAATGATGACTCTAATTTTTCATGATGTCTTCTTTATGCAAAGTATTAATTGAACGTTTCGATTTTCTTTGGAATCTTCCTCAGCAAACAATCTTATTAGTCTTGAATTGGTTATTATTGTTATTTCAAGAAGTGAGAGTCCTGTTAAAATATTCTATTATATATCATGCAATTTGTAAAATATATTAATCTGTCTGTTAGTATTATTGTGCAATAAGGTCTTAATTTATGATGATCAACACTCATTTTTAACATTAATAAACCACGTTATTAAAATTGACGTTAAATAATGGAATTTGACTAGTCACTTTTGTGATCATTCATGTGATCTTATCATAATAAGTTCTTTTCTCGCTCGTTATCAACACGCAGAATAATAGCCGTTCCACTTAAAGAAGTACTATTTAGTTTAGAAATTTGTCTTCATTAAATCTTAACTTACTCAATGATTACATGTCAATTAACTCTTGTGAGAAGAAATTTTGTCGATAACAAGTCGACAACAAGTTTTGTTGACACATGTCGCTTATGACAATTATGTAAAATCAAAATCAGATGTTAATCTTACAACAAGAATTAGCTAAATTATTGCATAATTTGTTTGAAAATTTTATCATATTAAGTAAGAAAAAATGGAAAGAGGAGAGATAATTTTTACGCAATCATTCTGTTATATGCCTTTATGGTTTAGTATTGTGTTAAGATTTCAGTTTTTTACTGTTAATAAAATCATTGTTAATTTAATCGATTTGTCAATGTAGTAGCACAATTATTATAGCACAATTATCATGTAACCTATATAAAATGATTACTGTAGGGAGTGGAAAAGGTTTAATAGTTATTTGGTGATATATAAGTGTAGAGAGGGATAGTAAAGAATGGACGAGTATAGCAAAATATAATTCTTTTTATTCTTTATTCAGCTTAATGTTTTATATAGTCTATGTTTAGAATTTACGACATTTTTAGCGGGATTTATGCCCAAAGTGCCACATAAAGTACGCAAACTGGATTCAGTGCATTAAATGTAATAAATGGATTACCTGCATTTATCTCATGAAACGCGTATCTCGTATTATAACATTTAATCCCGTAATGTATGCAAAAGATTAGAATTATTGTCTATCTATTACTTTATATATTTATTTATCATTTTTATTTCTTAATAAAACTTTGTATTATATAAATACACATTTCATAAATTATTATATATTTAAATAAATTTTTTTTAATGAAAATTTAAACTTACTGCTAAAGATGATTCAAAGCAAAGCCGAGACGTCCAGGTTTTATTAGAGAAAGATAGATTAGTAGAATAGGATATTTCTCGTTATATTAGAATAATAGTGTGATAAACTTAATACATAGCACAACTCAAATTGCGACGCTGACTCCTAATTGTCCTGTTAAAATACATTGTTAATTACATGAAAAATAAGTATTTCGGATTCCTAATATTTTCTTTTTGTAATAGTAGATGATAGAAAGTTTTTGATATAGTTATTTATCTTAAACATAATAAAAATAATACTTGATAAATTAAGTTTTTAGGCGTATATATCATTACTCTGTATTTTCTTAGTTCATATAATTTATTTAGAATTTTTATAATACATAATTGAAACGCTATTTGTCCTCTAATTTCTAGTTGTTGATACGACGTTTTTTTCTAATTGTAAGTATCTAAAAGTCGTTTTAAATTCAGAGTCTAATCATTTCGAGTCTAAATCATTAATTTACCATGTTAATTAAATGTGATCATTGAACCGTCACAATTATCGCAATCGTCGATTACACGTGATTACTCTCTTGATTTCGCTGGAATACGCAACCGCGATACATTTCTGAGTCACGACGGCTGATCGTATCGGTCGAAGCGAAATGTGCCACTCGCCACGAGAGAAGAACGACGACGGGGTCAATCTATGCGCATAGATTGTCGCGTCGGCGATTCCCTTCCTCGCTAGATCATCGTCACGATAATGGACAACGGACGCTCGATCGGGGATCTCGTTCCTGCCGGAACGAGAACGGGACGACCGGCGCGGTGTCGGAACGTCCGTTCTTTTGTGGTGGGGCGCTATCTTCCGTCGTTTTTCCTCCCACTAAGTGAGACATTGCTCTCTATAGAACGAGAACGCAGGTGACGGGTCACCGGCAGGCTATTTACCTACTTTAACCTGCCTACCTCGCGCCTACCTACTTCGTCCCTCCCCCTCCCTTTTCCCTTCTTCTTTCCTTACCTTCGATAATACCCTGACACTATCCTCTATCGCGATTTTTGGAGGACCGATCGATTCGCGTCGGTTTACGCATGTATCTAATACGTGGCACAGATTCCGCGTGACTGGGAGATGATGAGAGGCGAACAGTCATCGGCAAATTACCGCTCTGCTACCAAGATTACGAAATTGCGCCCCGGATTTATGCCACAGCATCATTACAGTACAACGTTGTCGGTTGTATATGTGTATAATTTTGTTTTAAGTTCGAGTCTTGACTGAGATGATATTTTTCGCAATTATTTACGGCGTTTTGAAACGCTCATTATCCTCAATATTATTCAATTTCTCATCAATTTAATTTATGATATTAAATTGATATTACGTATCTCAGTTTCAGTTTAGGATTGTACTTCAAGATCGACAAATAATGAATTGACGTGCACTTTGCTTAAATTGAAAATTATGAGATTCACACAAAAATATTATTAGATATCAATATCCATTTTCCAATCGAATATGGCTTTTTTGCTTTTTTTTTTGTGTTGATATAGTTTTCCTATTGTATTTTAATCAAATAAATAATTGACGGTTAATGAAGTGAAGAATGACTGATAGAAATTAATTGCGGGCAGCGGAATGGTTGCTAATTTACAACGGCGCTAGTAGAATCTTATGTGTACTCCGAGTAATACGTATTTAATGCACTTAATGTACTAGGTAATACACACTTAAACTAATAATGTATTTAAGTAACGTAAGTACCACTTTACGGAGCTGCGATAACGGTGACGACGTTTCCTTCCTCATGATGGAAGCGCGACGAACTGGCACTTCCAGCGTGCGTGATCCTTAACATAGTTGCATAAATCCAACCGTGTCGAACGCGAGCTCACGTATACGGGGCATATACATTCTCGTCCCAAGTCGCGGAGCCCGTCGATCCTTCTCGCCAGATAAAGTCAATTTTTCTTTATTCAGGCCGCGAAAGCGGGCCACGGTTCTCGAATGACGTCTTAGACAAAGCAGTCCTAAGGTCTATAACGTTTAGTGCCTAACGGTATCGCTAAGGGTATATACATCATTAAAAGCTAGTAAAGTTAAAAGCTGAAACGTGAATTGTATTAGGTGTTGGAATTAATTCGTAGCGTTTTTAATGAAAGAATGTTATTTATTTCACATGAGCATTAAAAAATACATTAATGAAAGTACTTCCCATCACTTGTAAAACGCTACGAATTAATTCCAACACCTAATATTATAACAGCTTATGGTAGATTTGCTACAACGTATGGGACGTTATAACAAAGAGACGTCACTAGAATTCTAGAAATGCAGTTTTCAATTTCGGTAGTCGAAGTCACGAACTGAACTATCAGTTCCTTTCTTTGTTGTCTGAGACTAACTTAAAATGACTATACTTAGTTATTATAACCATAAAATAATTGAAATTACTATAAAAATGATTCAAGTGACTATAATTTTATAGTTATATTTTGGGATAACCATACAAAATATGATTATCCCAAAATAAAACTATATACTTTTCTCTCAATGTAGAGATGGGCGATGGAACGTGCATTGGTATGCTAAAAATCGTTTCTTTTTTACTTAAAGAGTAATTTCCAAAGGATTTTTAACGCATCGGTATGCGTATCGCTCATCCCTAATGTCTGTTTGCGTTACACTCGAATCCTCTTTGGCGTCAAGAGAGCGTGGAATTAATCGACCATAGATCGGGGATGGGCGCGTTCGCGAGATTCCTCGCTCGCTAACGCCTCGAATTGGCGCAATGATCAGCTTTGACCGGCTTCGGCGTGAAACGGATGAAATATCGACTAAATATAACCGTGGCCAGAAACCGGTGGAAAAGAGGGGCAGGCCAACGCGGTGGGAGCCTCCGCGTCCCGAATGTAGGACATCGCTGTCTCGTCTTCGAGAAGATACATGAAAAGTCGAGCGAGAAGGGGGGATCCATCCATCGCGATGCACGATTCCACTTTGCGAGGACGCGATCGAGCGTGGATCGAGACAAGGGTTGCTACATCAGGAGATTAAGTATCGATCTGTATGTGAATAGCATCAAAAGAAAATACTTTTCTGCTTCGCTCTTGATGTCGAAGATATGGTAATATTGATACTGTTGCTACTGCAAAATTAACATATTCCACATATATAGATAGAGATTCGTAAGATTTTACATTCAGAAAAAGACAGCATGATAGCAACTATAAAGATGATTATTATACAAATTTTATATGTGCAATTAATGTATGTACTTGAATAAATTATTTTATAGTTGTTGCAACTGTATAAATTACTTTATAAACTTTGCTAATTATGGCCACTTATGGGCCTTTAGTATCAATCTCAGTTATTACACAATCAAATTTTTTATACGAATAATACATATCATTAGAGTTAAGTAACAAAAACAGTACCACTTAGGTTTTACTTTTTAATTCGACAATTAAAGTGAAAATTTCACTTGGTCAAGACTGTATCATTTAATCTTATCTAATCTCCAATTGTGGTATAATAATTTTTTTTCGAAGAGTAGTAATTTTTAACGGAGAATTAAAGCTGTCATTACTTTGATTGGAATATAAGAGGACCTTCAATAAGAATATCTTTGAAGAAAAAGAATTAATACTACTGCTACTTGAATTGGAATAATAAAAAGATACGTAACGTAATTACTTTCACAACTATATCAATTTTACACATTAATTCTACATATAAAACTTAGAGTTGTCATCTTTAGTCAGTTGACATTACTATACTTTTCTCTGAACCCATCCGGAATATACGTACATTTACATATAAAAGGGAACGAACTAGAATGTACAGATTGGAGTATATTAAAATGAAAATGAATGTGCTGAGTTAATAGACTAAAGAGAGAAAATTAGATTTTGATTGAAAGCGGTACGAGATTACCGATACTCTTCTAGTCTCGATTACACTTTAATGCCCGCGCTGCAAGATTGTTATTTCTATATTTCTAGTTACGACACCGCGGGCGTCGAATCAATCGCGAGAAAGTAATTCCCGGAGACGTTATGCGGACGCGTTACGTCGACGTAAGTCTATACACACATACGCCGGGAATCGCAATGTCTTTCTCCCCTATCGAACTCTTACCGATTCCTGTACCGTCGTTGTTGGTCGCACGGCGTTCCTGTTTCGCCATATTCTACTTAGTTGCGATGCTTTGACTCCCGCTTTCACTTCGGCGAACACTTTCGCCACTTTGACGTCGCGTCGCGAAAAATCACGCCGCGCCGATTCGCAAGGACACACTCCACATTCAGATGAGAAATCTGCGGGAGTCAAAGTGACTAAAGAATGAGGACTCGTTGATTCTTCGACGTAACAAGTAATAAATCAATAATAAATTACGTAAGGAGATTCCTAGAGACTTCTAACGCACCCAGGATCGATGTTCGCATTTGTAGCTTGTTCCGTTTCTTTAAAAATCGCTTTTGATCGTTATTAAAGAAAATCCCCGAGTCGAAATTTTTCTCCTACTTTAAACCTTAGTTTTAGGACGTATGTAGACTCTAGAGATTTATAATAGGTTCTAATCTAATGAATGGAGCTCCTACGTTGAGCCTGTAAATGGCAGTTATTGCAAGATTTCCTATTTTTAAAAGAAGTTTTCTAAATAGAAGCTGTAGATTAAGTACAATAATACTAAAAAAGACCCTATTTGATTGTACAAGTATCAAAACAGGTTTGTAAGATCTAATTGAGGTTGAAAGAGGTTCTATTAGGTGTTGGAATTAATTCGTAGCGTTTTACAAGTGATGGGAAGTACTTTCATTAATGTATTTTTTAATGCTCATGTGAAATAAATAACATTCTTTCATTAAAAACGCTACGAATTAATTCCAACACCTAATAGTAAAGTAGGACTAAAATTTCGACTCGGGTCGTCCCAGAGCCAGAGAAAGAGGACCAATCGGAAGGTTATCCGCGTCGTCGCGAGTATACGTCTCGAAAAGCCTTGAGTTCGAAAACTAGTTCAATTAGAGAAAACCGCGGAAAAGGAGATATCTCTGGCGGCGCATCGAGGTATGAGGGTTTCGGGGGCAAGCCGCCGTCTCGCCGACTCGTAAAACAGCGCAAAAGACCTACCGTTCGCTCGTGACTTCTATCGCGGTGATAGGCACGTCTCCCTTTTCGACCTCGAACCATCAATAAGTGTATCCTCTCAGAGCTATCTAATATTCCACGCTTAATTGCATGAATTTTAATGTCTATAATTTCTCGCGTGGAACGATGATTAATTTCAAGTGATCGATTGTTGCTTCATAATTCAGAGGCAGAGAGAGGACGAAGTGCTGGTTTGGCATCTTACAGTTCGAGAGTGTTACCTTAGAAAATTACACGGAAAAAAAATTAATTGGGTGGTACAGCAAATCTATAACTTACTACGCGAATTCATCATCGATAACTAAGAAGATTTGATGGTTTAACAAATCGCTAATGTCATTCAGCTGTCAACTTTGCTATTTTAACATAGAAAATTGACTGTCTGTATATTGTGACTGTAGATTTGCTGAATCAGTGAAGTTTTCTGCTGTGTTTTTTTCCGTGTAAATAATATTTTCTACAATAAAATTTCTTTTTTGAACAGTGGGGATAGCTTCAGATAGCTTGCTGATGTTAGTATTGGGTGTACAAATAAATTCCCATCGTTTTCTAATAGATGTTGTTACTGCGTGCATTAATTTAAGATTGTATCATATCTCTCTAAGTATTAGGTACCTAAGTAAGGTTCAGCATATAACATTAGAGTGCAGTGTAAACAACAAATTTTTATTGCATTGAAAATGTCACATTTTATGCCAACAAAACGGCATTTGCGGAAAGTTTTGCTGAATTATTTTATTTTAAAGAAAACTGCTGCTTAAAGTCACCGTTTGCTTGTAGAAGCTTATGATGAAGATGCAATATATAACTTATGCCCTGCATACTTATGCTGATTTTCGTCAGATCCTCTCGTTCTAGCCAGACCTATTTCGTTCACCTAGGAAAGAGACGCAAGATTGTCTTTGTTTTTTTTTTCTCGCGGGAGGAGACGCTCTTGTTCATTTTGTGAGTGCCGAAAAAAGGTTTTCGAAACGCGATGGGCTGCGGTTTCGATAGAAGCTGAGTACAAACCGCCGTGTCAGACGTGCCGAGGCTGTGACCGCGTTTTATGTTGAGCTAAGTGGCACGCGCCTGCCTGCTTGCTTGCTTGCTTGCTTGCTTGCTTGCTTGCTTGCTTGCTTGCTGCTTCTCTCACTCTTTCCCACACCTTCTCCAGACTGTTTCATCCACACGTCATACACGCGTTCTCCACCCTGCCCGGTATTAAGTACCACCACTATCAAACCGAATCGACCTCTGCGTCTTCGTTCGGTCTTTCTTTGTTCCGTCGACTTTTGCTCCTCCTCCTCTTTGTCCTCTTTCTTCTCACTTCGTCCCATCCAGCACACAGGTATAATCCTCTTCACTTTCTCTTCACATAAGTCTTCCCGGAAGTCCCAACGCGTAACCCTCAACCGCCTCAATCGTTAAATCTGACAATGAGTCGTACAAGCAGTGTATGATGGGCGCGGATTTTAATTTACAATGACATATGATAGCGTTTTGTGATATTACTCGAGTGTTTTGAAATTTTGGATAAAACTATGTTATTTCATAAACATGCAACTCGATCGTTTTTCTGCAATATGTAAGGTATACTCATTTTATATATATTTTATATATAAAAAAAAATATTAATAGTATTAAAACTAACAATAATTAGTTTTTTTTATAAATTCTGATTAAAAATGATCTTAATTTGATAGCAATATTAATAAAACAAAAATGTCATGCTTTGACTTAAATAAAATGGGAGGTTTACTGCCATAATGAGTTAATTGAGTTAATTAACATTTTATAGAAACAGAGAAAATGAACTCTCAAATTAAAGATGGGAAAAATAAATTTATTCTCTGTTTTTATAAAATGTGGATTAATCCACAATTGCAGTAAGCTCTTTAAATGTTATTTGTTTTATTAACATTGTATTAATAAAATTATTTTTAATTAATTGCTGTCAACTAATAATGTTAAAGAGGTTCTTCAGTCTTTTCACGTAATTTGATCAAATATTCAGAAATTTGTTATTAATAACTAGACATTCCTGAAGCTTTTTTTTAAGATTTTTTGATCGTATGGTTTTCTTTAAATAATTTTCCAAAATAGCGCTTAAATTCTTATGAGAAAATGGTTTTAAGTATATGTAATTTAATTGTAAACTAAATATAAAAATTGAGAAGAGTTACGTGGACATAAAAGAATGAAGTTTAAAAAACATTTTGGAAAAAATGAAGTTTTATCATTTTCGTAATAGTATAAAAAAATATCATGAATTCTCTTTAAATGATATCATATTAATGAAAACGTGGCAACACCGTTATCGCCAGAATTATCAATATCTAAATTAAATTTAAATAATTAATATAAATAATTTTTCTCCAATATTTTCAATATAAATATTTATTTTTATTATAAAGTTAATACTTTTTAATAACAAATTATAGTTTTACTTAAATTTTATTCATTATTTATTTTTTAGAAGGCGATGGCCATCCTTTGTGTTCTCGTATTAAGATAAGAAAAGTTGCATGATTCCACTCTATTTTTTTAAACTGGAGAAATCTCCTTAATATATCTTTTTTCCTTATCTACTATACTTTCTTTTCTATTTTCTTTTTATTATCAAAAAGATTCAGAAAACTTTTAAAACTTTATCGATTCTATGATTAACCGTACAGCCCACTTTTTCATTATCTATTGTTTTCCTCTCTCCCTCCTTCTCTCTTCCGCATATAAAGAAAAATATGCATATTATAAAGATTAAAAATTATAAATTACGTACGATTTTGATGTGTAGTGTTTACGATAAATAATTTATTCATTGAAAACATGAAAAGTGAGGCTTTTCAATACGTGAGTCCAACAATTTCCACTGATACGTCTTGTAAATATTTCTATGAATAGCAAGCGCGAAGGAAGAATCGCTTCTGCTTCGATGAACGCGGAGAGAAGATCGGCCATTCGAGCAGAGCTTCCCGATATTCGAGGAGGCGTGCATTCTGATACGGGTTCTTACTTCGATATGTCAAGGACTGGCGATTAACGCCGGCGTCGTTGGTAACTGCAGTGTCTCTTTAGAAACCCGCTATGTGAACAAATGGCGATATTGTGTTTTATTTCTAGCGGTACTAACGGCAGACTTAACTTTTCGACAGCAAATTGTTCTACTACGAAGCCGTATCGAGAACATTCATTTTTTGTCGGTCCCCTTTGCCGAAAGATAAGCGACTTCCTGTCCTGTAACCTCGTTACATCATTATGTCGCGCTAAACGTTGCTAAAGAGAAGTAATTGCAGTTTTACGATTTTCATCATGAAATGTCCATCCTTGTATAACAGAACTTGAAATTCAATCCAATTTTCGAGAGCAAGATTCTGTTGTCTATACTTCAGTGTTTTTCAATCTTTCAATTCCATATTTCAGTGCATAAATCTTCTCAGATGTTTGATACTAACAACTTTAAGAAATAAAAGTTTTTTTAGTTCCTTAAATTTTATTTATTTTTAAATTTTTTTGCTTTTTTTATCTTCTCTAAAAATATTAAAAAGGAATTGATTTCTGTCCAAAAAATTGTAAAAAAAGAAGTAATGTTTTTTGAAGATTTTAATCTCTTGAATAAAATTATTAAAAAGTTTGTATAGGGTTTGGGAAATGGAGCATATAGTGTGTTTATCCAAATTTCAATATTCTTGCTTAATTTTCGAGGTATGTTTCAAAGTGCCACAAATTTTTTAATAACTTTATTGTATCCAAGAGGGGTCAAAATTTACAAAAAAATATTTCCTTCCATTTTAGGTAAAAATTGTCTTTTTCGGAAGATATTAAAAAAGAGTCAATTTTTGCTCAAAAAGATGTAAGTAAAAGAAATAGTGTTTTTGTAAAGCTTGACCTCCTGCATACGATGGTAAAGTTATTAAAAAATTGGTAGCATTTGGAAAAATTTGGATAAAAATACACTATGTTTGTGCTTTCAAAATGTTCTCCAAATGCTACCAACTTTTTAATAACTTTATCATATTCAGGAGGTGAAAATCTACAAAAAGCATTATTCCTGTTACTTATACTTTTTTAGACAGAAATCGAAATCCTTTTAAGATCCTCTTTGCGGCACACTGATCGAAAGATCCTATTTATCTTACAACTCCGCATATATTGTCTCAATAGTTTTGTTAAAAATTAGTTCGAGATTGATTTTCAATGCTGATACGCGCTGACAATGTGTATTATACTCGCGCGACGGTTCTCCTCCTTCAATCTACATATCAGCGTTTTTTTAGGCTGCAACGCGACCTATTGGCACAATCTATCTTCTCCGTGATGTGAAACGGCGTTAGATCGGATTCGGACGAGCGCGCTTAGAAAGTCAATGTGCCAACGGGTGTAATCCTATATCGTCGACATGGTTTGGGTTAATCGCCATTGCCGTTCCAACGCAAGTAGGCGACTGTAACTAACCAGCCGAGCGAGCGAACTAGGCGAAATTAGAATGTTTGCACGATTCAATGCCGGCATTCAATACGCATGTATACGAGTACGCGAAACTCGATCACCGCCATTCGATTCCGAGATGGAGATTCTGGGAAATGGAAAGGTCGTGGATGGAACACTAAAGCCACGGGTACAAGCTTACTGATTTGTCAATAAGTTTGTTCAACTTCTCAATTACACTGAGATTGATGTTTGAATCAATCTTCAATTTACTAACATTACGGTTAACGATCGTCGATATTTATAGAAATTATTCGCGTATCGAGAATGAATAAAATTGACGTTAATCGCTTAAACGAACTTCTAACGTAAAGAATACATTTTTTTTTAACCTCGCGATGGGCAAGACGTACAAATGGTTTCACTTTTGGGTCACCTTCGCGTAAGTACACTCGGATTTCACCACTTCGCCCGACAGCTTCAGGTCCTTTCGCTCTTTCGAAACTTTTGATATTTCTCGGTCGCCGTGTGCGTTACATGTTGCACGGGATTAGCCGTCGTCATTGCCGTCATCGTCCTTTGGTACTTTGGCGTGATCTTAGCTTTAGATGATTTATTTGAGTTTAAATAAAACGAGGGAGGCCACATCCGTTCTCTGTATGGAAAGTGATAATTTTGGAGGCAGAGACGATGGCGAAATACATCCATTCACAAACGACATACTCGCCTCTCTCGGTCGGAGACGTGAATTTATTTTTCAGTCTGGCCCTGGAACGTAACATGTACAAATATGCAGCCGAAAGTTCTATATACCAGCCGCTTTCCCAGAGATATCTCGCTTAATCTCCTCAGTGCTTCATTACGAAACTAGTTGTTAACGTAATAGTAACCGAGCATCGCCAGCTGAAGTCGAGGAGTCAGTTAATAAGCGTTACAGCAACTGTAATCTTCCATTAGACAATATGGCGATAACTTCGTTTTGATACAAACTTCTTTACGTCTCATTTACATAATATACAGATATTTTTTTAAATACAATTAAATTAAATATACAAATATAAATTAGAATTTTCAATCTTAAACATTAAAATATAAAATAATAAAGATTCAGATGGCTAATGAGAGTCATACGCTGTTGTAGAGGCGAAGAGATAGAAGTAGATAATCCTTCGACATTGTTATCTTCATTTTATTTCATTTCGAACGTTTCGGCTCACTTTGGAGTCTTTATCAGCGATTACAAAACCAAAAATTCATTCATTGAGAGCAAGTCACTTGCAAATTGGCAGAAATGCAGCATTCATTACACTCAATGGGAAAGGAAAAAAATGAAGCTCAGATATTTAACGTAAACTCTTGGGAAAAGTTCTGTTTACGTTTAATCGACTGTTAATAGCCTATTTTAGTACTTTCTATAAAATAATGAAACGTCTGTGTTGCAGCGTGTACACTTTTAAGAAATCTGAAATGCCTCAGAGGTGGCATTCGCGCAATTTTCCGATCCTCTTCGTTCTCAGGGAGTCCGAGAAGTCCGAGAAGTCCTCCCGACCGTGAGCGATTAACTTTGAGAACTCTCACGATGGTAGCCTGCGCTCGTGTGCGCAACACAAAAGGCTCGTTGTGACGAGACGGGACTTCGTCGCGGTCCACTTATCGTGGCTCCAAGTCGCAAATACGTTCTACTTGCAATTCGGAGCGCGTGTAAAAGTACCTGCACCCTACGCGAATGAAAACCGGTACTCTCAATCTTGTAATCGTTATCGCGAGTATCCGCGATAATTGACGACTACGATACAAACATTCACAGATTCCCCGGAGTGCGCGAGTTATTCGTTGCTACAATCGCGAATTAAACATAATTTATCATAGATAATTTAATATAATATTACGTTCGAAGAGACGAATATTAACGACACATTTATTGAACGCAATCAATCTTGGAGTTGTGTCTCACGCGACAAAAAGCGGGTCTCTTTCCCTCTTTCGCGCTGCGAGGAAGATCTCGCCTCTAATAATTTTCTCACAGGAATAATTACGCACGTGCACGAGTGGCCTATTTAATTCAATGAAGCGAGCCATTGACGGACCTATTCAACCACGCGACAACAGCGAGGTCACGTTAACACAACAGAGACTGCGGCTGCACACAAACGCACGCCCGAAGAGCAAAGTGCCCTCCCACGCGTTGTGGACATATTGGAAACCATGGGTTGAATTCAACAGCGATTGATGTCTGGCCGACTTCTATGCTAAACCGGCCAAGTGTTCGCTGCAGTCATAAATCCTACAGTAATAGGAGCTTTGAAATCAACGTGACTTTGCTTTTACGTTAAACGATAAACAAGCCCTTCTACTCGAAATTTTTCAAATTATCGAGCGACCTAAATTATAGTTTTCTTTTTACAGTGATTTAACCCTAGTATGGCATTCATGGGTTCAACGTACCCTATGCGACTTTTTGCATTGCTTTAACTTTTTCATTATATAAGATATAATATTTGAAGACTCGGATTAAATTTAAACATTTTAGAATTTTTTTCCAAAGTGGTCATTATTTTTTGCAAATTTTTCCATTAACATTTCTTTGATGATTCATGTTTTGAGATAAAAAATAAGTATTCAGTTCAGAGATGTAGCGTGACAAAGTTGCAGAGTTTCACAAACCCTGGTGTGATCGGGAAGGTAACCAAAAATAACAATGCCTTACTAGGGATAAGCTTGCCTGTTCCTTGGTGTGATTAAGATTGATCGCCAAATGTCGATGCGCAATGACGCCTTGACATATCAGCATCGGCCATGCTGCGCGTTTCGGTCCGTTCCATAATATTATAACTTCTCGACGCGAAAGAGAGAAGGAGAGAGAAAGAGAAAGAGAGAGAAGGCGCGTGTCTGTGATCTAGGCTAACCGTGCCGGTTATGTCGTAAGTGGGAGCGTAACCCCGTCGTGTCCCCGTGAAGCGCCCTGGTACCATCGTCATCATCTCGGATGTCGCACCACGAGCGGACTCGATGAACACACGCTCGTGCTCGAGTGTTCACGCGCGTGCGTGCACGAACACCAACGTCGAGGCACAGAATCCGCGAAACAGATTCGCGAAACACGCCCGCCGCGTCAGCATACAGGGTGTGAAAAGACATTTGGACGACGTTCCTTGTCGATCATCAACAATCTGTGTCGAGGCTGTTGCTGCTCGTAAGTTTGCGACAGTTTGCGATTAGGTGTTGTGGTAGGTGTATTAAAATACACTTTTACTCGACGTCAAGCGCAAGAAGTATAAGCGATTGATTGATTGGCTGATCGAATGGTTGATTTATTTCACGTCAAAGTTAAATAAATCAGAAAGCAGTAAAGGTCAGAAACCTGTTAAAGGTGTGAATTTGAAGTGGAAAGAAGTCAAAGAAGCAGTAATTCTCAATTCGACAGCAGTAGAAATATACAAAAATATGACGCTTCTGATCTCGCGCGAATGTCTTTACAATTGAGTCTCAAAATAAACTTCTGTCAAAGCGAAAGTCAGAGACGAGAGAAAAGAATGATATTATTTAGAACCACAGATCGAGATTAAGCGAGCGAGCGAACGATTGCAAGCGCAGATACGACTGAATGAATTAGAAGTTTTGGATAAACTTCCGATTCAATTTGCGAATTCTCGCACTTTTTTTCTCGGACGCTTCGTATATATCATCGAGGCGAGATCTCTCGGAGACCTCGTCATGCAACCTACCTACCTACATAAACACGATGCTCCGCTTTGCTTTCCGTTCTCCTTACGAGCACCGTATCGCACCTTCACGAAGAGGAGGTGGAGGAGAAGGAACGTGGACCCGAGTAAAAAAGCTTCATAACGCAACATAATTTCGTTACGATACGATGCCATTTTCTACGTATCAATGTGGTCGTAGGTCAAGGTTGGCATATCCAATCGCTTAAACGCTCATTTATTTAACGCGGATGGATCTATTCTCGCGGATGGATGCTGAGCTCGAAATGAAATGAAAGCTATGAAGAGCGAGAAATAAATAAAAATTTCTCTCACATCATTCGTAAAGACATTATTTCAACTCCAAAATATTGTAATACATTTAATTGTATTCGCGTTATATAAATATTATTCATTTTAATTAAGTGGTCCATTTTCTACTTAAAACGTAAACATGTCCCATAAGAGAAGAAAGCCCTACATTTCGATATTAATATGGAGCATTTTACGGCGCCACACCGAGAATCCGACGAGAGTCGTCCACTCGCGAGAGAAACGGTACGCTCCAGAAGATCTCGCGTTACTTTCGCGTGTTTACGCAGGTCTCGAGTGGATGCTCTTAAGAGCGAAGCCCAAGTATCCGTGGAACGAACTTGTCAACCGCGTATATGCGTGATAAACAAATTATCCACCTCTCGCGCTCATCACCGCCGGGCGATCTCGTGATTTATGAATCAATATTTTACTTTAATGCGGCAAGTATACCCTACGCGTGTCCAGTTAGCGGCAGTAATGGAACGTCATCATTAATCGCGCCCGACGACAATATTGACCCGGTGAGTCGCGCGCATAATGGTAATTATTGTGATTAATGCGATTTTCGTCCTATTCTGCCTCCGGATTTTCTCTCCGCGATTAATGGACCGGGTCGACAATCTATTTCCTTCTCTTTTTCCACCCACCTCTTCCTCTTTCTTTTTTTTTTCCTTCCTCCGCCTCCATTTCCTCCTTCTGCCTCTCCCGCTTCCCTTCTTTGCAGGAGAGGAGAATGCAACCACGCGGAAACCACGCGCCTTTCGTTATGCGCGCGACTCGATCGGTCGGTCGACTGTGCAAGTGTGGGCGCAATTTCAATACGCCCGTACACACACGACGCACACAATGCGTTCGTAACGAAGTCGTTTCGCCGCTCGTTATCTCCGAAACTTTTCTGCCGGCGCGTAAGAGCCTTAGGAATGAGCGCCGTTTACACACCGTTGATCATAGCGGCCTCTTAACTATGCCGTTCTGCGCTTTGGTTTCTCGCGATTTATGTCTTTGATTAAGTTAACATAATTATACAACACGTGAGTGATTCGATTCCATACGTATGTGTCCTAATAAATAATTTCTCAAGGGAATTCATGTACTCTCTCCCGTATCTCTATGGATTTAAATGTCGCAAGTAACTTTTTTATCCAACGAACTTTATATCGCATGATATTATAGTACTTATATTTTTTTATATTTATCTCTTTTGTGTGTGTGTGTGTGTGTGTGTGTGTGTGTGTGTGTGTGTGTGTGAATGTTTGTGAATGGTTTCTCAACACGGTCATTCATTTGACAAGTAAAGAAAAAAGAGGACTATCGAAAGAAGCTGCGTGACAGCCAAAGTTCAGACCTCGAACGTGTCACCTTGTTGCATAACATTACAACACATCGTTTATTATCACTTTTGTTCGTTTCGCTTCGTGATCGTGAAGGCTACGGATTTAAAACACATTCCGATTTACATTCGTTAACCTTTTACACAAACTCGGCGGTAATTTGAGTAACGTACGTTTGCGTTTATCTCGCGTGAAACTTTTTATCTATTTCGATTTGAAGCGCCACGTTGGTTTTACAATACCCGATTTTAGTTTCATACTGGAAAGAAATCTGCATTGATTGAAATTCTGGCAGATTTAAACATAGAGGTACATTTTAGACATTTACTGAAAGGAAAGATTGATTGCTGCAGCAAATTAGATGGTTAAATATAGCATAGTATTTTTAATTGATGTAGCAACCAATTTTTGATTGCATTAGTCAATCCTATACTGACATTCCGGATAGGCTTAACACAATCAACAATTGGCTGTTGCAACCAATTAAAAATGCTATGCCGTATTTTACCATCTAATTTGCTAGAGCAGCCAATCTTTTCTTTCAACGCAGTTAAATCTATTCCAGTCGAGAGATAACCAGAAACGAGAGATAACCAGAAACTAAAATTCTGATGTAATCAAAATGCACCTTGTATTTTTGGTTCGTGTAGACAGAGCATTTTTTTCAGTGTATCCCTTTTTTTTTTATCGTGTAGGACAAAATGAATGCTCGCGTTTTTCTAATGTATTCCGCGCATAGCTGAATTTTCTCGTCTACGATCTACGGAGCATGGATTGCGCAGGCTGGGCTCGCTTGGTCCTCGAGCGGTGGATAATATTGCGGCATGGCACACGGGGAGTGAAAGCGACACGGTGAACCCGCTTACGAGGTTACCCATGTACTTTTACTCCGAACCGAGCCGTATTATAGTGGCTACTTTACCCGGCAGTCCCTGGCATAGTTATCACCAGAAATATCGCGTTGGAAAGCCTCTGCGCGCGCCGCAAAAGCCTGTCCGTTCTCGCCGTCGCTCGTGCTCTCGAAAACTTCTCGCTCTGTGAAACTTCTAAATCGTTATACGTTTTTCCCTCTTACGTGTGAAATCGGACTCTTGAGAGCGATTCAAAGTAGAAAACTCATTCCACCGGACGACTTTTCTGACCTTAATAAAAAAACATTCGGGAAGTACCTGGGTCTCTCGGGTCGCCTTTGTTCGCTCACGACTTAAAGAAAAAAAAAATGAAGTTGTACTTTTAAAAGATCATTGATTGCGATCATCGATCGTCTAATCATTTAGATGGTTTTGCCTGGACGGAGTCATTAAAATTTTTTTATTTTTATAGAAACATATTTCTCGCTTATATCGATATGTTATTTTCTTGTCGGCTTTTAATCTTCCACCGGCAATTCCACGCAGCTTTTAAAGGCACTATCGAGTTTGTGAATTTTAGTAAATTTAAATTTATAAAAAAATAAGTAAGTAATCAGAATTGGTAAAAAATAGTTTTTAAACAGTTGAATACATGCTTTGTTGTTTTTAAAATTGCTGTTTTTAATATGTTTTTAAACATGTTTTTTTAACATAATACTGTTTAAAGTATATTTGAAGCATTAAAAACATACTTAAGAAGAAATGTAATGATTTATTCTTGGGAAAAAAAACATTACTCTTTACCAACCCTGATAACTCTTGTAGGAATTTTATACATTTTTTGAGCAGTTATTTAACAGTTATACCAACTTTTGTTTAAGTGAGAAGTAACTGAGAAGGAAAACTAATTAGAATTATATAACGCTTTGTTTGCAGTTACTGCATACAAAAGTTGCGTAAAATCTGAATTCATTTACTGAATAGAAACGTAACAAATAATGGATATTAAATTGATTAATAAGCAAGCCAACTGCTCATGAAATGGACAGAATGAACTTTATCAAGTTCTTGTCCATTTCCTACTCAGTATTGGCACAATTAATGAGAACACAGTAATATTAGATAGTAAATAGGTGTTTAGGAAAACTGCATATATTTCTATCAGGGAAATATATTCGATCTTTTTCAAATTTGTATATAATCCGGAACAATAAAAAATTTATTCTATTTCTCAAAAACTCCTATTCCTGATGGAAGAGAAAATTCATCTTGCCAGCGGAATGTTCTCTTTCGTTTTTGTGTTTGTCCAAACTTTTAACAATACCTTTAACAATACCTTAAATGTCTTTATAACCATTTCGAAGAGTATAAAAGGGTCATCGGATTATGGTTAACCTAATCTGGATGATGAAAAACCCACAAAAAATTTTGTTAAGAGTTAATGCGAAACGCGGTGCTATTGTTAAATGGATTTTATCCCGAAATAGAGGGCTGTTGCTAAAATTAGATTAAACTTCGGGGTTGAAGATATAGCGGGGTTAAATTTTAAACTCGCGCTGCGCTCGCGTTTGCATGGCTGGCTTCGGAATCGATTTTCATTATCGTTCCATCGAGGCCTGGGAAGCGGAGCTTTCTCTCCAGCGGACAAAGCGAACGCCATATGCCACTCTGGACAATGAAACGAGTGGAAACGAGAATGATCGTAGGGCGCGTGTAGGGCCTCTGGATCTCTTATCCCTTCGGAGACGCGTCGCGATTCTTTCGGCTGCCTTGCGATGGGGAGACTCTCTGGGTTGCCGCCCTCGCTGTCACTTCATCCCATCGATACGAGGGCGAAGGTACGAACCCCATCTCGTTCTTCCTTGCTTCGAGAATCTTTATAGGCATAAAATCTCGTTTTTAACTTGTTCAAAAGTTCATCAAAAATTTTACGATTTAAAGTTTTTTGCTTCAACAAAATATGGCAAGATATCTCGTAAATTCTCAAATCATAGAGCTCTTTTTCTCTCTGATTTCCAACGTGCGTCAGAGAATTAATCGCGCTTCGGAGACCACAAAGCGAGCGCAAATGGAATCGACGAGAATTAATGCGCGTCCGTCGCCGATATCGCGAGCTCTCCGGCAGAAGTTTCCGGGGTAATCACCTTCGCGCTCCGCTCCACTTTCGTAGAAAAGCCGCGAAACGAGTTATCGTGGCGGTATTTGGGAGTTCGTCGATTTCGGTACCTATACTCTTGCAGCTGCCGTTCTCTTCAATCACCGCCATCCATTTGCCTCGCTGACTCGAGACGAATCCATACAATCGGGCGTTTTGTGGTAAAGATGAAGGGAGTGGGACTGAGATTCCTTGTCCTTGTTCTCTCCGCCATTGTCATCATCATCATCATCATCATCATCATCATTCGCCTCTCGCGGGTATACCACCCGCGGAGACAGAAAGATCCCTAAATGCCCCGCCTAAGGGAATCGGGGATAAATACAACCTACATATAGGATCCTGAACTCCCGCCGTTTTTAATAGACGGTTCTTTCCGAAATGTTGAAGAAAGCAACCTATATAACGTCGTTCTTTAATTCTCGGATTACTCGGGGGATAAAATAACGTGCACTCGCCGCGAAGTAAAAATATTTGACATACACAGTGCGGTTCATAAAACTTTGAAACAAAAATCATTTAAAATAAACAACATGTCAAATAAATCTTTTGAACATTCTTTCTTCAGTGTTGGGACCTTTACAATCAACATACCACTCTACTTTTATTTTCAATCCTTGCATTCATCCGTCGAGTGCTTCTTTTTTGTAATCGTCTTCAGCTGGTCGTTCGCAGATGCTTGAATTTCTGAAATATCGAATCTTTGAACTTTCAATTTCAGGCAACAGTCAGAAATAGCCAGAAATAGCCAGAAAGAAATGATAGAGTGGGATGGATAATATAGAGTTACGATACTTTTTGAGTTATACGATATTCCAGAAGTCCATGTTGTAATCAATTAAAAATGATTGCAAAAGAAATACTCAACAACGATACGAAGATTGAAAAAGAAAGCAGAGTGATATTAATTATAGTAAAAGATTCTATTAATTAGCAAAATGTTGAAAGTATTTTTTTGACGTATTCTATATTTTATGATTTTTGTTTCAAAACTGGACTGCATAATTACAAGAAAATTAAAAAAAAAGTTAACTTTACAAACATTTCTATCTTACGAAGTAAGTAATTATATTTTTCAGAATTATCTTTGCATTCAATTATTCGATATGAATAATCGAATTATTTTATTCGTATCGAATATCCGGAAAATATGATTTCAGGCAAATATGATCAGCTGGATATCTGTCAGTCGATTTGTGATGAAAAAAATTATGGGGCTTCTTCTGAAGTGAAGAATCATCATGAAGAACTTTTATCGCGGCGCCACACGAATTATTAATTTGCGAACGACAGATCAGATTTAATACTGATTTAATCGATACCGAAGCGACTCCTGTAATCGAAAGACGATTTATAGCAAACCAGTTTGACTACTCTTACTCGGCCTTACGTATTCCTCTCTTCAACCATCAGTGGCTGATGTTAACGACGCGCGTTTTCGGTGTAACGACGATACGATCATTGTAGCGCCGTTACAAATTTGCTCGAACACTTTGCACGAGCGTGACTTATCGGATCAATGATCAATGTAACTGATATTGTGATGTAACACTAATCGGATTCCATTAGGTTTTTTTTTTTTAGAGAGGACTGTCGAAAAAATTAATACCCAAGGTTATAGGAAGTATAATAAAAAATGTAAATATAAAGATAAGTAAATAATAAACATAAAAAAAAACGATGAGTAAGGTTTATAAGAATCCTGATGCGACTGGCTAGAAAAATGTAGAAAAGGAACATTATTTATAGATTTCTGTTTCAGTAACCGCGTTGTGTGTAGATATCTTCTTATTATAGGTTCTTATAATACACTTGTTCTTTGTTTATAGTTTAGTCTTATATATTCTGCTGTATGACTCCTACATTCTTATCTCGCTCCTTGTGTGTGTGTGTGTATCGCGATTCTAAGTCAAAGTTCTTTAATCGACATCTATCTAATCGATCGTTGATGGCACCTGGTCGACCTAGTGGTACAGTTAGACGAGTGGGAGTGGGTATTAAACGTCGCGGCTACGAGAGAGGATCGAGGTTAACGATAAGTCCTCTCCTCTCTTTCTTTCTCTCTTTCTCTCTCCTGTCGTGGATGGATGAACTTCCTCCTAAGGGAAGAGAGAATCGACGTGACGTCGAGAATGGATTATCGATCCGAATGACATCTGGAGAAAATGTATTCGCGGTGGTACCCTGCGTGATTTATGAATCCGAATTCCGCCAGCGAAGGGAATTAAGAATACGAAAATATAGGGAAAATACCGGTACGATCGTATTTCACGCCCAAAGTAGCCGCAGTTGGAAATTTACTCGACATAATTCCGTTCTACTGAAACAAAAAATTGATTTGAAAAGAAGTTATTCCGATGAATACTAATTGCTCGAACGATTAATTATTCCTTACTGGCGTGAAGTTCTCGAGCTTTTATTTGACAAAATAATATACTGCGTCACCAGCGGGCATTATGGTCCTTTCTTAATCACATTAGGGTGATACGTTCCCCTGAGAGGTCGAGCAAAGCAGACTGGTGTAAATTGTTTCCACAAAATTGCGACATGACACCGTTTCGCCGTCGCTAATTCACCGAGAAGTTATGCTAGCCATCGCGTTTTAACTCCCCCGACTCATCGTGCTCCTCTCGGTACCGACCCACTTCTCTCGTTATCGTAGCGACCTATCGTCGAAGAATCACCGATAAAAATTGGTCCGCGTACGTCTGTCAAAAGATCGTCAAAGACATCGTGCTGTTCTTCGTCGTCACGCACAACACTGCACTGAGAGAAATGATTTTGTTATAGGAACAAATCAAAGGAAAACAAATGTGATATTTGTTAAAAAGCCGATCGATTTGTAAATACGATTGCAAATTAACAAATAATCAATAGCATCGCTAGCAAATAAGAGGCTCATATCCATATATAAAAATCGTAGATGATCGCAGGATCTCAAGTCGTAAGAAATTGACCAATTCTAGTCAAGTATTCTCTACATTTGACTGTGCTTGATCGGTTTCCTACGACTCTACGAATTCTATATAAACGAGCCTAAAGTTTATCCAAAAGATAGGCTAGATTTTATATAGTAGTTTGCTTCTGTTAATAATTGGTTGGTACAGCAGACTAGCAGACACAACAAAATTTGTTGTCACATATTTATCGATCACCGATTAAGGATACTGGTGGTGGCTTGTTAAATTAACAAAATCCTTTCTCTCGTATCGCACTACGTATTGAAGATTGAGAATTGCAAAATGAACATTAGAATTCGGAACGGATTAGACCGAAATGGATTAAAATTAAAATTGTGACTGACTAGTCGAATTCCAATCCTTCTCTAATTCGCAATCCTCAATTCTCCATGACAGTGTGACATGGGTTTTACACATGGACATCTGTGGAACCACATACAGTACCTTCAAAATGAATCAAAACAGTCCCTGCACATGAAGCGGAGTGTCACATGCATTTTTCTCTACCCTCCGTTTAATTTCAACCAGGCTTTAATAATAAACTTTTGACCTAAACCCTCTGGCTGCATAAAAGATCCGCGCGAACATAATTTTGGATTTTCACGGTGGTGAAAGAGAGAAAAAAATAGCTGTTAACGAGATGGATCGGCTCTACGAGTTTGACCGAGCTTATATTGATCGTGATCTCCGCTTTGTAAAGATTTTGCATAAAGGAAAGGCAGGATCTCCATTTGATAGCGAACGCGCGATGGGAAAATCGGACCCAGGTAAACACGTATGATAGAGGGTGGCGGGCATAGTGGAGGCGAAGAAAGCATATATCGTGCACATCGTTGAAAGAGCTCGATGTAGGAGAATCTCCTTCTCGTGTGTGTATAATGGAGGCTCGAAAAACGAGGCGAAGCGAGGTGAAGAGAGCTGACCTACTGTGGCAAGTGGCTCAGGGCCGTCGCTGTCCAAATCGTCCCCCCGATCGCCCCCCACCGAGCATTCTCTCTTCATCCGGTACCATGCGGTAGTATTCAGGTCTGTTCATCTCTCTCTCTCTCTCTCTCTCACGGATGTAATGCCCTCGTAGCCACTTTGTCCTCCTCCTTCGACCTCCCGCTTCTTTTCCCTTTACCCTTTTCTATAGCGTGTAAGCCAGGATTCTCTCTAACATTCGCGATCAGCTAAATGGACCGTAACGCCTGAACGATAATACCAGTGGTCTATCGTGACGTCGCCCAGCGCGATAATAGCGTATCGATTTTGGAACGATTAGAGGCGTACGGTCTATGTTAGTGCGAGGGTGAAAGCTTCGATAATTGGGAATGGTGATCGAAGCTATGGAAAGACCGATTTAAATACATGGTGGTTCTCTACTTGAGAATGCTTTCTAATCGATTCCACAACTACCGTCCAAATAGAGTCATCGCTCGAGATACGGCATTGTAAATGAGCAGCGGCGTGTTATTTGCTTGCTTTGATATCCGCTTCCGCTTTAATTATTCCGATTGTATGCACGAATGAGTGCGTGGAAGAAATAACGCAGAGCCTCTATCTCAGATGTGAGAAAATTAACTCTCCAAGCTATATCCCGCTCGATCTATGTACACCTTCGGCTGATTGTAATCTGATTCCTTTCCTCGAGATTACGATTTAAGTAATTTATGTGTTCGCATTCACTACGACGCACGAAAGTTTCGAAAAGTAGCATTTTAACTTCTTTGGAATTATCAAATTAAATCCGCGATACGCAGAACTAATGCGATTCATTTGGTCTAACATGGTATATATCATTTGTTGGCGAGGTCTGATATCTCGACGGGATTCGTGATCGCCTCTCCTGTGCGTTTTTGCACTCGGTAAACTCAACGTAAACGCCCACCCGAGGAGGAAAGTGAATCACAGGCGGCCGCATCGAGTGAAAATCATCTAGTGAAAATGTGAAGGCCGGGTAGAGTGGCGATTTGAAAGTTCTGCCGTAGCTTCCAGCTACAAGTCGATTTTCACTTCGCCGTCGCCGTCGTGGATGTATACCCTCGTGAAACGCTCGGTAAAAGGTCGACTATCGCGGATTATTGTACGAGATCCTAGGCTTTTACAAATACAAGTATAAGCGCACCTAATGCACCAACGAATGCAGCGAATCGCTCCGACAAGATATGCACGTCCGTCCCGACCAATATTTCGTTACTAAATATAGAAGTATGCGCATATTTTCCATTTATTGTTGGAAAGTCTTGGAGAATCTTAGATATTTAAATTATTTATTTATTTATATTTTAATTTAATTTTTATACGTATTTATATTTTTTATAAATTACATAAATTATTTCAAGATCAATATTCAATTATTTCAAATCTGTCTTTTTTTTTTTTACAAAACCTATGTATTGTATTTGATTTATAATTTTATAATTTATATTTATTAACTTGATATAATTGTAAAAGTCGCGGAATTTACAACATGTGAATCTTATCTCATCGATTTTCTGTTACATAAGTAGTTTACTTACAATTAGATGTATAAATAGCTTACTGAGATATCTTCTTTGACTTTTGATTTCAGGTGTTCTTCGTGTATGTACCTTTTAAATGATATCGCCAAGGTGAAGCAAACTATGCCAACAAGTAAGTAAATGCATGTATATTATGTCTTTTAACAAATGCAGATTGTCTTTACCTTATCGCTTCCATATGGAATGACGACATTCCGTTTCTTCCTTTTCGTCCTCGTCGTCTTGCCAAGTCAAGAGGAACCAACGCGATTCTAAACATTGATATTCAGCAGACTGTCCCAATTGCGTCCTTTAATTAGCATCTGCTTTAATCTTCAGATTATCGGACGATAAAACGGTTCATGTTGAAACGCAATGTTATTTTCGTAATGAAACGAGTAAAATAATTATCATTTATTAGTAACTAACGTTTATTAGAAATTATTAAATGTTATAAATTTTGCTCTCAGCAATAAATATTGACATTAACGAAACTAAAGTTGTTTCGAAGGGCAAAATTCAATTTTAAATTGAGTTTTTATATCAGAAGTGCTTCAGACTTCGACCTAATTTGTTCGTAACGTTATTTACGTCATCCCTCGATTAAAGTGAGACATCTCCTGCTGACTTATCGCCGACGCCTCTTCCGCATACTTTATCGTAACTCCGCGTGCGAATCCGTCGTATTATTTCTTTATCAGAACGTTCATTTCTGCGTGATGAGTTGCGAATGCTTTATAGGCGAGCACGTAGCGCGAGCGAGACAAAGCGACGACGAGGACAAGGAAGAAGAAGATGCGGCAATTTGTACCGTTGCACGTAGAGACAACGATATTTCGCAGCTATTGTGAATACGCTCGGACGTGACATCATTCGTCCTCGCGATTACATAAAGATATCAGCGTCGTTACTCGCTAACATGGATCCTTACGCGATTCCTTCGTTGTGCGCGTGCATTTAACGCGAGGTGCGCATTTAACGTTCCTGTGTAATCGCGTTGTCTCCACATTTAATGGGCTGCACGAGTGCAACGAGTGGTCGTTGCTGATGATGATTAAAGAAAAAAGAAGGAAGGAAAGATATCCATAGCATTGTGTCTCGGAAGCATCGAGAAACGGGTAAATTGCATGTGTTTAAAATTGATAAAATAGTGATCCCGTTGAAGGTTAATGTTCAGCTTAAGATTCCCTTAAGGAAATGCTGGAGTAACCTAATTATCGATATTACTGTTATAAATCTCCAAATTGACTGAACGGAATAAAAAATCCTTTTACGGGATTATGGTAGACGCAAAATTATAGAAAATAGTGCAGTGGACTTTATATTAAAATCGAAAAAAAAATTAAGTAAGTTTTTAATAATTTTTTTTTTCAATTTAATCGCTGCAATAAATGATGGTTTGTACTAATGTTTAGCAGAGAAAGCAGCTTTGCAATTGATATATTAGGAATAATATAATAATAAAAAATAAATTTAAAGGCTAATGAGACTCAACGGAAGAAGTTGCACACAGTTATCGATAAGTAAAAATTACTTCTTGATAACATTGATGTCTTCTTTATTTCAAAATCTTGAACGTTTCGACTCGCTTTGTAGTCCTCAGCAATATAATAATTAAATTCTGTTTAATTTGGTCTAAAATGTTAAGCGGTCCGTTCAGAATAAATCACTCTCAGATTCCCAGAACTCGATTCTCGAACGGAGCACTCAACATATTCAGAAGCTTTGGAAAATTTGGATTTCCTTATGCGATAATTCACTTTAATTTAATAATGACACGTGTCACGAACATTTATAACGAAGACAATTTCAATACGTCCGTGTGGTTTTGTGTGTCATATACATGATATATTAGGAGTGTGATTTATAGTTTTGAGGATTTTTTTTCTCAAGAACTTATTTATTTAAACAATATATCACGTAAATAACTGTCGATCAACATTTTATTTTCTAGCAAATTCTGAAGTGGATTTTTGTCCAATAATGCTTGCAAATCTGCGTTTTCCGTTAATTTGCTTTTATTGTTAACATAGAAATCATTTGAATCGACAGAACCAATAATGTCAATCACGTGTTTTAAATTGATGGAGCAACATCACTATAAATTTCTATCAGAATTTTATGCTCTTCAGCCGTCATTTTCTTTTGATTAAAAAACAAAAGCAATGCATGAAAATGCTCTTTAGAAAGCTCCATTTTTAAAATGGTATAAACACAATGTTTACTGCGTCCATTGTTAATAAATGACTAAATATGGAGTAATATTGAAGCATTAAGAAATAATAGCTATCATTGGAATGTCTTCGACAATACTGATATTAGTGTCATCTTTTGCAAAATCCTTAAAATTAAATCACATTCCTAACGAAATTCTTTAATATAATTGATTTAGACTCTTAGTTCCTCTTTGGATCTAAATATATAAACCAATTATATATTTAAGAATTTTACAATTGTAAAGCTGCTTTCGTTGAAGTTGTGCTAAACACAGTCAATGTAAAATCGATTCTATAATTGCGTAAGCATAGTTGTAATTATAAGAATTGAACTAACCGCAGTCGAATGTTCTTCTCATATTCGATTATGATTGGTCAATTCTTACAATTACACACACTTACTCAATTGTAGAATTAAGATTGAAGAGTGCGCGCACATGTGTATATGTGTGTGTGTGTGTGTGTGTGTGTGTGTGTGTGTGTGTGTGTGTGTGTGTGTGTGTGTATCTGTGTGTATGTATGTGTTTTTGCTGATTTGTCGTACTACGTAATGTTTATGTTATAAGTAAACGTAATGCCAACTTGGCTCGATACAGCACGACACAAGGTCGCCACGCTATCATTCGCGAGGTGAGATATTGTTACTTAAGCAGATATTACAGGCAACTCCTATGTAGTGATATTTTTCGAAATGCTACGCGAAAATACCAAAAAGAATTATAATTGTTGTCTACGAACAATTGTCAAGTTTGCTTAAAATAGATTTATTTATGCATTTTTTGACAATCCTTAATTCTTATCAAGTGAGCTATCAATTAAAGTTAATATTTCACGCGATGTATCTATCTTGTAACGTAGGAAATGGCAGAGAATTAAAATTCTGTATTTTACTCTTTTATAATTTATGTGCTATTATTATCTCTAATAATATTTAATTTTAAATGTGTCTTACATCTTTGAATTCTTCGTTAAATTTTAATGTGCTTATCAGTTTCCAATTGAGTGCGCGATAATGTTAAATGGAACGCCAAATTAAATAATTGGAGTAAAAGAACATTTTAATATTTCGCGCGCTTTATTTAATAATTAATGGGTATTGGAAAACGGAGAATATTCAATATATGTTTAAAGAGAGACAGATCAAATTGAAGGCGAAATTTGCGAATTTATTTCAAGGAAAGGTGTAAGGAGAGATTTTTATATCAGTCCAATAATTTAAAACTTCGTATTTGCCACAACAAGTTTTGCTGACAACGAATTTGAAGTCAGATTTTTAAACTACATTGACTACATGAAGATCATCGATGATTATCAGTAAGTTTATCATTGTATCATGAGGTTCCCATGTGTTCTTCAACAGTTGTATATTAGTGTTTTCTATTGACGTGGCTTGTATATAAAAGTTAAGTTACGTAGTATGACACATTAGAAATTCTTGTGCATCTGATTTTGATCTGAGCTATGCTGCCATGTGAACGTGATTTTTTAAATTAATTTTATTATGTCATAAAATTTTTATTGTGATCCCTAGATAATCACTTTTATTTTATATGACGCCAGTTATTGTATTAAAATTCAAAATAGCCGATTTAAATATGCTGGATATATTTTAAGAAATGTTTTAATTTTTATGAAAACATTTTATAATTTATTCTTGGATCGCTGATTATAAATCTGAGGTCAGATCTTTAGAAAAAAATGTCTGACCCAATATAATGATCGAAAATTAAAACAATCATTTTTATGAAGTTCAGTACTCGGTCTATTAAAGTTGGCCAACCAAATAATTTTTATAAAAAAATTGAAGTTTTTAATCAGTATTTCATTATACACAAAAAATGTTTAAAACGATATAAAATACTGTTTTAAATATTGGATTTATATTGAGATATGCTGATTAAAAATTTTAATTCGGATTATAATATAAATGATTGAATATCATCGACCACGTATTTAAATTACATTAACCTTTCAATTTTGTTATATAAAAATTGAACATATTGGTCAGCCATTTCTTTCTGAAGCCACTTTTTTTACTTTATATTTATAATAATTAGCGATCTAAGAAAGCAAATCGCAATAAAATATTTTTCATAGAAATTAAAATATTTTAAAAATATATAGATAATTCATCATATTAAATCAGTCATCAAATCATATTGAAATTCTGACTTCAAATTTGTTGTCAGCAGTCAGCAAAATCTCCGGATACAAAATTTTGAATTATTGGACTGACATAAAAATTTTTGCTTCAAAAAATATGAGCTAACGTTTTAATGAATTTCCATATATTTCTTAAACCAATTGAGCCTCAATTTGAAATTTTTTTGTGATTCATCTTATTTTAAGATTGGTACACAATCTGAAAATTGCGGAATCAAAAAAGAGACTAAAAAAATCATGGATTTTGTGATCATTCTTTAAATTGAAACGAACTTTCCAAACAGCCTAATATATCTTAAATAATTCTATACATATCTTAATAATTCTAAATAAAATTAACAAATATTTAATTAGAATACGAGAGAGAGAGAGAGAGAGAGAGAATTGCATAAGGCTTTCGACGAAACTTCGGTAACGCATGATATTTGAAATCGACTATTGGCATAGCTCACGTACTCGCTCAATCGCGTCAGCGTCGTTCTCGTCGTCGAGGAGGCTAACTGTTTGATTAGATTAGCGTGTGCAAATAATGACGGCGGCGCGGCGACGGCGGTGATCCGACCTCGACCGATCGTGGATTGTTAGGCTTTGTCGAAAACCTCCGGAAAGTACAACGGAAAAGAAAGCCGCAACCGTTTCCGGGATCGGTGAAGCGGCACAATGGGCGAGGGCGAGCACGTAGCCGCGGTATAGCGACCATCGAAATGGTTATTTTCGACGGTGAGGCCGTCTAGGACGTGGTAAAACGAGCACTCGAGGACATCCTGTGTGTATAGATATTTGTGCACACATATATGAACATGGCGAAGTGTGTTCCTCTTTGCCTCTCACTGTTCCATCCATTCTACACCCGGCCGAGCCTATACGGAGACGTAACTTCGACGCGACCTCCGACGTTTCCTGCTTGCCGTCGTTTAGCGATCGATAATAGTTCGGCAGTGATCAATTGCTAAACGACAAGGCGATGTGTTACGAGGAAGCACCGCTGGCAGAAGTTGGAACTATGACTTATAGATTTTTCCTTTTGAAAAATTCGCACGCTCGCTCGTGCAAGTTTGTGTCTTTAAATTAAGTAGGCGATCCTCTTGAAATTCGAAAGCGATCTCGTACCGAAATATATTCGGCCACAATTGTAACAAATTAATTTTATATTAAATTTGTTTTATATTAAAAATAGATTGTTTAAAGGAAGAGCTTCGTAGGAAAGAATTCGTGAGCGAGACGAATACGTGAAATAAATGTAGGTATCTATTGTGTCTGCACTCGACCTTCTCTCCTCAATCCCGGCTTTTGAAGCACTCACAATACCTCAAGGTGTCTTTTATTCTCATATCCGATCCAGAGAAGTAATTTCATTAGGTCCGATTCACTGTATCTTGAGGTTCAGGCTATTTGCTGAGCCGTTATTCGATAGATAAGTTTATTCCAAGAGCGGGGTGGTCGATAGCGTTCGTCGTCACACGGTGAGAAGCGCGTGCGGAGGAGCATACGTCGTTCTACATCGCTTTTAGATTGCAGAATGACCTTAACCCCGGTATTGATAATCGATGGAATCGATCGGAGCCTCCCCTCCGCGAACCTATCTATACCGACCATCCCCGGGACTGTCGAAGGCCATGGTCGACTAATCTGAACCTGACAGATTCTTGTGAAATATACATTGAATCCTCGTTGAATTCTTCCTTGGGACATTTTAGCAAGCCTTACTGTTTCTGAATTGCTTGAGGGACTGTTCTGAATATCGCTTGTACTTGTATGGAAAACATTTGTGATATATTTATCAGCGAATAATGGTATACATCTAATAATAATAATAATCTTTATTACAATGTACAAGCACGTAGCGCCAAGTTATAGAGCTGAAAGACGAGAAGAAATACGAGAGGCGACGTACGTAGAAAAAAATGTTTGGTTGAATTATTTAGAATTCTGATGGAAAATGAACAATCCGGAATTTTAGTTAAGATTTCTGGTTAAATCTATTAAAATTCTAATTGAAATAACCAACATTCAGTAAACTTAACCAGAAATCTAGTAGACTGAACTTAAGAATTCTGGATCGTTTATTTTCCAGTTAATTCAATCAAATTTTTTCCGCGTAGTACACACAAATGATGAGGCACCAGCAAGTCTGCTGCTACAAAGTCTATCGGTAAAAAAATAAATATATATTTATTGTTTTAAAATAATGATTAAATCAGTACGATTAAAAATGTAACTCGACTTCAAGTAAGGAAAAGTTATGAAAGTGATATCTTGGAGAGGATATTTTATTTCTTATGAAATTTATTATTTGGAAGAGCAGGACTTCTCTTGAAGACTCGAGACCGAGAAATAACTTGACACCCGCAGCCCTCGGACGTATATTTTATAAAAACTGCAAAAGTTTCATTACGATAAGTCTCTTTTGTCGCGAGCGAGCCGATTCAGATTTGCGATCGATACGACTTTCGCGAGAATTAATTATCGTTCCGACAAACAACACCTGCTTCGCGATGGGCAGATATCTCGGTAATTAAACTACCTGCAATATACCAGTCTTCTCGCGATTCGATATACGAACAGCGAACCAGTTCGATGCGATCTTAGGTTCGTCGCAGCTCTTTGCAGCTCGGCCTCGCCTCTGCACGTTTTACGGTCGAACGAATCCAAACTCGCGCGCAAGGATAATTAAGTTAACGAGTCGACCCGGGAGTACCGTTAATTAATTTGTCATACCGAGCTCCTCGTTGAATTCCGAGTAAAACTATTAAACACGTTTCCGTTCATCTCGCGATAGAGCGCGGATAATAAGCGCGTTTAATCCGTTTAACCGCATTGTTTTTTCTTCGCGAACGTTCCCGCAACATGCATTTTATAGTGGATATCGTGCTGCTTTAAAAACAGAACATAAGTCCACAATTAAAGATGAATCCAATTAGTCTTTGCAAATTATATATGTTTTACTAATCATAAATTTGTTACAACAATTTGCGGTTTTTCGTACACTCTAAAAAATATCGCTGTGAAATTAACACCAATCACACAGTGAGAATTATATAAATACCTCATGATGTTAAATCCACATCGATAGTCTTTAGAATGTAGAGTTTTCCATTCAGTAAATACATACCCTGGTAGAAATGTATGCTAGTTTTCTTAAACCCTTTCCAATTACTGTCTAATGTTACTGTATTCTCATTAGCTGTGCCAATACTGAATAGAAAATGGACTTGATAGAATTTTATTCTGTCCATTTCATGAACAGTTGGCTTGCCTATTAATCAATTTAATATCCATTGTTTGTTGTTTCTATTCAGCAAATGAATTCAGAATTTACGCAACTTTTGTATGCAGTAACTGCAAACAAAGCGTTACATCCCGAATGGGATCCTAAGTAGTTTTCCTTCTTAGTTACGAGACAGAAGTTGGTATAACTGTTTAGTAACTGGTCAAAAAATGCATGAAATTTCTACGAGGGTAGTACAAGTTGTGTAAAACAAAAAAAAAAAAGAAAAAAGAAAAAAGAAAAATGGTTACATCGATCGGTGTCGCGCTCGATGGTGTCTTTCTCAAAGCGGAGATCGCCTAACGCGCGTGCGACGCCTTGGCCCACAAGAGCGGTGCCGACCTCATTTTTATTACAATTCAAACGCGCCCTCCCACCTGTCCTCCCAGAAGAAATGTCAGCGATTGTCGGCGGAATCGGGCACACGGAGAAATCTCTTTCGTCGATATGAATAATATCGTCCCGCCTCACGCCGCGTGTTGCCATCGGGAAGTGGAATTCCTTGGCACGCGACACGTTTCGTATTGTGTTCCGCGAACATTTAACATGAAAAATGTAATTTCACGGGGATTCGACGAGACGTATTCTCGAAACGAGAGAGTATAGAAGAGAGGTGCGAAGCGTTCTTGGATCGTTGACTTTTATGCGGTCGCGTACCCGCCTACACATTTATTTCCCTTGTATCGCCGGTGAGAGTCGCCACGGAGACGCGTGTCAACCGTACAATGAAGAAAGTGGAAAACAGCGGCTATCGTTTAAGTCACTTATATTAAGGGAAAGTAGAGATTGGATCGAGTATAGGAAACGTGGATGCTCTCTCTTGAGAGGAATGAGGCCCGTCGAATACGTCGAAACGGCGAAATCGAGGGTCGACTCGCGAGTGCAATGTCGCGATCGAAAATCGTAATTCGAGCGGTTGGGATCCGGGATTATCGGGCGCTACATCGCGACTTTCGATCGCATATTTTTCTCGAAACGACGATATCCAAGCGCAATTCGCTCGCGTAATGTCGCGCGATACATTCGTTGCCACGTATAGAGCGTGTCCTACGACGAGCTGTTCTAACGGTCTTCCGCCTTGACCGAGTTGAGCGAGGTCCGTATCAGATCTCAGCGTCTTGACTTTGACTCCGTTTTATCGTAAAAGTCATTTCCACGATCAATTACCCGACCGTGAAGCGACCGGCGCGGCTAGCGCGGTCCGTCTTCATCGTGTCTTCTTTCATCGACGAAGTTTGATGTGGATTCATGTGGATTCATGTTCAGTCGCTCGCGTAAAGCCCGTGTTAAGCTCGTGTCATACTACGCATTGTGGACGCGGGTTGAATTCGATTTGCAAACTATGAATCGTTGATCAATCTGATTGGTCGACAATTGTTCGACACTGTTCGAAATCCGAATTCAATCCATATTTACAATAGATGTTTCAAAACCCATGTCACAGGGACACATTTAGGGATCTATTCTGTCTAATTCTTAATGATTGTAATGCTACATTCTCACTCAAGGTACTCCTCAGGTAGAGGAAAGTCATCGATACAGATCATAGGCCTAAAAAGTTTCTTATTGGAAACTAACTATTGCATTTTATTAATACTGATATAGATGTAATCTGTTTAGATATACTGTTAAAAAAAAAGGCAGCAAATTTCATGTAATGTAACGGAAGCAAATTTCAAACAGGTACATTAAAATTATTTAAGACCAGTTGTTTCATCTTTGAATAAAAATTTAAGTTTATTTTCGTTTCACAATATTGAAGCTAGATTGTTCCATCTTTCGATAAACTTCAGCTATCTTATTTTATTACTCTCTTATGCTTTTATTCTTTTATTTTTTTGTTAGTAGATAAATTATCACATAAGAGAGTAAATAGAGAGTAATAGAATAAGACAGCTAAAGTTTATCGAAAGATGGAACAATCTAGCTTTAATATTGTGAAATGAAAATAAACTTAAATTTTTGTTTAAGAAATGGTCTAAAAACAAAAGTGATATATGTCGGTATCGATAACCTTCCTCTATCATTTTATCTTTTCGACGAATAACAAGGTTAAAATGATACCTGAGTGGCACTCGGGTAGGAATCTGAATATAGCCCAGAGTGACTCATACATTGAAGATTGAGAACTACGAATTAGAGAGTAGAATTTAACCAATCAAAACGAAATAAATGAATAATACATAGAAAGACTCTCGATAGGTTGAAATAATAGAGCAAACAAGGCAAATGAGACCCGAGTTCATAACTCGATTTGGAGTCGATTGATTTTTAGGACTGTTTGATTTGATACCTACTAGATTTTCTATTGATCTTTGAAAGAAGACATTTTATCGATGCAGCGTTGATAAAATGTTGATCTTCAAAGTCCAATAGGAAATATAGTCGATATCAAATCAACGGTCCGAAAAATCAATCGATTTGATTTCGATTTATGAACCAGAGGAATCAAGCATGATTCCCCTGTAATTGATGCGCATGAATCAAAATTCACAATTATTATTAACTTAAATTACAGATGAAAATATCTGAACGTTTTAGTTTATTTTTTGAGCTATTCTCAACGAAAATCCTATTAGTTAAATAGTTAATTGTTCAATAATGTATATTCGCGGCATGAATTCCAATGGTGAGTCGATCGATTATCATAGAGAAATGGACTAAGAAAATTATTTGACTGGTTGAATTTTAATCCCTAATTTGCAATTCTTAGTCCCCAATGCATATAGAGAAAAGGACTTTTTTACACTCGACATTTTTATTTGTTTGACTTACATTTATTTCATTGAAACCATTTAATTCTAAATAAAACGTTATTTTAATATCAATTTTTTAAATTGATTGCATTAAAGTTATATTGTTTGGCAGAAAAAACAATTATATAGAACAATATTTTTCGATAAAATAGCATTTTCTTTGATTACGCCTAATATTATTCTATGAAATAAAACTAAATTTTATAAAACTAAATATTTTCTTTGTAAGAAAATATTAATTTTAATAAAATACTTTAAATTTTGTTAAATTTAAAGTAATCTTTTTCTATGCGGGATTGGATTCGGAATTCGCAAATTGCGAATCGTCGATCTAATTCGCTAGTCAACGATTCGTAATTTATATTCAACGATTCGCAATTCGTACTCAATGATTCGCAGTCCGCAATTTGAATCCAATTCAATTTGAATCCAATTCACAATGCGTAGTGTGACACGAGCTTTAACATTCGCGTCGATCGTTTATTCGCCGCGAGCTCGGAACTCTCTCGTCGTGTTTCCGTAAAATCCTCGGAAAAGATTTTCCTGCCCGCTTTCCACCTATGGCCCGCGTCTCTCTTGGAGCGAGGCCAACTCTTGTGTCGATTTACCTCGTCGACACCGCGTGTGCTCCTTGAGAATCGTTAACACTTTAACCTTTCGCGACTTGTAAGTTTCCGAAAATAAATTGACACTAAATGTCCTACTGTTATAAGGCCAGCCTTCGATATTGATTCATGTTGAATTATTCCGCTTTCAAAATAGGAAAATTACGAGACGTGGAGGTTAATAAATTCTCTTTTCATCTCGTTGTTGTACAGAGTAATAATTGATTTCCGTTGTTTGCAGAGAATTTACGAGAGTTCGCCAAGTATATAATTTGTGGTTTGCTACACATTATAGTGTCGAGCTCACGACACTGTAATCAATGGCTAGAGGACGTCATCTTCGGGGTTCTTTCGTGGAAAAGTCCGGACGAGGAAGCGCAAGCGGCCAGGCTTCGTACTGGAGGTCATGCACGAGCCGCATGTCTCACGGTTATTTTCCTTAGTAGAAATCACATGTACCCTGAAGGTACAGATGTCTTCACGCGTGTTCCCGAACGATGAGCGATAAAAGAAAAAAAAATAAGAGAAGAAAACTTCCGAACCTCTCGCGGAAATGCATAGAGTGACCTAAATAATGATAACTTTGACGTTCGCGGCTTTGTCGACCACGTTGGATCTCTCTTTTTAGCCGCCTCGCTTGGCATTTAATCGACGGCCATGAGGAACATATGCATTTACAAACGTCTGTTTACATCCGACAGGCCGAACAAAAGTATTAATAATTTATCCTCTCGAATCATCAGTTTATGATAAAGTGGTTGAATTGAAAACGCGTAGGGTATATATGTGTCTGTGTATATATATATTTTTGTATGTAAAAGAACGTTTTCGACATTGCCGGATAAGTGATAAAATACACTGAATATTAAATTTTGATCGACATTTGTTTCTCAACAAGTAACAGGTGTTTTTTAAGATTTTTAAATACTGTAAAAGAATAAGTTACCTTGAATTTTTTGTATCTTCACTTTCAACGTCTTATATAATAACGCAAATTCATAACTTATGTAATATACAGGATGTATATGAAATAAGTAATCATACAGTGATATTGCTAATAAAAAATTTAGTCGAAAAGTCATCTACCATTTTGCAATTTTTACAATAGTTAACGAGAGAATTATGTAAGACAATTTTAAGATATTTTTCAGTGTGAAATATTTTTTCTTTGTGAAATATCTTGAAGATATTTCTTAAAGAACTCTTAAAGAACTCTTAAAGATAATTTTAAGTTGCCTTATATGTCGATTTTAGACGTTTTGCTTATTAGATAATTAAAAAAATATATTGCAAAATGGTAAAGGACTTTTCGACTCAGTTCTTTATTAGGAATTGCATTATATGATTAGTGGGCGTTATTTCAGATGCCTTTATAGCTACAAGAAATTTAAATATTTTTTTAAAATATGCCAAAATAAATATAATGATATGACATCTCTTTTATTATTTATATACAATTTTAAATGATGTATTCAAATAAATATTGACAATATTTTAATTTTTTCTGTTTTTCAACATTAAATGACGACTCTTATGCATTTTATCCCGTGCAAACAAGAAACAAGATATAAATTATTAAATTTACAGTTCCGAAAATAAAATCCTTGATTTCTCAAAATGTATTAATGATGAAACTTTTCTAGACTTATATTTTTTTCAGCAGCTAAAAATACATAAGACTCATCATTCAGATGTCGACACAGAAACCTTGTAAATTAATGATATCATCTATAATGAGCAACAGCTTTAAACGTGTATTAGCGCGTATGATAATCGGGTAATAATTTTCCATCAAATATACATCAACGCTTTAGCGTGAATAAGGTACAACGCTCTGACATTTTGACAAATATAAAATCGTTATTCATTATTCGCGAGTGCATCTTGTATCCACTCCAATACCGGTCTCAGTCATGCAAAAGATAAGTTCGTACAAGTCGGAATCATGAATACCAAACGAAGTTGTAGAACATCTAGATATTCGCGTTAACATTAGCGCAGCCGTACAATACGTTCCCAATTCATGCGTTCGGCGCTCCCTGAATAAAACGCGCCTTCTACAAATACGTATTCTTACCATAATGCGTCAGCGATACGTCTTAATTTGTCTTTTAATCTCTTCCGTCCGCGCATATATTTCACGTCGATCGCAGGCCGGCCGCATTAATCAGGCATCATTCGACATGTCGACATCCGACATGAGAACGTTGCTCCAGGCTCCCCCGGCGCGTCGAGAAATCGCATCGAGCTCGTCGGAGCGTAGAATGGTACAGTGGAGTGTACAGAGTTGGTAGTGGTAGTAATATAAGTAGTGGAAGTATACGCTCGCTCTCATTAACCATGGTGAGTGCTCGACATGGTGTGATACTACCACCGTCGCAGTCGCCGCCGTCGTCGCCACCGCCGCGTGGCATAGGTGGTAGCTTCGTTCTATCGACCGAGCGAGCGGCTCGGCTCTCTCGTCCCGTGACCTGACCTCGTCTGAACCCTCCGCCGCCGCTGCTGCTGCTGCTGCTGCTGCTGCTGCTGCTGCTGCTGCTGCTGCTGCTGCTGCTGCTGCTGCTGGCTTGCGCCTCTCTCTCCCTCCCTCTCTCTCCGCCTCGCTCGTTCTAACGCAATCACCTCTCGCGGCATTACGAGCAGCCGCTCTTCTCTTTTCTCCCTCGTCTCTCCCGCCCCCTCCCCCCTCCTCCCCCCCGATACCATCGCCATCGTCGTTGCCGTCGTCGTTGTTCTCCGCCTTCCCGAGGCCCGCTCTCCACCCTCCGCGGAGAGCTCTATCGCGCTTTCGCGCTCTCCTCCCGGTACGCTTTCTATATACGATATTAGTGCCCCCGAACTGGAACAACGCCCCGAAACTTGCGAGTCGCATAATCCGCTCGGCGCTTATCTCTCCTTTCTGTATCAAATTTTATTTTATTTCATTCATCTGCGTTATACCTATCTCCATTTGTTATTCGTCGTTTTCATTTTCATTTCTATCTCCGCTGCGCGTCACGTGTTTTAATTTCTTTCTCTGTTTTTTTTTGTTTTTTATTTTTTTTTGTTTTTTTTTTAATTGGTACTCTTCGATAGTACGATTTCACTCGTATCAATTGCTACGTTTTTTTTTTCTCGATAACGTTCGATAGCAGCTGTGTTATTGCTACGTTACAAAAAAATTCGCTGAATTGCTACACGCATTGGCAGCGGAGAGTAGCGACGGGCACTCCCTGACGTAATCGTGCAAATTAATTCGACTCGCCCACCACGAGAAAGTTACTTTTTTCTGTATCAAGTGTGTGTCCCTTGTGTAGCAACATGGAAAAATCCCTCGGGCGAGTTAAATCCCTCGACTCGCGGAATAGTTTACAAAATAATACTTATTTGCTAATTGAATCATTAAATATCTTCCTTGATGCATCGTACCTACTTGTGTGTACATGTATGTATGTGTACGCATATATTTCTTGTCTAATTAAGTTTATAAATCTTACCCGAGCTTACATTTTTTTTATCCTCTTTAATTAAATTTTTATTCAGCTTCTGTATCTTTATTTATTATACACGTACGCTTCTTCGATGTATTTGTAACGAAAATTGCATCACGATGTATAGCTGAAATTTTTAACTCGGCTTTACTCGTATTCACGAATATGAAGATCGCATTTGAAGTAATCGCGCAGGATGAAAGTCTCTCCTCTCTCTCTCTCTCTCTCTCTCTCCTGCTTTCTCGTATTTAAGCGTTAAATGAACGCGCTACGAACGGCGGCCCTTAGTCACTGGATTATCCACGTGCGATTGCGGCCAACTTACATTTACGCAGTTCTCCATACATTCAGAGAAGTTTCGCGCGCTCAATAAGGCAGCCGGCAATGAGGCAGTCGTAACTATACCTGTATTACATAGCACGTTCTCAATTTTACTTATCCACGACAGAAATTGCTCCGAACTTTCCGGACGGGAGATACACGTAAACGTCGTCGTCCAATTACACCGTCCGGGAATATCTCTCATTCGGTGAAATATGAATTTACGAGTTAAAGCGATTGTCAAAGTTGGTTGGTTCAAAACGCGCGCATGCTCGAGGGACCTTATTAATTCCAAGTTTCTTTAAGGAGGATAATAAATAAGATCGAACGTGGGCGAAACCTGAGAGGGCTGTGAGAAAAAAACATAGGCGGGAGTTCCAGTAAAAATGGTCTGTACGTATCGGGAAACCTATAATATATCGGGAACCCGTACATTAACGCAGGGGCTGACGGAAAGTCTTTAGTAATAATAACAGTACAAACAGCGGGAAAACGTAATGCACGCGAATAATAGAAATGGAAATGGTAGCGAGCCATTAGAGGGTATATAAAACGCCGACTCTCGTGTGCCTCGTGGGGCGGACGAGCCTCAGGGTCGTTTTTCAAGGGGGTCAAGGGGAGTCTCTCGCCCCGAGCGAGGTCACGCTTATTAATATCAACTTCTCCAATTCAAATTCAAAAACGTAACGATGTTCCCCGCGTCCTTTCTTTCGAACGTCCTTTCTTCTCCCACGTTCACTAATAGCGAATTCGATCACTCTTTTGCACTACACTGTTAGAAATGTAACCATGAGCTTCCTTTACACCTAAAAGAAGCTCGTGGTTATGAACGAAATTAAAAGTAATGAATGATTTAACTGAAAATTAAGTTACAGTAGTAGTTACTTAAATGAAATCAACGTGTACATTAAATTTCATAAATTTTCATGAAAAATACATTAAATTTTATATGTACACAAATGTACTTTTTAGTTATAAATACGTTAAATTTAAGAACTTGAAATTTAAGGACATTTCTAACAGTGTACGTTAGATCAGTGCATATTAAAAGGTTCCCTCTAAATCTGAATCAGTGGATAGTCACTAATTATTCAATGGCATACTTTGCACTGATAATCAGTAAAGTTCAACTAAAAAAGGAACAATATTTGAGCATTATATAACTAAAATATTAATATTTGCACGTTAATTTCAATCTTCCAATATTATATTCATTGAATTTAAACATTAAAACAAGGTTAGTTAGATCATACAATAAAGATTAATTAGGTTAGGGATCTCGCATTTAATTCATTGATTATCAGTGGCATACTTGGTATTGATATCAGTGATTATTTATTGATTCAGATTTAAAGAGATTTTACATGAAATTATTTAGCAAAGTTAAATGCAGAAGTATATAAATATTTTAAACAATTAACTATCTACTAATGATATGTCACGTTATTTGACGAAATATATATGTATCATTTTATTGTCAAAGTTGATTATATGTATTACTGCATTGAGATATTGTATATAAAGCGGCTTTTAATATGACTATACTGATCCAGTGTAGTGCGAGTGATCGAATTTACCATTAGAGATATGTTTGGTTTGTGACTAATATTTTTTTCTTTTTCACTTAGAAATTGTCTTATTTTAACTATTTAATTTTTTGTTAATCGTGAATATGTGAATAAAATTGAATGATTATACCAAGCATTTTTCTTAGAATTGCTTAGTTTATTAAATTGTAATTCAATACTGAAAAATATCTGATCGAAAATAGAGTATAGTAGTTATATCAATTATAATTCCGGTTATCTCAATTAGATTTCTAATAGATTTAACTAGAAAATTCTGAGCCATCTATTTTCAAGATTACCAGAATTTCAATTAATCCAACCAAATATTTTTCTCAGTGAACTGTATGTGTGTAGATAATAATTTTGGAAAATGTGTATATCAAAGATTGTTTTTCGAGTAAAATAACTTTATTACTTTATACTTTATTAGTTAATAATTTTATTACTTAAAAAATAATATTTTTTAATAATTATTTTTTCTTTTTGAACAATGTATTACATCTGCTTTGTAACTTTCTCTCTCTCTCTCTCTCTCTCGTTGCACATTTTTATTCTGATAAATTTCAATAAAGTCTCATGCTGATGTTCTTTATTACAACATTTAGAATCTAAAATTCGGGGGAAAAAAGAGGAAGAAGAAAAAGAGAGAGAGAGAAAATAGCGATTAATTTCCGGAGATCATATTTTCTCTCGGATTGGCATAACTCTTTCGCTGTACACACACCGGATGTTTCGCTGTGGTGCGGTAAACCGTCGAACGCGTTTTGTCCGAAATGTATTCCGGTTTTCTCTCCCGGTATCACCATCGTTCTCACAATGTCACGACCGTCGTGCGTGATTCCGGCACGACGTCACGGTCCCATTGACGCCGACCCCTCCGAGAGGAAGGCACCTTAAACGGGCTCGTAAAACATTTTCGTGACCTCTTTTTCATGTAACTGGACGAACAGAGACGGGCGTGCTCTCTTGGTTTCCGGTGCTGCCGAAAGCCACCGCGCGATGCCTATCATATGCATGTATGTGGATCTTATATGTGTTTCGGAATACCAGTCCCTCTCTTTTGCTCTTCCCGAATTTCTTAAAAACGAATGCTGATATGATAAAATATGTTTGGAAGAATTTCTTAAGAATTTCAAGACAAACAAGTTTTATCTTAAACATTTTTTCTTATTTGCATTTGTTTCCGAGAAATTTAGCAAAAACTTTTTTGGGGATAATAAGATAGGAACAAGACCGTTTATATTAAATAACATTACAATCCGAAGCGCCACTACGGTCTAAGTATTAAGATGTTGAACTAATATATATATTATTCAAACGAATAAATTAACTTCAGAAATAATAATTACGTGTCGATATGGTTGTCGACATTAACGCAATTAATCTGAAATGTAATAATCCCCCCAAAAATTTTTTGGGGATAGTTTTACCCTTTTAAAAAATTAAGCAGTAGGATTAGAAGGGTTAGAAAATTATTTTGATTAATTTTAATCAAAATCCCATTGTTATCAAGGAAGTATTAACTTTCTTTTTGTGTTTAATTGGGCTTGAATATTGATAATTTGACCATTTTGATTTCTTGTATCTCCAAAACTAAAGCTTTAACTTAAATTTTTTTCTGAGATTAATTCCATCATAAAAAACATCGTTTGGTATACAATTAGATTTGAAATTCGTTACTCTTTCATGTTTGATGATGAAAGCTAGCTTATAAGCTTGGAACAATTTGATAACCTATCAAATATCGATAATAGTAGGAATTTTCGAAATATACGAAATATACAGGGACATTTTATAAACTACATAATAAAAATTTTAAAATAAATTGTGAATTATTATAATACAAAATATTTTTAAAAGTATATATAAGTATAATAACTGATAATCATCAGATATAATCAATCATTATTATACTGCATAGAAAAATTTTATATAATGAGCAATTAAGATAAACTTAGGATGGCCATCTCAATGCAAAAGACACACTTTAATTTTTGTTATCTTTAATCGTATTATTGTATCGTATTTTGTTATATTTAATCGTATAATATTTTTTCCGTCAATTACACTATTAAAGATAATAAAAAATAAAGTTTTTTTTTTGTATTTTAAAGCTGGCCATCTTATCCAAGTTTAGCCTATTTGAAAAAAAAAAACTGGGAAACCTGAGTTTTCAGGGGATTACTTTTAGCCTGAAAATTAAAGATTTTTTTCATTACCAAATTTTATCAATACTCAAAAAAATTCTTGGAATTTTATTTATTTTGTCTTTTTCTGAAAATATTGTTCTTCGATTTTTTTTTCTTGATAACGCAAAATGTTGACAGTTAGTTCGCAATAAGTGTAGCATCCGCGAATGTTTACGTACATTCTTGCGTGTTTCGCGAATTTAAAAAAAAAACAAGGTGACATCGTGAGACAATACTCAGCAGAAAAGAGTAGCTCACTGATACCATACTGTAGTGAATCTTTTTTATAAATTTCACAGTTTTAATTGTAGAAAATATTATATAATTTGAGGAATTTCTATTTTTATTAATTAATTTTACAATAAATAGTTTGTTGCGTTACTTGCACTCCAATTTATTTTAAAGTTGTATTAAAAAAAATTGTCTAATTTTACTGGAATTTGGAATAAAATATCTGGGAATTGTTAGGGAACTTCTTTCTAAAATTTCAGTAAACACTCTGGATTAATGTCTGTTTTCATTAATGTATTATAAATTAACTTTCATCTGACGGTACAACTTGTTTTTCATTTTTTTAAAGGCATCTGTCAGATTGAAAATATATTTTATAATACATGCTGTATTGTAAAACTTATGACATTTTATATGTTTATTATTATTTGGCATACATTTATTTAAAACAATCATAATAAAAAAATCATAAATTACTTAATGTATTTAAAAATTATTGAAATTTTGTTACATATTTTAGGAAAATTTAATCAAACATTTTTATATTTTATGATACGTAAAATCAGAGAAAATCATATAAAATTCTTTAAAATACTACATTATCTCACTACTATGACTTTTAAGATAAATTCTAAGAGAAAATTCTGTGTGTAGCAAATAAAAATGTTTGATTTTCATCTTAGTTTCGAGAAATTATTTTCGATAATCAGATAAACGGAATGGCGTCGTTATTCAAGTCGATTTTTCGCATCGTAGAGCAAAGCATTCAATCTTTTGAACAAGAAATGTTTTCCATTCGAGTAGGATAGCCATACGCTAACGCTACACGAATAGTTGTGAGGGAACCTCCCTTTTTCGCATCCCTTTTGGAAATGTATGATATATCCCCTCTAAAGAACAGAGTTTAGCCTCGTGTTTTCCCCTTAATCCTCAACCGAGTACGTCTTTGTCGAAAGTGAAGGGTGCGTTTCAAGGCCTCGTTTTTATTGTCATTTACTTACAATGTTATCAGAAACGTCTTCTTTTCTACTCGATGATTTCACTCATTTGGCTTCTGAGACAAAGGAGAGGTCATACTATTACGTTCTCGTCAACAAATGACTTTTCTAAAATATTAAAAATTTCTAAATCTTCATTTTCACAAGAGGCAAACGAAAGGACAGGGTTGATTCCCCCCAAATTCGCGGATCAGAAAACTGCGGGACAAGGAGGGACGTGAAGAGGGAGGTCTGTGATTAAAGTCCAGGAAACGGCGTTTAATACAATTTCGGTGCGGCAATCGGCACCGCGCACACGCTGAACGCTCGTGGGGCAGAATTTCCTGCAGGGTTGACGAAGAGAGAGAAAGGGCAAGAGAGGCTAGGGAGGTGGAGTCTTGGGTGCGCGTGATGAATGGGGTGGGGGACGATATCGTCGACAATCGTCATTCTTCGGCGCGACACGAGGTCGCGGAGACGGCCGAGCGCGGCCGAGTGTAGCCGATCGCGGCCGAGACGGCGCGTTTCGGAGTAGGGACCAGCGGGTGTTCAGTAGTTCCTCTCAGTTGCTCTCAGTCGAGCCGACGTCGTGGATCGGAGTCAGAGTCGCGGGTCCGCGGAGAGAGAGAGTACCTCGAAAGAGCGATTCGACGGTAACCTGAGACAAGAGAGGAAGAGAGGAGGCGCTCGATACGCACGCAGTTGCACGCGCGCACGGTATCCGACGGACGGGGCGAGGAGAAACGACAAGATAAACGAGAACTAGGGATCGAAGCGCAAGTTGGTGATTGGCTGAACCAGAGAGACGGAGAGAGAGAGAGAGAGAGAGAGAGAGAGAGAGAGAGAGAGACAGAAAGAAACCAACTCTTTTCTCCGCTCCGGATTGATTCCACGAGAGTCGTCGGTCCGCACATCATCGCGCCGCCGCTTATCTCCGAGAAACCGTCTCCTCTTGCCGTCGTTCTCTTTGTCGGCCGTTGTTCTGGCGGATGGACGCCAGTAAAAATGCGGTGGTGACAGTGACCGGATACCGCGGAGAGGAAGGACTCCGGAGCAATTTTCAAGCAATAAGCGGGTAATTATTCGTTGTCGATCGTGTTAACGCGAGAACGAGATAGCCGTGCTTCGTATAGTCGATTGAGTCGGCGCCGGGTGAACGAGAATTAGAGAGAAAGAGAGAGAGAGATAGAGAGATAGAAAGAAAGAGATAGAGAGAGAGGAAGGGCACTCTCTTCGCGATTCAGCCGGAAGTTATGACGAGCTCGCGCTTTGTTCAAGGACGAAGAATTGTTCGCGCGCATGTGTCCAGTAGTGGGATATAGTGTCAACGACAAGTCGCCGCTTGCAGATCTGGATACCTTGCTGTCGACACCCGCCGGGCCCGGATTGTCTCATGTCAGGATGGCGCTGGCGCGGTACGTACAATCGTACGGCTCGCCGTTGTCGGAGCTAGGGTGGGTCTTCGTCCGTCCGGGGCTAAAACCGACTCCGGGGGGGGGGGAGGGGGAGGGAAGGGGGACAGGGGTCCGTTTGACCGGTACGCGCGAGGAGTAATCGTCGCATCGATCCGCGCCGTGCCGGGTAGCGTCACCGAGCACGCGACGCCGACGAGGACGCTCCTTCCTCTCGGATTTCTCTCCCCCTTTTTGCCGGCACAAAAATCCGCGACAGACTTTTCCTTCCGGAATCCTAGACGCGCGTGAGAAAGTTTCCCTTGAAGAGGGAGCACGTGGGGGGAATGAAAGATAGATAGATATCGTCATTTATTGAGCGCTCTAGAATTAAGTCCTCTCGAGCGCTAAGACCATTTATGAACAATAATAAACAATAAAACCATACATTGATAACAGAAAAAATAAAAGAAAACAGAACGAAATTAACGCAAAAATATATATATATATAAAACATACAAATATACTAAATCAGTTAAAGACGTAGGAAAAAAAGGACGAAAGATACTTTGGCAAAAATGTAGATTGAATTCTAGCCGCGAAGGGGCGAGAATTAGGGTGGCTTTTGAAAGACGTGCGGGTCAAGTCTCGATACTCGAAACTCGCTCGATTCCCGGGATTTCCCCGTGAGATACAGGTATACGCGAGGATCTAGAAGACGCGGCACATCGGTCAACGACCCACGTCCGTCCCTTCGACGAGGATAGCGGCTGAGTATCGCGATAGCCATTAGCCGTCATCCGTTGATTCTTTTGTCCGTCCGGTGGTTCTCTTCCCCCAGTCGTCGCGATTCGCGTTCGCGCCGGCCGACTGGAAAGTTCTTGGTCAAGTCGCGAGCGAAGGAGCGCGAATCAAGGTGAATACACCTTTTTACGTTAGACACCGACCTTCCTGAGGCTGCCTGATGTGGGCTTCGTCACGGCTCGGCGATTCTCCCTGCTTTCATATAGACACGTCCGACCGTGAACGCCGAGAGCGCGACTCGATGGAATTCGAATGTAGAAACGTTCAAATGTTCCCCGGTCCGTCCTGTTGTCTGTCCTGCCTTCCCCTTGTTCGTTCGTTCGTTCGTTCGTTTATTCCTTCATTTAGTCGTTCGTTGTTGGGCTCGCGAGGACTCTCGGCGAACATCGCCGAACGAAAGCGGAATGTTGTTTCGATTCAGTTTCTAAGGTCGGTATATTCATAGTCCGTTCTTGTTTCAAAATTGTTTTAAGATGCTAATATGACTGTGTGATTGGTTTATGCGGTTCCTTAAGATAGTCTTAAATACAAGAATGGATTACAGATATTTCCGAAAATCTACTTTTATTATGTAAAATATGTACTACGCTTTTACATTATATATTTTTATGTTTACATTTGATTAATTTTAAACTTTGAAACTTTTGAAACAATAAAAAAAACATTTTTTTATTGCCCGAATAAAACAAATTGAGATTTTAATATGAAACGACACACACATTTGTAAGTAATGTAATTAAGATTAAATATACAAAAAATTGCGCGCTACAAAAAATATTGCATTCAAATGTTGATTTTCAAATGGAAATAACATCTCGCTCTCGTCTGACCTTTCGCTCGTGATGCATTTCTCGCTGCGACTTTTATTAATAGCGTTATTCCGGTATACTTTTTAAAACGATGATAAATTTTACTGGGAAAAGAGAAATTAAATTTTTGAAACACACATACAAACACAATGTGCCCTCGATACGTCTCTCCGTCGTGATGAAACAAAGAAGCTTTACATTTTCTACTCTTATCGAACCATGACTGATATGGGTTAGGAATCACGAAGTTGAAAGTCATAAGGTTTAATATTTTCGTTCACGAGTTTACGGTTTGGAATAAACACGCGATTGTGTAAATTGTGTTGACCGTTACGCGAACGCGTCCTCGTCAATTTCTCGTGGTGTGTATCGACGTGTTTATAATTGCACGCCATGTCGTGTACATCGCGGAAATCAGTATTTCTAGTTTCGTCAATAGGATCGCATCGTTACCGTTAGTCATTGCTTCCTGTTTCTACGCACTTCCACGAGGCTCTCAGTGTATTCAAAGACGATGAATCACGGGACTGTAGACGAATCTTGCGTCGCTTCTCTTCCCGTTTCTTTCACATCGATCACGATTTCAGGACTTTGTATTTTTAGATCCGCAATGAATGTCCTTGACACTGCTACGTCCTTTTCGTGAATGTAAAAATTAATCGCTTCTACGTTTACAAAGTTAATTGTCTCGATAAAACTTTTTATCGATCAAAGTTGCCACAAAAGGAGAGAAATCAAAGAAATTAGGAAATTATCAGGGAAATGTCAGAGAATTTTGCAAAACTTTCTGGAAAATTTAAATTCTTGATTTTAAAGAAGTTTAAGATACATATATCACAATTTTGGAATATTATCAATTAAAAATGTAAGCAGTGTCAACAACATCAATAGTAATTTACATTGTTATGTTAACTTGGTTGTTATGCTAACTCTCAACAAAATATTTAATTATTACCAAATTAGGATAAAAATACAAAAAAATTTCAAAATATTATTGAGGTCAAGGAAAATCATGAAATTTTGTCCGGAAATTAGGGAAAAGTTATGGAATTTTAGAGAGGATGAGGAATTTGTGATAACTTTGTTAATACATTGATAACGCCTAACTTTTTAGTGGTACTTCAATGGTCGCTGACGTTATCAATATTTTTTTAAAAATATTTGTAAAAAATGTAAATGTCATTTAATATTTGATTTTGGATCACAAAAATGAATCGATTATTTCAGGAGAAGTATATACACAATTTCCTTCAAAAACATATTAATCAAGTTCTTTCCTAATTACCAGCTTTACAAAATTGTCAGTCACATGAGAAGCAATGATGACTTATGTTTTCCTTTTATTATACTCTACATTCTACAAAAATGCACTCATTCAATGTTACGAGTTTTTTTATGAATTGTGTGTATTTTCAACAATAAATTTAAACATCTTTTGGGCTACAATCTGTTATTTTAAAAGTGATATTTCATTCATTTAATATGAGATAATGAAACATTTTTACATCGTTTAAATTATTTTTAGCATTACAATTGTAAAAACTAGAAGCGATCAAAATTTATTCAATGGAATAAACTGGCAAAAATGATAAAAATGATTAATATATATAATTAATATTAAAAAATATATTTATGTATCTTTATGCAGAAAGATGTTTTTAATTAGTAAATCGCACTAATCATGGTAATTTAAAGAACACCTAATCAAAAAACATCTTGTAATAAAATCTTTTTTATTCATTTTTAAATCAAGAAAATTATATATATATATATATATATATATATATATATATATAAACAACATTACTAAATTTTATATTAATTTTTAATTTCACGAGAAAAATATAATTGCAACAAAATTAAAAATTTTTATCAGTATGTATCTAATTCGTAATCGGGTTTATCATTCAATATCTTGTAACGAACTAATTTATTTGTTTCGCCGATTCCTAATCTATTACGGATTTTATTTGAGATAAAGCTTAAATTGAAAAACACATTTACTGGATTGATGCTAAACTAGAATAGTGAGACTAAAATGTATAAATTAGAACATCGATAACGAAGTTTTCTATTTATTTTATTGCTTTTAATAGAAAAGATCAATTTTTGCTAGTTTGTGTGTTCTGGAAAATATCTTTTTCTTCTATACCTGGCATGGACTTTACCCTCAAAAAATGTGCAATTTGTCAACCTTGATTTGTGGGATTTTCAAAATTACTGATTCGGATAGTTACACAACAATAGTTGAACGTTAAATAAAAAGTGCGCAATTTATCATCCTCTATTCATGAGAATGCAATCTTATTTAATCATATTACATAATATTATATTATATTATGCTTATAATGCAAATTCTGTTGTATAAGTATGTTGTATTAAGATGTATAAAGTTTGCCAGGCGGGCAACTTGTTAAAATAAATTACATACAGTTTGTAACACAGATTACACACACACACACACACACACACACACACACACACACATATTTTGTTAGGTCTACAATAAATCGCGTTTGAAAATGTCGCATAATTTGGAACTTAAAGCTAAGGTGTGAATCTGCAGTGTTTTATTAAATTCTACATAAAATCCGCCGGAACAATAGAGAATTTGCAGAGCTTTAATTAGATTTCAAGTTTCATGCTTGTCCGCACTCGTCAGCGATTACTTCGAACTTAGAAAGTAAAGTATTTTAGTTTTCTCACTATTGAAACGTTATTATCTGACGATGTATTGTAAAAGTAATGTTATTGTTATAAACTTTTGACTGATAAAAAATATTTTCGTTAGATCGTTTTAACAACTGAAATAGCATATTAATCTGAGAATTGTCACCTAGACAGATGGAAAATTTTTGTTAAATTTAATACATTTCACGTGTCTTCATCCAAAAGTTAACACGAGATAAATATACATATATGTTAGGAAATAATATAAAAAACGCTGACACAATTTGTAAGTAGATTATGAAAGCATACTTTTTCATTAAAATATAATATTTATATTAAATACATTTCAATAAATTTAACATTTATAATATATTAAATCAACATATGTCATTCATTTATCTTAAAATTTACGTTTCGAATTTACATTATTTTTTATATTATTTGTTCATAAATCATTATTTTGACACAAAGAAATATTGAACATTACTTTAATACACAATATTTAAATAAGATAACTATATTACGTTAAATTAACATTCGAATATGTTAAAAATTCAAAATGTTAACAAGGATCAGTTTTAAGTTTTGACATAAATAAAAAGTATTTTTAACTATGATTATTATATTCTGATTATTATATAAATTTACTCAACATTTTTTTTTTAAATGACGAAAAACAAAATCAATAGTTATGAATTTTTGATCAATAAGGAAAACTAATTGTAAATTTCATTTTCTCGTTAGAGAAAAATCGTAAAAATCACTTCAAGTGACTACTTTTAAATTAAAACTCCTAATTGCACTCAATGTTAACTGTGGACAATAATAAGTATTAGATAAAATGCTAACTTTGGAAGTGCCATATCCTGTTTCGGGATATCTCACGCAGTTTACATCATTCAGCTACTGTTTGTCTTTTATATTGTTGCGTCGGCTACCTGTGCGTATTTCCGTATCTCCTTGTAGAATTACTCGCGCCCGCAACTCCCGTCGTGACCTTCTCGCCTATCGCACCGGAGATTTACGACTAGCCGAAGTGTACAGGTGCCTTTTAGTCAGGCATGTTTCTTCTATACCGTTTCTGCCGAGTACTTAATTCCTCGACGATTCTTGGCTGCCACGTCACGGAAATGACTCCTGGCATTCCCTCAGTTACAGTTATGGCACTTTTATACAGGGGAGTGGACAACGATTTTATTTTCTTTCATTCGTACGTGCACATAACGTGGACACTTGGCCAGTAATAAAAATCCTAGCCGTATGTGAGGGACAATCTTCCAAGGAAACGCAGGTGTGATTTGCATAGGATTACCATTCGCTATATTTTGCCGGTGGTCGAAGCGCTGAATCTCGTCGAAGGAAACGCATTGATGCGCCTTTAACGTCATGAAAGGAAAATCATTCACGGCGAAACAGACTGCGGCAAGGCCGTGGTTACCTGTAATTCGCGGGGAACTATAGCGGACGTATCCATCAATCATTTTGCAGCTTATCTCTAATTCCTCGCTGCTCGGTCGCCAATGCCAGTAGCGATTGATCCCGAGGATTTGCTTTATCAGGTCAGGTAACGTTTTCGCGTTTGTTAAAAAGCATCAGGCTGGAGAGCGAGGAATTAATCTGCGGGAAATATTCTAACGTCAGGATTGTCTGCGTAACGAACTTTATTGAGCAATTAACGCTTGTCCCCTCCAATATATGTCCAATCAAGTTTTCTCGTCCACGCTTAAAATCGACGAGCCGGTGAAAAAGTATTGTATTTCGAATTCAACTTAATATTAAAGAACTCTAATTTTAGAACTCTAATTTTAGAATACAAATTCTTTTCACTATTCTATTAATATGAATTTTCATTTCAACATTTTATACTTTCTACAATTATGTGTTATAAATTTGATTAAAATTTTCTAACTTGCGATTTATATTATAGATAACTATTTATGTACTTTATATACTTTTATAATTTATTTCTTTCATACTTTCTAATTTTTATTTTACTCGTGCGTTTCAAAATAAGTTACAATAGTTTTGATTTGAGATGATTATATATAATATATAAATGCGAAAAGATAGTTTATTTTAGTTATTTATGACATTATTACATATCTTTACATTTAAAAAAATATGAATTTGGACCAATGATAAATCTAATTAAATACGAGAATTTTTATATATTTTTCGCTATAAATTATTTGGAGATTTTAAGATTCTCATTAACAGCATTATTAATACTTTTATAAAAGATGCTTATTAGCATACAAAATATTAAATTGCTTATTATTTTAATAAAATGCTTGTTAATTTAATTTATTAATTACTATTCTGGTTCTGCTCATGATGATGTTTTAACACCAAACCAGATTTCGGCGCGGTTTGCAGAATCAGATATAATACACACACACTGAAAAAATTTCTGGTTGAAAATGGACAAGTCCGAATTTTTTGGTTAAATTTATTAGAATTCTAATTAAGGTAATCGAAATTCTAATTGATACAATATTTCTACTAAAATCTACTAGAATTTTCATTTATACCAGAGAGAGAAGAGAATAATTATATCAATCAGAATTCTAGTTATAGATTTAACCAAAAAATGCTGATTCGTTTATTTCCCATCAGAATTACTATTTAATTCAATCAGACCATATTTCTCAGTGTACATATTAATTCACACAAGAAATTATTAAGGCATTAAAATTCGCTCTGACCGCAAATATAAGGATTCTTATATTTAAATAAATTTTTTAAAAACCTTTATAAAATTCTAAACGTTCATTTTCGTCACATCTAAAATAAAGCCTATTACCCGATCGAGCAAACAAACTTAAACACGATTAAATCGTTTGCTTCGATAGTTCGGTATGGATTACTCTGGATTCAGCTTTGAGCGCGATCGCTGATATATATATATATATGAATAGTTAATTACTCCCATTTTTTTTACATAATCACAGTCGCGTAACGATCGACGTGAGATATATTCGCGGGAAGAAACGATCTGGAGCTCGCGTCACGTTGAACGACGAATCGGAAAAGCTGCGGCCTTGCATTGCGGTAATGTTATCGTTTGCGTCACAATATTTTCTCGTCAGCCAGCGCGAATGCAAAAGCTGGGAATGGCTTTGAGTGTATCTTCGTGCCTGGCGAACAGCTGGTGCGCTACACCAGCACGTGATTATTTAGCCCACTGCTCGTCTCGTAACGACACCGTCGTAGATTAAAACACCTGCCTATATTTCGAATAACATCGATTACGGCTCTCTGCTCAATCACGTCACTTCAATTAACGCGCGACGACGTTCCATTTCTGATCGAGTGTGTATTAAATTTAGTCGAAGGCTTTATTGACAAATCGTTTAGCAATGCAGATACCAAGAGTTTCGGTAAATCGGTGTCGCGAGGATACGACGATCGTCACTGTACGATTTTATTTCAGAAGCTTTGACAGGAAATCTATAACTTTTCATTCATTTCACTCGTTCTCTTCGGGGGCTTTCAAGGATTGATTCTATTATAAGTGTCTGAAGTTCGACGAGGATAACATGATTATTCCAGGAGTGCCGATATAAATCTTTTGATCTTTTTTTTTTCTTCCTACTAATGTCGGTGATATCTCGACGCCACTAGTTTTCGTACGTGATTTACGTTTCGAGGAATTATTTGAATATTATTATAGCCGTAACACACGCACATGTACGCACACGCGTGCAGACGGTAGCCGAGGCCAATCGATGTCCGGGACTCGATGAAATAAAGCCAAGTATATATGAAGGAGGAAGAGGAGGAGGATACTACGATGATGGCGGTGGAGGTGGTGGTGGTGGTGGTGGTGATAGAGGTGGTGGTAAAGCATGGCGGAGGGAGAGAAGGAAGGAAGGTTGTCCCTCGCCTCGGTGGCAACCTTCGGCTTCAAGGGTACAGGGCCGTACGTCCCCCTTGAGGGTTTGCTTCCCCTCTTCCGTAATGGACGACGAAGGATCCCTTGGAATTCAAAACTCCCATTCTCTCCTTCCCGACTCCCATTATAAAGAAACCAGACGGAAGGTCTCCCCTTGAAAATCATCCTATCCCTCGCTTTCGCTTTTCTTGGCCTATGTCGAATCTTATCTGCGTATTCCTTTTAGATGAGACACAAGGAATTAGTTTCCTAACAATAAGAAAATTAAATTAGGTACAAGAGATTAGGTTTCTACGCACTGGAAATTTTTGAAAAATTTTTTCTAATATTTCATCTTTTCATACTCGTTTTATTTCTTTATAAAGATGTTCCTTTACAATTAAAAACTGTGAATCTTATTAAATTACATTAATAATTTCTTTGCAAATATTTAAATTGATTTTAATATGTAGATCTTATGATTAACTGTAAAATGTATTTTTTTGTGGCGAGACTTGGTCTGTCTCTTCTCACTCGCTTATTCACGGCCAATAAAATTTATTGACGTAATCGGATGCTATGCGACTGTATTTGTACGTCTGAACACTATAGATCACGATTTGCCTTAATTGCTTTGAATGATTCACTTGAGAATGCTTCACATTTAAATATATTAAGTAAATTATTTTCAAAGCAATTTATCTTTTTATTCAGACATTAGATACGATAAATAGAAATGTATTATGAAAGGGTTAAGTTGATTGGAAAGAGAAGGGGGAAGACGTCAACGACGCAAAAAGGCTACGTAAGCAACTGTACATAGTATACGAAAGCTTATCGAAGTTATCGCTGAGCAACCAAACGACAAGCAAACAACGACGGTATACGCGATCGAAGGCCAAATTGGTTATAAGGGTTTATACTTTTCTGAAATTCATACTTTGTTTTCAGATTATTGATATAATTGATAAAGTTCAGTTTCTTGTTCCTTCTCAATTTAAAAATTTAAATACCTACGTCTCACACAAGGAGTTCCCCTTTAAAATGAAAGCAAAAGGAAAAAATCTGAAAAGATGAAATTTTAATTATATTTTAACTGCACGATAAAAATTAATAATAACTTTTGTATTTCAATCACAATTGATTTTCAATATTTTATGATTGAATAAAAAATTTATAAAATCTTTTCATGAATAAAATATTTTTTTTTTGTGGGGGAGGAATCTGATATTTTTGCGAAAGCTTTGGATAACATCTCAGAAATTCTAAAATTCCGGAATTCTATTATTTATATCAAAAATGAGATGTTAATTTTACAGATACTTAAGCTCTTTATGTATTTTGGAACAAATAAGCCTGTTAATGATCCAAATTATCCATTGTGTAATATTTAACGATTTCAAACTTTTCTGTTGTATTATATTTAATTTTCATTTGTAGATATAATTAATTTGTTTCAACGTTTTCTACATTCGCAGAAGACAAAAGGAATTGGTGGATCGTATATAAGAAAGTATTCTTATGCATCATGAATATATCAGATTCTTTATCTAATCTCGAGTCTAATCTTGAAATCTATAAATTTTAGGAACGTTTTAAAAAATGCAAACAGTGTGTTGTGGCTAAGATACAATCGGAATGATAAGAGAGCTACGGCAACTGTATATAATACATCCGCAAATATCATTAATTATTATTAAATATCATAAATCGAAGAAATAATAATTGTGTGAGGTTTATAGCCCGTGTTATAGTTTAGGGATAGAGAAACAGAATAGGAGAGAGACAGAGAAAAGGACAGATGATGAACGGTTAAACTATAGCTGAAGTTAAACGTCGGTGGAATCCGATTATTAAATATTAAACAGGTCATGACTTTACACAGACCAAACAAAACCTTTGTTTAATGTGTACAAAATCACGATTGCTTTTTCCGAGATATTTAAAGGACACAATCCAAGGGTATTCCTTCATGGCTAATAAGACGGCCGTAAGGGCGCATCTGCAGGGAACGGACCTCGCAAATTGGCCGTGAGGCCCAAGGTCGTCCGGTATATCCCACGTACCAGGGCACTGGCCCCTGTTAGAAACGAGTCGAGTCCCGGGGAGCTTCTCTCCCCTTGTGTAGATCCCAAAGAAAAGCAATCCTTCGGCCCTAGAAAGACGAACGTCCGTGCCAGAAGGAGATCCATGCCTTCGTTCACGAAAATATCTCTCATCTTAATTCTACAATCGCGAGAACAGACATTCGTCAAAGGCAAAGAAATCTGTGAAGGAGAAAGTTTCTATTGACAGTGTCTTGTCTCGTAAAGTTGACTTATAGAATAGTTTTATAAAAGTAAATAAATTGTATCTAGAATTATAACAACATATTTCAGTCTACTCGGATTTGTTATAAATAAATCATTAATTTTGAAAGAGATTTATCTATTCGGAAACACTATTCTGTTCAGATCACACAGTGTGTTATATTGTTATCTTTTCTTTTTAATTCTAATATCACTGAAGGAAACTTGAAAACAATACTCATACTACACTTATTACTTTTAATTTTATTCGTTTTTTCTTTATATTTAATTGTCATAGATTTAAATATAAATAAACAACAAATTAAATTCCCTTTTTTTAACTTTAAAAATTCGTTTCTAAAGTAGATGATTTAGAAAATTATACAAATCGGTAATATTCGTTTTGATTGTTTAATGAAATTGAAACATAAAATAATATGTTCTTGTAATGTATGTAATTATATTTATATACGTATATAAAATATATACGTAATATATATAAAACGTAATATATAATATGTATTAATATATATAATATATACGTAATATATGAATATATATAATATATTAAACGTAATATATATAAAATATTTATATACGTATATAAAATATTGAAACTGGTAGTTGATTGCAAAGTACCGTATTCTGAAATACAAAATTGCGAATATCTATTTTCTCCCAGTTTATTGACAACGGTTCAATGACCATCGTGATGCTTGTACAAATTAGTTTTACGATGAAAATTTAGATTATGATATTTTCAAATTTTATTACGCTAAAAATACTGACGAGTTATTGCGACACACTTTTTAATATGATTGAATACAATTTGCAATATTAATTTAGCGACATTTTGAAGAGTGCATTTAAATCTTCTCTTAAATCATAACGTGTGTTTAGCGATCTAATTATGTAAGTAATATCTACAGCAATTTTATTAAAGAAGGTTAATTTAATAGAATATATTATTATTTAATAGAATTATATTAATTTAATAGAAGAATATTTCGTATCTATGAATACGTTCTGTATCTCTTTATTAAAAAATTAATATTATCGATATTATATTTTCATTTAATATTATTAGTTCAAAATATGTAAATATTTAAGTACATGCTACATTGCTACGATGAAAGAGCCACTTCATTCAACAATTTATGCGAATTATTTAACTACATTAATGAATATCGTAACAGCTTGCCGATATTTTCATTATTTTCTATACAATAAAAACATCGCAGCCTGAATTCCAAAATTTACGTGATAAAAGCATCGCAGCCTGAATTCCAATTGGGAAATTGATTTGTACTGAAGCACGCTGTGAATTATCGTTAATGATTGTTATACCGCCGTTAACAGCCATTATATCGAGAGGATATTCGTTCATCGCAGCATGTAATTGCATATTCCATGGTGTTATACCATAAATCAACTTGTTTTGCAATTATCTAATTTACTTGTTTGATATGCAACAAAGAAATTAAAAATAGTAAGTGAAACTCAATTGAGAAATAAATCATCATAAATAATCATCATAAATAAATTAAAAAGGTTATATCTAATCAAAGTGAGGCTTAGGCCTAATAATATTTTTGCGTGAGGCTTACAATTTTCAGTTTAAAAAAATTGTACGTTGGTTTTGATATACAGTCCTAAACTAGAATAATAATATCACAAATTAAATTGACAAACAACTTAATAATACTGATGCTCTAATGAGCATTTTTTTAAATACTGTAAAAAACTTATTGCGAAAAATATCACCTCAGTCAGAGAAAAGTTATACGTAATTTGCGCGTAAATGTCGAGTATCTTTACTTCGTCGCTCTTTATTTCGTTCGTGCAAGACGACATTCGTCATCATGTGCTCTTTGTGTGCGGGGAGAACTTCGTACACGCCTCTTATCGTAACCGTGAACCTTGAATCGGTACGCCGCAAACGAACGCGTGGCGATGCAGCACGTCGAGAATAGTGCCTAGCACGAGTCTCAAAAAACAAAAAATAAGTGCTTAGCTTGTGCATTAAACTTGCTTTAAAACACTATTAATATGCATTACCCCACGGAAAGAACGATTTTGCTAAAGAATTAAAAAATTTAGTTAGAAACATCTAAAAGTAATTTTGTTGGATCATTAAAATTATTATGTGGGACGTTTAAACTGATTGCCAGAAATGTAAAAACATTTTGCAGCGTTGCTTATCATGCTGGAAATTCCTATAAAATTATTTGAATGATTCAACAAAATTTTTTTCAGAGCTAAATTTTTAACTAAATATTCTTCAGAACTACTCTTTCTGCTTCTTCTTATTATTAATACTTCTTATTCACGATAATGTCGACTAATTGTCCCTCTCTTTTCCTCTCTTCTCAGTTTTTTTCCATTTTGCTTAGAAGAACTGTTTTATTAACTTAATTTTGTCGTAAGTGCCTTATGACGTTAGTTGCTATGCATCATGCAGGAATGCGTGAACAAAGGAAGGAAATTTACTGCGAGACTGACAGATAATAACGCGTTCTCCGTCACTTTCTTAGTAATTCCCCTCTGAATAACAGCTTTAGTTGTGACGCACATTTAGGAGTTTGATAATTTAATACAGTATAGGAACCGCGAAAATTGAGCGATTTGCATTTCGATTTATTGCGCAATTATTTGAGCGAGCGTTCCTCGATCGGATATCGAGAGCAAAAATTTCCAATATTCCATTCGATACCTATTATTGTGTGTCACGAATATTTTGAAAGTCTAACGAACAGATAAGCCGCGTATTAAACGCGAACACCATTGTAGCACTATGTAGATATTGATGGTTAAATATTGAATGTTTTTTAATACAAAACATTTTTTACTTGTGTCAAAAGTGGTCCTTGTTAAAATTTTTGTGTTGAATTAACACACTCGAGTATTAATTTACGTGATCGTTATTTGAATAATTCTTGTTAAATTGATACTTGACAAAATATTTGCTTTGAAAGTTTTTCTGTTGATTTATATTTAACGTTTCTTAGTGTTAAAATAATATGGTTTTTAATAAATGAAAAAATAACAAAAATAACACAGTTAAAATAAATTGTAAGATAAATGAATAAAAGATGAAGTAAGTGTCAATTTATACAATGTATTATAAATATTAATTTTATTGAAAAAATATATATATTATTAAATGAAAAATCGATCGATGAAATGTTAAATACAAATGAATGAAAAGCATAATTTCGGTCAAAACGAATTTTTAATAATATATATTTATTATTATTAATAACATATATTTTTTGTGATTTTATACAATTTGTAGTTTAAACAAATTGAGTGATTATTTGTCAATCTGGAAACACAATTTTAGACTGAAGTTTGAATAGTAATATTGACGGGGAATTTAATATTACTAATGTTAATAACTATTTTTAAAAGACACTATAAATAATTTATTGCGAAAAATATTACATTCGCACGGAATTCAGGAGATCCAGGTTTGAATCTCGACTGAGATGATATTTTTCGCAATAAATTATTTACAGTATTTTAATGATGCTTATTAGCATTAATAATATTAAATTGCTTGTCAATTTGTGTCAATACTAATGCAACTTTAATCTACAACAATATTTCAAGAGGTCGGCAAGTACAACTCGTCCATTTAAAAAAAAAATCTTCCATAGTATCGAAGTACTATAATGTTATTTTTTAATACATTATCTTGTATTAAATTAATAGAAATTTTTCACCTGTGTAGCAAAAGATGCTAAATAATTTCTTGTTTATTTACAAGATTTATACATTTAGAGAAAAGTATTTGATACTTGCGGACTATAATTGTATGCTAAAGTCATTATCGTTACTTTTGTATTTATTACTGCTATCAAATTAATAACAACTAATAAATTAAATAACAATAACGATAACTATTTTACCATGTAATTATATATAATCACAGCTTTTCCCAAACACTTTTTTTCTCAACATACATATATTTCACTTGAATTTACATTTAAATCTTCGACAAACCTCGTCGTTCGAGGCATTTAATCTTGAGAGTCGAAGGATAGCGATAACTATAAAGTATCGTGTGTGTTCATATTTGCGTTGTGTCGACCGTATCAGCAAAGATATGCGATCCTCAACGCGAACACGTCACAGGGTACATACATAGATTCCTTATCACCTCCTTGGAGACACACACCGCGGTCGATGCAACCGACTACAACCGTCGTTGCAACCGCTGTCCCCTCCTCTCCCCGCGTATTACGGCATCCGTGATTCTTGCTCCGTCTGGTTGTTGTTTACCACCACGGTGCGCTTCAGGGCTCGGCCGGACTGGTTCCCGCGAGGCTGAATCGACAACCAACAACCGGCCGTCCATCCCGTCCGTCGCCGTCGCATCTTCCTCGCGAGTGAACGAGCGAGCGATCGCCTGTCCTCGGCAGAACGACACAAGTCGGCGCGTGCAAAACGCGAAGGCGAGTCGCGGGGCACACTTGGTGTGCTCGCTCGCTCGCTCGCGGCGCCCTTGAAGAGAGTCAGCCTTTGTCTTATCACACACTCCGGCTTACGCCGGGCAGCGTCAACCTTGACTCCGCCCCTCTTCTCCGCGGCGTCTTGTCTACTGACTTTCCTGCGAAAATCGACCAACGGCGTGCGGTTTCTTCGACTCCGCTTCGTCTCCTCGAGCGACCTCCCTTGGATCTTCCCTTTTTTTTTTCACTCTTGATGAATTTTCTGCATAAAAAAAAAAAGGTACCGTTCCTGCCTAAGAGACACCCTGATGATGCTTCGTATCGCGATGATGCGATGATGCAGAATGGTACCTTTTTTTTTATGCAGGACTACGATAACAAAGAAAAAAAAGATGACTTTGAGATCTTCAAAGTGATGAAGAATGTGCTTTTTATTATTATTATTTTTTTAAAATAAAAATTATCTATTTTCTCCTGATAATTGTTATCAATTCCATTAATAGCTACTTTATTATTGCATGGTTCGATGCAGGAAGGCAAGATGTATAATAAATAGAATAACAGGAAGAGAGAAGGTATAAGGAATGAAATAATAACACTGCATGTGCATAGAATTGGAGGAAAAGCGATGCGGCACGTAATGGTGGGGAATGTCAAATGAACTGTGTAACAGCGTCAAGGCTGTATATTATCGTTGTCAATACATCAAGGTCCTAGTATACATATACAGCCACGTGTCTCTGCAGAGGAAACGTTCGGTAAACCGAAATTCAATTCTCTTTCCTTGATGTTGGAGTATATTAAAATGTCTCTCTCCAGTGCCAGTTGCATATACATATTTATCAATAATGTCACGTATAAAGGAGGAGAATCAATAAGGACATTTTTTGACCCTCGTAGGGCTCTTCAAAAAACAATTTTTTTTTTGTATTGTATGACATATACAATTAAAATTAATTATATACAATTAAGAATACCAAATAATTATTACGTAAGATAACTCAATCCATAAAATCAAGTTAATTATTGTAGTCTAGGTATACCACTGTGATATTTATAAGTTTTAACTATTGAATTCTGAGTAATCATTTATTTAGAAGATGCTTAAAAGTCAATATATTCATTAAAGTTAATATATTCACGAATTTAAAACACACTTCAAATACAAAATGAAGAAAATAAAATTAAAATATTAAAATATCTACGATGATCACTAATCTAAGCAGTGTAGCTTGAGTCTGTGACTAATAATAATAATAATGATAACCTATTTGTTACTGGCACTTATATGTCAGGAGTAATAAAAAATTAATTTTTTTTTTCTATGAGCTGTATTCGTCTTTACTTTGGAGATTATACATGTTATCTAAAATGATGTTATAATGGCAGAATAATAGAATGAATAAAAATATTCTATTATTACCGTTTTTATTAATTATAAAGGGCTTAAGTACCATAGTGATATACCTAGACTAATAGTTGATCATAGCTTCATGTTTTGTTATATTTCTAATAATAATACAATATAAAAAAAATTATAATTTTTTTTTAATTCTTTGGAAATAAAAAAACGCTCTTATTGATCGTTTTATTTTATTGCAATAAAACGAACACGCTATATCTATCTGTTTGTCGTTATACCTTTCATTACTTTGCGAGAATGAAAAACGTGTATAATTTTTCTCATTTAAGCTATCAATAAGGCTAGCTATCTTTTTTTTTTAAACTAAGAAAAATTCGTTGTTCTAAGAAAATGTGTTAATATGGCATGAGAAATATAATTTTTATTTGATAAAATAGAATGCACTGATTGATTTTGCAGCTGCAAAAAACTTTTTAACTAATTTTGAAACAAAGTATTTGCCATTGTTATTAAATATGACTAATGGATATAATTGCACTTGCAACAGTAAAGATTTGGGCATTTCTCTAGGGGTAACTTCTTTTACAATTAAATCCACTTTTCTATCTCGATTTTATAGGGTTTGCATGTATTTTAGCACATTTTTAAACCGTTTAATTTGTAACCAAGGAATTAAGGTACCAATTAAAAAATTCAGGGATTCTAAATTTTTTATATTTTTGAATATATCTGCTTTTTCATATCGACTACTTAATTTCACTCGATACTTTTCGAAATAGACATCTGAATGATAAATAGCCGAAAATTTTTACAAAATTAGTTTCTATTTCTCGAGTTATTCCAATTGCAATGCAGAAACGCCGAAGCGAGATTGTTCTCGTTGTTTTTATCGCGAACAATCGTTATCATGGTTATACACTGATGCATCGGCGAGCTATACGCGTAATTGTAATAATCGTAAGGCGGCAGATTATTCTTAGCCTCGCGCCGCGTTGCACTCGGTCACCTCCGCGACCTTCCGATCTTGACACTGAGACTTCCTTTTTCTATCGCTTTTTTTTCTGCAAGCGTCACGCGTGTCGCGTCAGCGAAGGAACGTTACCTGTTCGCCTGTCGGTCTTACAAAACGATCGGATGAATCAGATATGGAGATATATAAATGCGCCTAATTATGCGGCATGCCGAGTCGGAAAAAAGACTATAAGAGATAAGTAACGACACGGGATCAAAACTACATTCGTTTGTGACAAACGAAGACAGGAAAGCAGAGAATTCGCAGATTCTCTTAGTGTTTCATCAAGACAAGATTTCTTGTCTTAAAGAGCATTTCTTTGTCTTGTCTTGGATTCAAGAATCTTGAATTTCTTGAAATTTCTTGATTTCTTTTTAAGCAACGCCCTTGTGGCTTATTGACTACGTTACGTCGTAAGAGATAATAAGAAAACAGATACAAATTGAATGTCGAATCGTCTCGTAGTTTACAATGTTTAAATTCATGGTTTAAAAGTGTACTTATATTATGGACAAATCTATTAATAAAAATTAAAAATATTTCTCAAATTATCATTTTTAATATTATGAGGTTACTGCCAAAAGTAACTATTTCAAATTAATAGATTCTTGAAGTTAGATATAATTATTATAATTACTATATATTTTAATCATTCCTGATTTAATTGATACTATTAGTAGAAATACGTAAATGTTTATACACAATATACTTTTGCAAGTAATCTCACAATATTGATTTTATATATATTCCTTTACATAAATGTAAAGGTTAATATCTGGTACAACAAGGACGTATCGGTGAATATAATTTAATTTGGTTAAATCAGGAACTTCACTTTTTTTTAATCGATTTACATTCTGCTCATATTATTTTGTTATTTAGTGAAAATATATTTGTATGAATATATATTTCTATCTTATATAACCTGTTATAAATACCAATAAATATAAAAATGTTGAAATCTAACATATTCAAAACTTCAAAGCAGAAATAAAATAAAATATTAAAATAATAAAGTATTAAAAATAAAAACTGTCACGAAAATTCAAGAAATTTTAAGAAATTTCTTGATTTATTGTCAATAGATCTTGATAACAATTTCTTGTCTCGTCTTGAATCAAATTCCAATTTCTTGATCTTGATGAAACACTAGATTTTTTTCAGGCTGCGGATCTACAATAGATTTTTAAGCCATAAGGAATGGACGAATCACAATCAATTATTCTCCTCACATTCGATTGCAATTGGTCAATTTCTTACTTAAGGCTTAATGCCGTACTATTCATAGCCTTATATTCAAGGCTTCATTAAATTTATCTTCAGATGCTCTACGAATTATTTCATTGGCTACTGAGCATCTAAAGATATATTTAAGGAAGCCTTAAGTATAAGGTCTGATTATGAATACGCATAAATCACCTATTGTAGATCGGGACTTACGCGTTTGCATGCAGAAAAGCAGCATGCATTTTCGTCGAAAACGCAACCTCATCGGTTAACGCGACGTGATATCACGCTAACCTTCGTGTCGTCCTTATCAATAATTACGTGACGGAGCTCGTTCAATCATATATTATCGGAGAAACATAAAATCATCGGCAACTGAAAAACAATGTCGTTCGGGGATATTTGCGCGAAATAAATAGAGAGAGAGAGAGAGATTTAATTTATTACACGCTTTAAGATGGCATTCTTTCAAGCATTAAGAAAACTTAAATCATTGGAATAAATATTGGATTAAAGAATACATATATACGATGGATCGAAAACATATGTAATAGAATATAATTTAATTATAATTATAATTATGCTGCAGAAAAAGAAAAGGAAGAGGAAGAGAGAGAGAGAGTGACATGCGAAAGATAACACGCGTGTTTTTTAGCATGGAAAGTGAAAACGCAAACGCGATAACGCAACAGACGGCAGACAAAGTGCGTCGAGACACACAAAGACAAAGTACGGACAGGGATTAAATTAAGAACGCCGTTGGAGAGAGCATATGAAAACGACCTGGAGGGTTGCTTTCTCGCGGAAATGAAAAATGCGAGACGCGACGACATTTAATAAACAGCTGATAGTGGACAGGATAGAAATATATGAGAGAGAGAGAGAGAGAGAGATGGCGCAAATCACGACGATTATTTGGCAAGAAGCTACCTGCGGTGTCGCACTCGCAGGCACTGTAATTACGTGATTTCGACGTACTATGGACGGTTTTCACCCAACTTCCTCGTTTTCACCAGCGCTTGTGCTGGAGCTCGTTCTACTTTCCCTTGAACTCTCGAGGTCTGACCCACGCCTACGTAATTTAAATCGAATATCCCGATCGCTCTGATGCCTGGTTTATGCTCCGGTCTTAGAATTAGTCCTAACTTAATCTTAAGGACTATAGAGGAAAAGGAACTTTCTTGAGACTAAGATTAAGATTACGGTTAAGACTGGGGAAGCATAAATGACCTTATGGCATTCCTTGTTGCTAACTTTTAAGACTAAGATTAAGACCGATACTTGAACCAGGTATGACAAAGAGATATCGATCTAGGGCTTGTTTACACTCTACCCTCTAAATTCAACTCAAATTCCTAAAGCGGTAAGCAAAGCGACAAGAAAAAAAGAATCCTGCCTTTGTCTGCCTTCGATCTTTTGTTAAAGTAATATTGAAAAAAAATAATCTTTTCAGGAAGATAATTTTTCTAATGATAATGCAATATTCAAATACATTTTTGCCTGATATCTCACTTACCACTTCTAATCTACATCTATTATTTAGTTTGGTACCGTGACGTTTATCCAATTTAGAATGACAGTTTTTATTTGCCGTAGTTTACTTTTTTTAAAATTAAAATAATGAATTTATATATTCTGAATGACATATTCTGCGCGTCTAACATTTCCTCTTATTGGCGAAACATCTCGCTGTTCCGCTTATACTTTCTAACAGCAAACCACGAACGCTTTCTCACAAAACGGAGCGACGGAGTTACGATAAAATCGTTTGTCTCTCAAACTCTCTCTCTCTCTCTCTCTTTCCTTCCCCTCCCCCCTCTCCTCTTACTGTCTTTTTGTCCTGAATAACGACTCTCCCCTCGCTCGATCTGACGATGCCTTCGGTAATATCTAGTGCAAAAGCAACGTGGGAGTAACTGCAGCGTTGGAAGTGAAAGTTACGGCGCGCCGAACGCACAAATGACCGAACGGAGAACGCGATTCGCTCGAAAAGTCGAGTCTCGACGCGATTCTCTCCTTCTCTCTTTCTCGCGAAATCGGAGAAATTCGCCGCACGAAAGTACGCCGTGCGAGAGAAAAAACCGGGGAATCCTGACGATATAATAATACGGTAATGCCGGATGCGCCTTCACTCGATTCGTCGTACATTTCCCGAATTTTCAATTGAAACAGGAAGCAGAACTGTTCAGTGTGGGATTCACCGCATTTTCTAGAGTGTAAGACTTTTTATTTCATTGACAGCCACGCCGTTTCACTGCTTACCAAAGTTCTTGTATTTAATCTACAACTGTCGGAGATCAAACTTTAACAACAAACTTCTCAGAAACTAAGGCACTCACTGATCCTAATCCTTTTACACTTTTAGTATTAGAGGTGTGAAATCAAGCATTTGTGAGATCGAATCGAATCGAATTTGAAATTTTTCGAAACGAATGAAATTTTAATTAAATTTTCCCGGATTTATGTAAGCTAATTTAAAAATATTTTCAATAATATTTCAGATTTTTTTACATAAAAACGAAAAATAAATTATTTCCAATTTGCAAGTATTACAAAAAATAAATAATATGATAAAAATAAATAATATGATAAAAATATTTTAAAAAGACATCTCTAAAAAAAAGAAACGTTTTATTTCTGACAATTCTATAACTAACTGCATTCAGAAGTCTAAGCCGTTCAGATAATGCTTCTTTAATATGATTATTTCTTGCTTTTAATTCTCTTCGCTAGATTTAAATATATTAAATAAATCAATTGTAATAAAGAATCACTGAGCGGCTTTGTCTTTTCAACGCAGTCAATAGAGTTCAATGATACCAAACGCGATGGTACATGAATAAGTGCACGCGCATGCACGAGAATTGGTGCATGATTGGTGACACAGGAAATACAGAGGAGAATCGTGCATAAATTAAGCAAATAAAATAAGCGATCGATTCGAAATTTTGAACTTTTCGATCTTTCAGATTCGACAATGAAACGAATTCGAACTATTCGCACACCTGTATTTAGTAGATCAATCTTTTCTTTCGAATAAGCTCATTTTATTTGGCATTTCACAGTTTTTGTCATCTCCTTATCATAATTATGATCAATACTTTTGTATGATAGACTCTTCTATTTTAAGGGTCAGTGTTTCATTATCTGATTAACTTGGTGATCAGGTTTAATCTGATGTTTTATCACGGACGAAGTCCTTTAAGCTTAATCATAAGTTAACCAGATAATGAAAATCCGGGATAAATCCTTAATTGAGGAAATATCGATTCTAAGCTGCTTTTATCATTTACTTTAGATTGCACAAATGCTGAGACATTCTCTTTATCTGGCGACAATAAACAATAAGAATTTTATCACACACTGAGAATAGAGAAACCCATTTAGTTGAATCAATTAATTAATTTCTTGTTTGGATATGAGCAAATAAATCCTTGGTTGATGCAATAAAATAATTTAGTTGAAGCAAAGCGTTTGGTTATTGTAACATTTTACTTGTTTTAAACATTGACATCTGATAAAGTTTTTTTTTATCAAAAATAAATCACAATGACCAAATGCTTCGTCTCAACTAAATTATTCTATTGCAACCAAGGATTTGTTTGCCCATATTCAAACGAGAAATTAATTCATCCAACTAAATGGATTTCTCAACTGTACTTTGGCTGTCATTATTCTTCATTATTATTTTTATTATTTGTCACTCTGGCGAGCTCACCTCGTGAAAAGGTTCGACGCGGCAAGAACGCGAATCTCTTCGCATCGCGAGAGCCAGGTGGACTCGCCAAGAGTTCATTCGATTCAGTTCCCGTTTCCTGGTTGGTCGGGTCGCCTGATAGCGTCCGATGAACCTGCGAGGCTAACGTACTTGGCTCGCCTTCCAAGCGAGTTCCGTACTTGGCACCGCACGTGAGCACTATCGCGTGTCCTACGTACCTTCCTCCTTCATCCTTGCTCTTCCTTCTCGCCCTGCGTTTTCTCTTTCCGTCCTTCTCTCGTCTTCCTCTAGCTCTCACGATGACTTTTTCTCCAGAGAACTCGATTTTAACAGATTCGTAATTCAATGAACAACAGTCGAGTCATCGTGAGACAAAGTAATGCCTTTGTTACGTATATATAACAAATATAGCAAACAGAATGATATTAAAAAAAGAACATGTAACGCACACAGAGAGAAAAAATTGTTATGAACGCTAATCCTATGTTACAACAAATTCTGTTTGTAAATATAGGGATCGTAAAATTATTTGCAGATATAACAATATACACTTTATTCTTTTTTTGTACTTGCTACAAAAATTATGTGCAATAAATGCCAAATATTTGTCGAATGTGTTTGCTATAAAACAGCAAATGAATTTGATAAATTTTGCAAGCTTTCTGCGTTTGTAGCAGAATTATTTTTCTTCGTGCAGACAGATCATTGTGATATCAAAATAACTGCGAAATGATCATTTTTTAATCATTATAGATTCATTTTAGATGTACGATCTGTTTTTATATTCATTTGAGTTATAATGACTTCCGCTGCCATAACATTTTCTTGCTTCCAACTTTAGCCTCTCTTATTTCTAATTTCGCAAATCTAATATAAAAATTGTACATTTCTTGCAAATTTTTCTACCGAAATATTACAAAATAATGTACTGTATTCTAATCAATTATAATTGAATTACACTACATGTTTCGGTCTTTAAATTAGACTCTCTTCAGACCATAATCTAACAGTGTCGATAGAAAAGAAATACATCATAAACAATGTTCTCACAACATGCATTTATAATATATTTCTTTTCTCTATTCTCAACACTGTTAGATTATGGTAACATCTTTGTATTTAGTAAACATCTTAAGAGAATCTAATTTAAATACCGAAACATGTTACAGCGTAATTCAATTATAATTGATTAGACTGTAATACACTTACTTTGTAATATATTTCGGTTTTTTAATACATAATATAATTTTGTCATTGACTCTTATATATCCTTTCATTGTATTTTTATTTCTTATTAATATCAAGAGTCCTTTTTATTGTTAATTTTTCTACCGAAATGTAACTTCTACCGAACAGTGTCCTCGACAGTGTCTCGGGAATTAATTTTCCATCCGATATCGTTCGGGTCGAATCCGCGGGTTTCGCGGGATTCAATTATAGTCACATTGCAATACCGCTTTGCCGAGTGTCGAACACAGGTTCCCCGTCCCCGTCGCCCGTGCATTACGGGCCGATCCAATAAGCTCCTCTGTCCCGGCGTACGTCCAGAAATATGAAGAGGGGTCGACGACCCCCGTGACGTAACACGAACACGCGCGCACAATTAACGACATTCTGTATGGACGATCTGTACGACGGGCCGCGTGCGTACTTCGGTACTTCAGTACTTACTGCGTACAACGCGGCGGGATGACTCGAAGCTATCGCTCGGTGTCCACCCGAATTAACTCCTACCGGACTGTAATGTCTCTTTTTTTCTTTCCTGTTGCAGACTTGCGGTGAGCGACTGTGCGCCTCAGACGTCGCGGGTCAGCTCGAACCTGCACAGCAGCAGTAGTATGGCGGTGAGCCGCGTTCCGAGCCCACCACCGCCGGAAGTGAACACCCCCGTGGCCGAGAACTGGTGTTACACGCAGGTACGTTTTCGTCGTTGGTGGTTCATTGTCCTCCACTGGCGCTTCGCCGCGGTTTAGCGATCGATTCACCTGCGCCGAAATTCACCCAGTCACCGTGAGCGGCGGAAATTGCTAGAGACGGGACATGGCAGATTACATCATTATATTTACATTATTATTTGTCCTTTATTTTATGTCGGTCGGTCGGCGATTTTATCATTTCAATCTAAATTGAGGGACTGCTTGAAAATATAGCACTTATAATGTGTACATGTAACAACGTTACGGTAATAGGATCAATTTTAAAACATGCTAAAAGAATATTTTTAGAACCGTCTGACGTTCCCCGTGGAAATAATATTAGATATAAATGTCTGAAATTACTGTCCTTCGTAAATTACTGTTGAGCAGTATGAATTCTGAACTGTGTGTTCTTCTGGAAGCTAGCTGTTTCTAAGACCATGTATTCTTAGACAGGATGCAATTTTGCGTCATCCTCTTATACGTGCGTGGTATACATTTACCCCCGATGTCGAATCGAAGAACTTATTTCCGGACCGTCTGTGAATACAATCTCACACAGATAATATCTCAAACACCTAATAATAAATAATTCTAAATTTGCATTTCTAAAAGTCACGTATCAAAAAATATTTATACACTCATAGGTAAGATTTCTGGATTCAGTGCTGTTACTCTTCGATGAAATAGGAAGATCCGTATTTATTGTTGAAAAAGAAATATTTTACTCTTAAATAGAAAATTCTTAAATCCAGAATAAAATCTAATTATTAATTTTTTCGGAAAGATTTAAATTAAGTAATGGAAATTTGTTGCAATCTCACAACATTCTTGATTTAATAAGACTGATCTGAAGGAAATCTGTTTAGTGTTGCACTGAAAAAAATTTTAAAAATTTCTGATTGAAAATGGATGAATCAGAATTTTCTGATTAAATTTATTAGAGTTCTAGTTGAGATAACCGGAATTCTGGTTGATACAATATTTCTGGTAAAATCTACTAGACTTATTATTATTATGCGAATAATTATATCAATCAGAATCTAGTTATCTCAACTAGAATTCTAATAAATTTAACGAGAAAATTCTGATTTGTCCATTTTCCATCAGAAATACTATTTAATCCAACCAAACTATTTTTCTCAATGTACAAAAGAGTTTGTAGAATATGAGGAAACTTGCATTAATCTTGATTCAAAATCTTTTTTGTGGAATGAAATAAAGATTCTTGACGAAAATACAGATACTATTTGTTTAAGATAATACTTAATAACATTGTTTTATTATACTGCACAGAAAAAAATATTTCATTGAATTAATTGGAATTCTGGTGGAAAATGAACGATCTAAAATTCTGATTAAATCTACTAGATTTCTAGTTATAAATCTACCAAAATTCTATTTGAAATACCCAGAATTCTAGTAAATTTAATCAGAAATCTATTAAACTTAACTAGAATTCTGAATCGTTTATTTTCCACCACAATTATTCGATTAATTTTAATTTAATCAAATATTTTTCTCCGTGTGCGTAAGAAGTTGTGATTAAGATTAAGTACAGGAAACAACAACATCTTTTGTCTATCACAAATCCTTTCCGAAAGTACGAAAAACTCAGGGAAGTCTTTCGACTCGCAGAAAGCTTTTTCCTCTACACGCCAACGTTATTCTCCAGAAGAATTTAGAACGGCAAAGAGTCGGAGATAAATTTCTCACTGGTAGATCGTGGGCCATCCGAGTTCAATCGCCGGGCGAATTCAACGCGTATCTCGCGCGAGCCACGGTTGGAACGTAGATGCGGGTAGGGACGAAGAGAGAAGAAAAAAGAAGAGGAAGGCTCTCTCTCTCTCTCTCTCTCGGAGAGAGACGCGGAGAATCCACGCCGGTGGATCGTCGGCGCGTGAGAGCACGCGCTCCTGGCGCTCTCATTCTATTTTTACTCCGCTCGTCCCCCTCGCGCGATGTGAACGACCTGTGCAACTAGATATCTCTCGTCGCTTTCCTCCCGTCCTCCTGCCGGTGTGTAGGTCTCCCTCGCGGCCGACGCGACGTGACGGTCGCGGAAACGTTCCGCGATTCTCGCTGCAAATCTGCGCGGCCACCGTGTCCTCTCCCTCTCGTCTTCCGCTGTTATTTCCGCTTCGCGCGGTCGGCCGCGCCGTGGCGATTCGGGATGGATCGCCGCTTGGAGTTGCGACTCGTGCGATTCGCGTCCCCACGCGTCGACGCCCTGGATACCGTGAATAAATGGATAGAGGTTCATTATCAGCCTGGGCAAGTTTTCCCCTCCCGGCTCGAGGAGATTCGCAACAATGGACAATTGTCCGTTGGGACAGGGACGGTACACTGAGAGGAAAAAAAAATAGTCGTGGCAATTACGAAGTGTAACTCTAAAATTTAAATACCTGCAACTAGTTTTAAATAGTAATAAGAACTAAAGTGGTACTGAATATTAGAAAAATATTGGTATTCAGTACTACTTTAGTTCTTGTTACTTTGTAAAACTGGTTGCAAGTACTTTTTGTCAAAGTTAATTTCATAGTTAATTTAATAGTTGTCAAAACTATATTTTTCTTCGTATATGTGTGTATAGATAGCGACGATAAGTACGATAAATACAAAAATGAGAAAAATGTAGCGACTCATTACCGATATTGATAAAAAGTTCACGCGTTATCTTCGCGTCGTCTTCGCGGAGAGAGCGAGATCTCGCCGACCGTTGGAGGTGCTCGTAAATAAAAAAGCGAAGGCTGAGAGAGAACCTCTCGGGATGGTTTCACCCGCCGCGTATATATTTAACTCCACCGTTCTAATTTCGACAGCGTGGCTGAAATGCGAACGTTATTACGCTTACTCGCTTACTCGCTTTCTCGCGGGAGTTGCGCAAGACGGCGGTCACCGCGAAATTTTACGATACACCGTCCACGCGCGAATCGATGGAGCACTCACGTTTGCCTTCGCCGTTCAGCGGCGCGTTCGCCTATAAATCGAAAGTCAATTCGTGCTCCAGTTAACTTTCGTAATGCGCGACACCGATTTCGCCGCGTCGAGGATTGCGACGCGGAGGGGACAGGCCGCGGATATCGCGTAACGTCATCCGCGCGAGCTACGGCAATGCGATCGGCCATCGCATTCAGAAAGATTTCTGGTTGAAAATGAATGAACGAATCGGAAGATTCTGATCGTATCAACCAGACTTCTGCTTAATTTGACTGTGGTAGATATCAGCAATTGCTCATTAGTATGTGCGAAGCAAAAATGAAAGTTGATAAGAAACGAGCAAAAAAATTACAAGATAATAAGATAATATACAGGGTGTCCCCGAACGTTTCGGCCAGACTTTGAGATTTTATAGAAAATTTAATTCCAGACAAAAGGTTTCTTATAAACGATGGGTCGAAAAATGTTTCCTTAAAATGTTAGCGACCTCTGAAATCGTGATCATTGTTTCATATTTTTACTAATATTAGGAAAAGGATGCGATTAAAAAAAAAGTAATAGAGAATTAAAATGTCTTTCAAATGAGATCAAAATGTATTGTAGTACGTTCCATTTTAAGAGTTAATCAGTTTCAAATGTACAAAGTGTTCTGTGGTGTTTCTGTTTTTGTCGAAAAGTACCTATAATAGATTCTTATAATAGCTAAAAAATTTGTCTATTTTCAACCAGAATTCTATTTGTAACCAGACTCTTTTTCTAGTTGATGGTCTATCGGATTATGTGCCTCGCTCCACATATCAAAAATTTGTGATATCTCGCACCGAGAAGTCTCGCTTGTTCATATCAGTTTAAAGTCTATATGAGACTAGAGATTGAAATTGAGATTTACTGAGAAAAATACATATATGCTCTGATTGTATCAACAAGAAGTACAGCAAAACGAATTCTTATCTCTCTAAATTTCTTGGAGTGAAATCTCAAAAGAGTGAAAATGTTCATGCTCTTGAAGAGTGCAGATTTTCACTCTTTTTTTCTTTGAAACGAGATTCATTCCAAAAAAAAAGAGTGAGATTTCTTTCCGGAGTGAATGATCTTATTCAAGAGTGCAAATATTTTCACTATTTTTCGATAGTGGCAGTATTTTTACTCTTTTGGAGCGAGATTTCACTCCAAAAAATTCAGAAATATACCAATCAGAATTCTAGATATCGTAGAATGTTTGATACATGGAAAGAGCAATTTAAAATATCTACAAATTTAATTAGCTACAGATGTGAAAATAATTTTATTAGCCCATTAAAATATTTGTGTAGAAAACTCAAGTATGAAAGCACACCGCAAAAAAATTGATATTCTTATAATCTCAGCTTGAGTGTTCTACATAATTATTTTGATTGATCTAACAAAATTTATTTCTAAATCTAACTAAATTTTTAGGTACCTATTTCAAGCAAAACCGTGTAGATTCCTTTCCGGGTATTTAAGATTTAAGTACAAGTATCTGATTTTGAAATTTGTCGAAATTCCAATTAATGCAATAATACTTTTTTCCCAATGTTTAATTTAAAAGCAAATTTTACTAAACATGATATTGACTTTTCTTTCTTATGTTTGGTTAACTGTTTTAATAATCTCAATTTAATCTGATATGCGAGCTTCGACGACGATGGAATCTCACACGTCGTTTACAAGCGCTGTCGGAAAGCAATCCGGGTTCAAGGTTGATAAAACAGTTACGAAACGTTACGATTATATCATCATTCGAAATTCCTGGTATTTTTAACTCTGTACCCAAAGAATACAAGTTTTCGGCCTTTTATTCATGCAGAGACATGATGTGGATTTAGTTTTCTCGCTATTGTCCGAGGTCATTGCGGGACTACCTTGTAGCCCAAGGCTCGAAATCCAAGGTTCTACGTAGAATTAATTGAATTTTTTTAGAAAGCTATAATTCACAGCTTTCGTATTTAGAAATTATTGCGATAAACGAATACTTTATTCCACGCTCAGTGTAAGATTATAGACGATAATTCTAGGTTCTTCACGCTTAATTTATCTACGGTTTCATTGACCCCTTTCGGAGTCAATTTGGTAACAATAAGATAAGATTGAAATCCCAAGTTGAAATTTTAAGTGAGACTTTATATATTATAATTCTATCGTCTATTAACGTCTCTCGGTTGTATTTCACGAAGCATTCTCCATTTGTAAGATTTATAATTCTCTCTAGAAAAAGAAGATAGATGAAAAGAATTTGTTCAAACATGGGTTTGATTACATCTCCAATCGAAGTATTACACAGCCTTGGTCAAACACTAGGCACTTATTTATTTTTTTTCATTTATCTGGAATTCTGTTGTGGAATGTTTATCTGCATTGTTACCTATTGATTACAATATACATAAGTTTAAAGAATTTTTGAAACAAAGAATAATTCGAGGGAATATTTTTAAGGTAATAAAACGTTAAATAACGATTAATAAGGTGTCTAAAATTCTTAACTGTACATTTCTCAAGCACAGTAGATACATTTGCGACCGCTTATGGAAATATTCGCACGACTTTACTCAACTCGGAATCTGTCGCCATTCGAATCATCGTACGATAATGCGAAACAGCTACGCAAAACGCGTGGAAAACGTTTGCGACGCAGGAAGTATTTTCGCAAGACGTCCTCGCGGTCATTCATCTCCGCGACCCGGCCGGCGATTCGCGCTTTACCTCGGCACCGGCGACGTGATCGCGGACCGTGTCCAGGAGGAACAAGGTGATCCTCGATCACCGGAAGCCTCCGGAGTTGGTGTTGTTGGTGCTCGAAACCCGCGCGCGTTCCTTCCACGGCGTTCCCGTAAACGGACACGGGTGATTCAAGGCCGATCGCCGCCGCTGCTGCCGTCGCCGCCGCCGCCGCCACCGCCGCCGCCGCCGCGAGCGGGTTGAACGACTCCTAGGGGCGTCGACCGGGTCGCTTCCTCCGCCGCCACCGCGTTCCTCCTCGTCGCTCCACCTGATGGCGGCGATCCGCGCCGACTCGCTACGCGGAACACTCGAGAGAGAGAGAGAGAGAGAGAGAGAAAGAGAGAGAGAGAGAGAGAGAGAGAGAGAGAGAGAAAGAGACGATGAACCCTTCGACCTCTCCTCTTACGGCTTATACGCGCCGCTTCCGCTCGAGGCTCGGATGCTTTCGCGAGGCGTGTTCCGCCCGGTCGTCGAGCGGAATCGTAAACGCGCTCCATGCAAATTTAATTCCGCGATTAACTCCCGAAACACCTGGAATCGTCGTTAATTATCAGGGGATCTGGGATCCTAAACTCCCGCATCTGCGTTCCCACCGTGGAGAATTCGATAATCTCCGAACTGAAGAGATGCATTATATACGGTAGAACGTTACTAGGAAACTTGGATTCAATTTGAATAGATGAATTATTTAAAGAGACGAGACACACACACACACACACACACACACAGTTTTGGCAAAAAGATATTAGATTATCTTATATCTTTTTTCATTTATCTGGAATTTTTTTATATCTCTAAAGGACTTTTTTCTTTTTTCTTTTATCGATTTCCTACACCAGACCTGTTCAATTTGAGCTCCGGAGCTCAAAATGCAAAGCTATTGACGCCAAAAAATTCAATGTGGATAAGATTTTGGGGACTGTAAAGCGTTGATACGCATCTAAGTAACGTTTATCAACGCTTTATAGTTTCTAAAATTTTACATTGAATTTTTTACGTCGATGGCTTTGCGTTTTGGCTCCGCAGCTCAAATTGGACTGGTCTGCCCTACGCGCTCCTGAAGTTTGGCCATTTAAATTCGGCCATTTAAATATCCTGCATGTGCATGCTTGTGTAAAATACATATGTGTTTAAATTTTATATACAAGAAGGAATTTAAACTTCGGGAGCGTGTAGGGGATCGATGAACTAAAAAAAAAAGTCGTATAGAGCTCGTTCCTTCGTTTTCACACTGCCTCTGAAGTATCATCGCCGCTGAAATCGTGCACGAAAACAATAATAATAATTCTATTTTCAGGTGAAAACTTTTCTGTTTGTTTACATTTTTGCCTTTCTCTTGTAAATTCGTCAGTTACTCGTCAAAAGTCATCGAATGAATTATTCCTGTCACGGTATGTTGCGTACATATTCTAACGTTAAATGTGCTGATATGGTTTTTGTGTATCGCTTCTGCGACGAGAGGTCAACATTTTGAACTTATATCTACATTAAGCAAGTGAATAAATACAATGTGAGTAAATAATGGAAAAGTATAAAAATGAATACTACGTTTTGTCTTTTTTTGCGATTTTCTTCAAAACAAAGCAAAAACGAGCATATCTCTGTAGGACTTTTTTTTCTTAGTTTATCGATCCTCTACATGTTTCTGAAGTTTTAACATTTAAATTCCAAATACCTTGTATAAATACACACACACACACACACACACACACACACACACACACACACACACACACATACACATATACATATAATTTGAAGGATTTTCAGTGTTTATTGAAATTAATTTAGCAGTTTTAAAAATACAATTGATTGTCATCGTACATAAAAAGAATTAATCTGCTTTTTCAAATACAAATACATATAAAGATTTTATTAAAGCCATGCTTCAGACATCACAAACCAGTAGATAGCGGACACTCTCTTCCTTTTCCTGTCGCATCGATAACTTCTTACATGAGTCACAGTTATATTATTGGTTTCATCGTCACGTCTATCGGTTAGAGTCGTAGGAAAAAGACGATACGTGTCCGACGTTGTTATTCACTGATGAAGTCTAATTCTTGGCACGTTACCAACGTCGTAAGATTACGTCGGAGAAACAAAATTAACTTGAGAAAATGGTCGCTCGAAGTCGCTTCGTTGTGCGTAACGTGATTAATTCTGCCAGTAAACGAGCCAGGAATCGATCGTAACAATGAATTTTTTCAAAAAGGCCTCAACTTCGTTACAAATTGAGCAAGAGTTATGTATTACGAACTGCGCGTAGTAATATCTTCTTTAGCAATTTTAAAATAATTTAAGATTTTTAATTCTCCGTCGGCCAAGTTATAAAAGTTTATAAATCTTTGAAGGCACAGATTTGATATTTTGATTATGAATTTTGATAGATAAATTTAAATCTAAAAAATAAATAAAATACAATCCAAAAACGGAGTAAAAATTTGTTTTTAAACACATATATGTAAGAATTTTTTTAATTTTTATAGTCTGAAATATTTAAAAAGTTGCAGAGACTCAAAGATCTAAGTTGCTGATGGAAGATGCAAGATTCCTCTATGATGAATGGAAATTAAAAATTATTAGAAGATACATGTATATATAGAATTCCTCGTTCCACATTCTCGAGATATTTCGAAACTTTGTCGTAATTATTTCAAATTAATCACATCGAATTAATTTATAATATGTTGGACTGATTTACAATATAGAAGTAACGATCTGCTTTAAAGTAAAATTTTTTTTGAGATAACAGGGAGTTTTTGCAATAACGAAAAAAATGAATCCAAATACGGTGAAGTCACAGTTATCTTTTTCTTCATTAGTTCCTAAGAAGTAAATAACCTGACCTTAGCGTCCACCGTAAAATAAACGGTATTGCTCCTAATTTCTCGTCTGAAATCTTGTGTGTCAATCTTGTATATATAGACTAAGAAATGTCCTCGGCTCTCTTCTGCAACCCATTCGAGGAATTTTCAGTAGCCATCAGTCGAAAAGATCGTGACACACGAACGTACCTTTGCGTATTCGATTTGCTTAAAAGCTCGAATTGTCTCTTGAAAGTCCCATCTCTCTAATCCTTGATGCTATAACGAGGCATCAGATGGCTGGCTCTCATGCCGTTTCGTTACCTGCCATGCGAGCGAATCGTCGTAAGCCGTAAGTAACCGGCCGCTGAGGAGATTACAGTACAAGCGTGCGTTGAACTCTCGCGGGAGAGATAGCTGCCTCCTTCCTGCTTCTCGGCGATGCGAATGTCGACCTTAAGCTTCCGATGCGCGAAGGTCACGCCGTGATGGAGATCATCGAACCCGGCCTGTCCGGCGATCGTGAATAGAACGTTCGATATGTCCATGATCGGGGAAACTCTTCTAACCACAAGAAATAGAAGTCCTTGACGCCATGAGCGATGCTCATCTCGATTCAAGAATCTCGATTAAATTCTCCTCTGGGAATCTACCTCTCTCGTCTTAAATGGAATTTCAAAATAAGAACTTTGCACTCCAAGATAATTCCATAAGTAATAATTTAATGTTAGATGTTTCAATTTTTTTATCAACTTTATCATCGTAATAGTTCTGTCACACGTTTTTGTGTACGTTGTCGTATGGCAAGGATTAAGTTGAAGCTATTTATGATTTTAAAGAACTGCGTTTACAAGAGAACTGTATGAAAACTGTATAACGTAAAAATGTATGATAGAACTATTACGATGATAAAGTTGATAAAGAATTGAAACGTTTAATATTAAATTATTACTTATGGAATTATCTTGTATGAGTCACTGAACGATTCCTGTTCGTGCAAGTTTCTTTGAGTCTTTCGGTAATTATAAATTATACTACATTTTATTATTTTCCAAAATGAAATGCCAATATTTATTCTAGAAAGTTGAAAGTATGTTGATGAATTTTTGGAGATTTTTTTTAATCATTCTGAATAAGTGAAAAAAAACGAACAGATTCTAGTGGCCAATTTATTCCTCGTTTGTATGAATGAGCCAAATTGTAGCTAGTACGGTAGGAGTTAACTTGAAAAAGGAAGTCTGGAATACAAAGGTATAATTCTTACGATTGTAAAGTATCTGCCGAAAAGAGAAACGAACTTTTACTTAATTTAACTTTACTAAGCTCTCGAGAGCGCAGATATAATATTGTGGACATTTTTCATGTGGACAGTTTTCTTCTTTTCTATAAGTAACAAACTAATGCCTCATTCTGCTTCTTCTATTATGACGCATTGCAAAAACTGAAATTCTGATAATAAATCTATAATAAAATCTATGTACTTTTCGCTTTCATGGGTATTATCTTTAAAGATACCGAAGGTTTATGAAATGTTGACATGGATGTTAGCAATGGATGAACACGGCGATAACCCGCAAATCTTCTGGTATCGTTGAATCTATGTGTTTGTTGACAGTATTTTCCAAAATATTTCATTGTCATCGTCTAGATCTGAGATATGGTTTTGATATTTTTCGCTTTATCATGGAAGAGTGACATTCTCGACAAGCAATGAACTTGTTCAGCTCATCTTTTTGCATAATAATAATTTTAAAAAATCAGTGTTAATATGATAAAAGATAAATTACCCATATAATGTCCTCGATATGTTATAAAAGGAAAATAAATTGAAATTCAATTACGAATTTCTAACTAGTGATTGTACTTTGTCTTTCAAGATGGAGAAATGCTAACAAATAGAACTCATGATTTCACTTGGAATTGGTTTTGTAATCGCTACGATGATTGAAGTTCCGAGTTTTAATTAACATAAACGTACGTATTTCTTTTGCCCACGTTTTTTAAAATACACAAGTATCATTCTTATCCACGAATTTGAGATTACATGGGCGATTTTAGCGGAAGGAAGATGTCTCGCAGTTGACAAAAAACTCATTTCTTATAATAAAACGAAAAACTCAATATTATTTTTAATAGTAAGCAAACTATCGATATGGAAAACTGTTCTGTAAAACACGAGATTTTCTTATATATCAGGATTTTAGTCTTTGCAATGAATCACAATATAGGAGTAAAATAAGGATCTCTTTTCAGAACTTTCTCAATGTATTTCAGAGCGAGGAAGATTGAAATTCAATTATGAATTTCTAGTCAGCGATATCGTATTCTTCCGAGATTGAAAAGTTCTTTCGATAGAACTCATCTATCGGATTCCTCTTGCAATTAGTTTACAAATTTCTTTCACTTGCATTTTTTTTTAAATCCGAAATAATAGAGTGCTTTCCATTTGGTGAAACAAATCGACATAAGCATTATTCTGTCTTTTTTGACATTCAATGAATAACAAAGACAACGACATTTGTATCGCATTCATAATTTTAATACATAATTCTTGTCATGAGTTTCTTGTATCGCCTTAATTTCGATAACAAAAGTCATGAAGAATATTGTTTCGGTGTGACGATTAAATTCTCAGATATGTTTTATTTCTCATCGACGATCATCATGGATGTTTACACGCGTTTGATTTTAATTGATTCCTTTCTCCTACTTTGTATAAAATATTCTTTTTTCTTTTCCCAGTTTACACTTTCCTTTCTACTTTAATCAGTTCAGAATCTCATTCTTAGTCGTGGTAGAAATATCCGATCACTCATCAACTAGGCATAGCTTTAGTTAACACTGTTTCTCTCGTACAAAAGTATTCATAATTACGGTAGATGACCGATAAGAATCCTAAGTAAAGTTCACCATTAGGAAATACTAGACGAATAGATTTGGTCGCCAGCTACCGCTCGTTCACCAAGGTCATAACGCACGACGCTGACGTCAGAGATCTTTGACTTCTTCTGAGGTCTCGACCTTCTCATGTCTTTCTTCCTTATCTTCTCTTCCTTGTCTTCTCTTTTTTTCGCGATCAATCGTTCCAAGTTCTTTCTCTTTCTCTAGATACCCGTTAATTTTATATTCAATTGTGTATTTAAGCTGAACAATGTCCACGAGGAAGGTCTCGGACTTCACGGGCGACATTTCTTTTATTTAACGTTTCGTGGTGGGAACAAACATTTCTGAATCCATTATTTCCAATCCGCGATTTCGATGCATAATTAATGTAAAGTCCCGTGGCGAGAAAGAGAGAGAGAGAGAGAGAAAAAAGAGGAAAAAATGTGTTGGAACCGTTACCGACAAAGGTAGGCGGAAAGAAAAATGTTTCGTCCTTCGAAATAACAAAAGTCACGCCTCTACCGTTAAAGTCATTTGTGTATTCTTTAAGGGAATTGCGCAAGCAGGCCGAGGATCATTCGATTCGACCCTGGATCTCCACGCCGCTCCCCGACTCCGCTTTGTCCCCCTTTGCACTACCGTATGCTGGTACTTGTAGTACTTCGCCTTGAAGGCCGATTTCAGCCGTAGTCGAGAGAACTTTGTTCTGCTGAGAGCTTTTCATGGACTCGACATTAACATATAAACGAACAAATGATGAACGTTCCTCTCGAGAGATCCGATGAACGTAGATTCAAATAGACACGTTCGACTCGCAACAATGACATTTATTTCTTACGCAGATAAAGGAGGAATACTAATTGAATGTACGCGAAGCGACTCGTAAACACGGTCAGATAGCCGCAGCATGATTTAATCACGTTGACGTTTACTATGTCAAGCTGATAATCCATAATCACCGGATGTTCACTTCTAAACTGAGTTCAATTACTTGGATGGTTTAGCCAACTCAAGTACGAAGAGAAGTCGGCTGAATTTTTTAAGAGGAGACCTCCTGATTCTCGCGTTAGGGGAGCAATTTATTTTTGTTGTAAGAGATTCCCTATTTAGCCAATCAATCTCTTGATCAGCCAATTTCGGGATATCAACCTTAAAATATCGAGACACAACAAAAATATCGGGATTTTTTATTGAATTAGATTTTATGTATTGAATTAGAAAAATATTTTGTAATATTAATCAAACTAATTATATAATTAGATATGGAAAATATTTATTTATTAATATAATCAAACAATAATCTACCTGTTATTGTAAGTTAATCATTGGTTAGCTTCGTGAAAGAGACCCTTACACCCTTTCTATTAATGTTGATTAACTTCAATCTCGATCCAACTAACTCTTCATCTTTGTCTAGTTTTAAGAATTAGAAAAAGATGAGGAGTAAGTTGAAATAAAATCAGAAATGGGCACTAATATTTTTTTCATATACTAACAAATTTTAGATTAATTTACGTTATACAATAAATCAAGGCAAATAGCACCAGGATTTTTTTGGGACACTTTTATAGAGAGAGCTGAAAATCGAGATGTGCCAAATTCAGGAAAGTTGGCCGTTCTATTCCGATTACTCGTTTCTTTTCAGAAGTTGTGGAAAGTTGTGTCTTTTCGAGTTCTATTTCCCGTTTCAAATATTTGACGTAGGGTTCGTTTCTCTCGGAACACAGTGGGACGGATGATTTTTTTGTCTAAAACTATGCAGAGTGGACGCCCACGATGGACGTGGATGCCATGGTGTTTTGTAGGCATACATTTTAACGTAGTTAAATTAAGCTAGTTTCCACCGGGATAAACTCTGACGTGGTATCGCATTTGAAGGTCTTATATGCACAGGTGAAGGTGGTTAAATTCAGCTACATGTGGACGATAAATAACTTCAGCTTTTGTCGCGAGGAGATGGGAGAGGTGCTCAAGTCGTCCACGTTCTCCGCCGGAGCCAACGACAAGTTGAAATGGTAAGAGCCATTAATGATTCTAACGAGAGTCGCGGGAATGGATGGAAATAAAAAGAAAGAGAAAAAAAAAGAGAAAAAAAAATTGTTTAAGATTCTTTGCATTGCATACGAGCCGGAGCCGAGATTTAACGTGTTCACGTATCGAACATGGGTTATCGAACAGGTGTGTTGAATTACGTGATGGCGGTTAGCCATCAGCAGGGACATTTGCATCTATTGACACGTTTATTTAGCGTTAAATGGACGGGATCTGAGCAACGCGCGAATAATAATTACAGTCCGTACAATTCGCGTCGGGTTGATTTTGCAAAGTAAAGTAGCGCACTCGACATTGTAAATCGCGGCCTTTGTCGATCCCGTGCATGATTGACCGATCTCGAGCCTCGCCTTGAGCCAGCATGCTTCTCCACGTGGAAAAAACAGAAGTGTCGGAAGTCTTAGAAATGCGAACCGCCGCGTTTAGCGCCTAAATGAACGGTGAGAATACGAGCCATTGTCTCTCTCACCAGCCGTTCCGTATTACATTCCCGGCTTTATTTTCCTCCATTCGCGTACCGGCATTCTGGTACCGGCATACTCGGAGAAAAATGCGTCTTTCTCGCTGGGACGGGATATACCGCCAATCTACGATCGGCTTTTAAATTGAACCAAGACCTTGGGGAGAAGTAAATTTCGAGAGATGCAATTCGCGTATGGCGACGAAACGAGAAATCGCCCTCGCGACGGTAACGGTCGTGTCAATTGATGCGCTAATTGGTTTCTAGGTGTCTGAGAGTGAATCCTAAGGGCCTGGATGAAGAGAGCAAAGACTACCTGTCGCTGTATCTCCTTCTCGTTTCGTGCAACAAATCCGAAGTCAGAGCAAAGTTCAAATTTTCTATTCTTAATGCCAAAAGAGAAGAAACCAAAGCAATGGGTAAGTCGGCAAAAAGGAAACGTTTACGTGGGCAATTAATGTATCAACGTGTGTATACGTGCGGATGCAATGCAGGGTATTTTAAAGATTTTCGTCGGCTTGCTGCCACGCAATTAAAAACGCTACGATTTGACGAAGACGAAAGTCGGCTTTCAGCTGCGCTGGCAGTCCGCGCGTAGCGATAAGTCGGATAACGCGGTTGAAGAGACGCGGCTTGAACGAGGTTTTTTTTGTTTTATTCTTGCAGAGAGCCAACGTGCTTACAGGTTCGTCCAGGGTAAAGATTGGGGTTTCAAAAAGTTCATCAGGAGAGACTTTCTTTTGGACGAGGCCAACGGATTGCTACCGGATGACAAACTCACGATATTCTGTGAGGTATATACCTTTGTATGTCAATTGTCACTATTCGCTCTCATTACTCGCGCATATATCGTCAGCCGAGCCGAGCACTTCTAACTTCGTTATTTCCACAGGTCAGCGTGGTGGCGGACAGTGTAAACATCTCTGGGCAGAGTAATACGATACAATTTAAAGTACCAGAATGCCGACTGCCCGATGATCTCGGGCTTCTGTTCGAGAACCAAAAATTTAGCGACGTAACCCTCACTGTCTGCGGAAGGGAGTTCCAAGCACACAAAGCAATTCTGGCAGGTTGGTTTCAGATACTGAAATAGTTTATCTTGATTTCATTATGCCTAAATGTACAACTAGATAAGAATATTTTCCAATTAGAGACAGAAAAATACTAATATCACATATATTATATATTGATTAACTCGAACATATCGGAAGCTTAACATGATTGGTATTTTTCTCATCATTTAAAGGTTTATTTATTCTTCTTTTTAACTGTGATAACGTAAACTAATAACATGTGTTTTATCTAGTGACAAAACTTGAATAATTTGGCAATTGCGATTTACAGCGCGAAGTCCTGTCTTTTCGGCAATGTTCGAACACGAGATGGAGGAGAGAAAGAAAAATCATGTCGATATCACTGATGTGGACCACGAAGTTTTGAGAGAAATGTTGCGATTTATTTACACTGGTAAAGCAGCAAATCTGGAGAAGATGGCGGACGATCTATTAGCCGCGGCGGACAAGTACGCGTTGGAAAGGCTGAAGGTAATGTGCGAGGAAGCACTTTGCACAAGTTTAGCTATTGAGAATGCAGCCGAAATCCTCATACTTGCCGATCTCCATAGCGCCGATCAATTAAAGGCACAAGCGATAGACTTCATTAATACGTAAGTTACCGCAGAAGAGAAGTGTATTTGCGAAACACGTTACGTTGGCTCGTCGGCTAAAAAGATAATTTTGCTCTCCCAACGACCAAAATTATATTCTTTGGCTGTATGGGTGAACTTGTGACGGGACTTGTAATATCGCTAATCCATACGGCTGTTATTGCAGACATGCGACGGACGTGATGGATACCGTAGGTTTCAAGTCCATGGTAAACTCCCATCCGCACCTGATAGCAGAAGCTTTCCGGGCTTTGGCGACTCAGCAGATCCCACCGATCGGACCGCCCAGAAAACGGGTGAAACAGAGCTGAAAGCAGTCACCACTGACCCCGGGCACGACCTCCACATCGCCCCCACCACTTTTGCATCCCTCTTGAACCTTTGTGTACAGTGATATAATGAAGTATAGTAGTGCTAAATAAATGTTTCCTAGTGCGCCATTCTCTGGTCTAAAAGAAAAGTCGACGACGAGAACCGACGCGAAGATCAACTGACGGAGTTTCGATCGAGATCGATGGAAGGAGAAAGAGAATCGTCTTGTCCGTTCGGTCAATCGAGGGCGAGTTTAAAGAAAAGCACTCCTGCACGTACTCGGACTCTTATGTTCAAGTAAGTGTCGGTAGTGAGAACGTGACGCGACCATCATCAGCGTGCTGCTCGTTCCGTTTTTGCGCAATGAGAAGAACGAAATATCTAAAAAGCCTACGTATCCACATTCACATCCACACATCCTCATCAACAAATGATACTTCTCGGCTGGCCTGAGCGCGAGTCGATTTAATAACACAGCAACAACAAAAACAGCAGCAGCAGCAGCAGCATTATAGTCGCATTGCGCTCGTTTTCTTCGATGCCAATACCGATGCCAATCGATCTTGGCGACACGTTGGAACGTGTCATCAGGGTTATCATCGTCATCATGGACTAGCTTTTGTTCTATTATTATCGAACGAATATATCGGAAGCAAATGGTCGCGCGAGATGTTAAAGACACGCAATATATAGCCTGAGAGGACCAAGGAAAGGCGAGAAGCTTCTTTCCACGTGACTCGCCGTCACGATTGCCGTAACAACGCGCAATGCACGAAGGAAGTTGTGATAGACGTCGGCCAGACGATTTAAACATTTTGTTCCTTTGTCGAAAGAAAGAAAGCACGAGGAGAAAAAAATGGATCAAACGGATATCCCATAGCATCGTACGCTCGACGCGTCGAGCATGGAGAGAATTAGATACTTTGTTTGTTTTTACCGACAGTAGTGATCTTTTTAGTTCTAGCGCGTCTCAAACTCTTCCAAGACGGAGAAATCATTCTAGTTAGTGTTCTTTTTTTATGATCTCTTTCTCTGAACCACAATTATTATTATATTATTATTACTATTAATGCTACGCAATCTGTGCCCTATGTATTTTTGTATATTTTTGTCTACAGATAGAAAAACTTATCTCTCCCCCTTTCCTTTTTGCCACGATAAATCCCCGTTTCCTCGATCCCACCTCCCCTTCCTCCCTTCTCAATAGGCACAGTTTGTCTTGTTTTCTGGAGTATTGCATACTGTAAGCGAAGTGATAGGATCGAATTATTATTATTATTATTAATGATTATGTTATTAAATTTAGGGTTGTCCATAATTTATCGGATCTACGTTGAATCTACGTTATATATCATGAGGATGTTTGTCCGTGCATGCTGAATTACATTATTTTAGAGACGTTATGATCCGCGTTTCGAAGTTAACACATTATTACGTATTGAATAATAAATATGGATGAGAAGATTGAAGAAAGAAAAAGACATCATGTAAAATAGAAACGTTAGTCAATTATAGCGCGAGTGTTAATCGCTCTTTTCTTATTTTGTGTCGTTAATTTGATTGGTCTGCAAAATTGCGTGTAGTCAATGAACTGAATTATGGGCAACCGCAAAGGCGAAAATAATAATCGTTTAGTACCGTGTACTGGCTTCCTGATCCTCCGATCTTTTAGCTTTACCGAAAGCCGAGTTTTAAATATGTGGAATACTTATTACCATTTACACACATCATTAATGATGACAATTAATGCCATACATGTTCTGTGATAAGACCACTTGTAATTACTGCAATTGTATAATCGATCCTTTCTAGAGACAGACTCCCCAAACCCCTCCCCTTTGACGATCCTGGCAGCCAGTGAATTTACTTGTTATATAAAATACATACGATAAGCGACAGTCGTTATCCGGACAGTCCCAAACCTAGCGTCACTATCGATTTTAAGATTTTTACACTGTACATATCTGCTGTGTATTTTATAAGAACAGAACAAACTCACGTACGAGGATCCCATACTTTTACAAAAACTGTACAATAATCAATATGTATAATTTATTTCAATTTTACAGACTGCGCTAAACTCATGTTCCTTGAAAAACACTATGCTTTAACTGTAAATGTAACATAACGCCGAAAAATTGATGCAGATTAGAAGGTGCGCATTCGTTGTGTAGTGCTGTCGAATGACACGTTGTGTATTGCGTCAAAGATCAAAGATTGAACCGATGGAAATATAGTTAGAAGAATTTTCCACTGTTTTTCTACGTCGATCTTTTTATTTGAGTCTTAGAATAATATAGGACTTAAATAAGAAAAGGAACAACAAAAGTATATATTAGACACAAAAGCGGTATAGTAGCAATTTAAGGAACATACTTTGGCCGTGCTGATTCATATTTTAAAAATCTGCGACCATTCTCCAATTTCATATCTATCTTTGGGACTGTGCGGCGATTTTTCTTTTGTGAAACACATAACATTGAATGTCATTTCCTAGAGAAAACAAAAGACGAAAAAAAAACGGAAAAAAATTATGCGAAGACATATAAAGCTAATTCCGAAACAACAATTCGTAAAATAACAGATATAGAAAAACGATACACACAAACACATACAGATGTAGGCGCAATTCCGTACGAAAATCCGCAGCAGGAATAATACGAGCGTATGACTGGATATAATTTGATAAACTATTAAGTACAAGTAAGACAAGTGTTACCTCATCATGATGAAAGCCGGCGCGTGTCGGTGATCGAGATCACCACCGCCACTAGCTACTACCGCACGCCCGCTCTCTGACACGCACGCACACACACACACACACACACACACATACACACACACACACACACAAACATACCCGTTGTACATTGCATTCAAAAATTCGAAGCGTTCTTATGTGAAAAAAAAATTAATAGTTGCGGTAGTGGCTGATCCGCGAAAAATGTTACGCGCGCCGCTCATTGAACCCAGCTCATACACGCAGACATTCATTTTCCATTTTACTTTAAGTCATTGCACCACATCAAATAAATGACATTTTCATTATATAATAATAGAGTGTAATTTTTCATTACCTCTCCATCGCCACATTATTACTCTCAACTACTACTCGGATCTTTCAAAGATTATCGAGTTCGCGATATTATATGGCTGAACAATTCAGAAAAAAATCTAGAAAATACTTTGGAACATCTATAGTTAGTACGACCTCGCTATCAAATGAATTGAAATAATGACAGCTATTTTTTTTTTTTTTTTAATAAATCTATAGATTACGTTTTATTCAGATACAAATGTACTCGCAGTGAACAAATTATTTATGTCTGTGAGAGTATCGTTACATGTGCTGAACAACGGGAGACGAGGAAGGAGGCTCGTTGGAATTTTGATGGAGAATCTTTTCTTGCAATTTCGGCGTTCCTGGATACGACGGTGGAGCTTCCGACATGGACATCTGTAAACAGAAAAATTTTATCATTATTCGAAAATTATTTTAACGTTTGTCTATGATTATATTATGATAAGTTTATACATTGTGACAAATATACATATATTCTTCTTATTATATATATAATCAGTAATACTAAAAATGTTAATTTATATACCCTGTTGTAGGGAGATGCGTAAAGAGGAGGAGCACTGTCGGAATACATGTTGGTAGACGAAGTATTACGAACAGCTTCGTTATATGAAGGTGGTCTCGCCTGACCTTCGATGGTGCTGCAATACGTCGTCAGGTCACCTTCCTGCACATGTCTTCTGCGCGTTCGCGTTGACGTTTGAATCGGTCTATAAATAATGGAAATGAATTTAAAGATCATTACAAATCTAAAAAAAAATTAATTTCGGGAAACCTTTTTGAGAAACTTTACTGAAGCTGAAGTATAAGTATATAAGTACAATAAACTTACAAAAGCCTATGAAAATATGTAGCCTATATTAAAAAATTCCCGAAAATAGCTTTCTTTATTAGACTTTTGAGGTCTCTTAAAGTGTCTTTGGTTCTTTGAGATTTTATTTCGAAAATTGTGAACACTTATAAGTGAAAAGTATATACTTGAAAGAATAACTCTTTAAAAATCTATCAATTTAGCTTTTAATTAAAAAATTTAAATTTTTGATAAAATAAATGTCAGAAAATAGAACGCGTAAAAATACAATTACTCTCTCTGATTTCTCTTTGTAAAATTTAAAAATTCTATTATCCTTAACAATATTATTATTAAATGATTATTGTCAATAAAGAATTTTTCTTATTCCGTAAGAAACAAATAGTGATAAAATTGTTCTAAATTTAGCAACAGCTAATGTTGAGTTTACGACAATTTTGTTATCATTTTGTTGTTGAATGAATAATGAATAATATTATTTAAGAAAAGAAAAAATTGTGTTCACTTAACAACAATCGTTCAATTATTAAAAATTACAGAAATAAGACCCTAAGAAAAAAAAACAAGATTTGGAAGTGATTGTCACTGTATTTGTCATAAAATGTTATTAAATTTGGTATATTCGTATTTATTTGGAGCACCAATAGCGAATAATAAAGAAAATTAGAAAAATAAATGTATTGAATGTTCATACTTGTAGCACATTTTATAGTAAAATACGATCAAGCCAAAGATGCTTAATCCAAACACCAGTGCAATTCCAATCTGTGTCATTATTACTAATTGTTGCTGCCCATGCCTGAAATAAATATTGATTGTTAATTAGATATTAATCTATTGAGACAAATAAGGTATTATATTGAAATAATTTAGCTATTGCTAGGCAAATAACCAATTCTTTCATACCAACACGTAGCGCAGTTTGCGCAGACACAGCATGGAACATTGGAACAGCAAATTACGCAGTTGTCTGTAAATTTTAAAAAAAGAAAAATAGAAACATTTTTTAAAATATGTGACTATAAAAATATTATTCAATGTATTTTACGTAATAAAATAAAAAATAGTATTTATTGTTTACACTACATTTACTTGAATGAGATATTTGAGATTTCAATAGTTCATGGTTAAATAAATTCTATTTTCTATTTCATAAAAATATAAAACTGAAAATAATAAAAATAAAATAAAAAGCATGCTTTATGGATAGATAAAAATATAAATAATTCGTTTCTCTATAAACATGTTCCAAATAAATTTACTTGTGCATAGTTATTTGTAATAAAGAAAGGTATCCTAATAAACAAATTTAGCAGAAAATTTACTGAAAATATTTCAGCGAAATTTTTAAAAATTTGCTGAAATTTCACTGAAAGTGAACAACAAAAATGCTGAAAAATCGCTAAATTTAAATTGAAATTATTTCGAAAATTTTGCTAAAAAATTTGTTGAAATCAATGTGCAAGAACATTAATATATACGCGCGCCCGCGCGCGTGTGTATGTGTATGTATTTCATCGTTAAAATTTTTCGCGTGTGTATATATATATATATATATATATATATATATTAATTGAAAAAATTCTAACTGGCAATCGCACGCGAAAAATTTTGATATTAACTTACCAACATATTCAAAACAGATGCATGACGATTGTTGTTGGACTTCACATTGCGTACAGTTATTAATATTATATATATATCTTTCAGAAATCTCGGAATGTGTATCCATATCTGTTAAAATAGATCTTTTACAATACAAAAAGTACATTCCATAAATCAGTAGTGTTTTACGCTTATTAACATGACTTGCATTAAAATGTGAAAATATTTAAGTATAAGAAAATTTAAAAAAATTGATTAAATGAACACACATTCAAATATGTCACATACCTGAGCTCTTAGTCAAACTTATTGTAACACAAAAGCATAAATATCCAAATAAGAATAAGTTCATGATGTCACCTCTATTTATAAACAAACAAAGTAATCACATGTCATCTAAATTTCACTTTCACTAACATAATTAGATCAATTGCACATCTTTAGTTGACATTATTTATATTAGTATAAAGATTCAATAACGATTTACGCAAAAATAATTTTGTGATAACGAGCATATTAAGGTAAACCACCGACATTCAATGCAAATGTATTTCTGAGTTTCTTATATCTTATAAAACCTCTTATATCTTATTTATACCCATAATAATCTTATCAATATGAATGTCTGATAACATTGGTAATCAACAAAAAGGTATCAGACAAGTAGATATTTCCTTCGTATTGATAGCAGCTATAACTTTCTATATTTCAAATTTTGATAAGATGTCAGATGGATATTATTTTTAATGAATTACTCTTACTACACATATAAATGCATATATTGATATATATATATATATATGTATATGTATATATATATATATATACATATAATTATTACAATACATTATCATTATCATTTACTTATAGAACTGCGCATTTCGCAAGTAGGTAAATATGAGAAAACGAAAATATAAGTTACTTGGATATTTTATAACAAATCAGCAAATAATTGAAAGTCTCGGAACTTTCGTAATTTAGCATATTTTACAGTAAAATTCAGAGATATGATACCAGACCTCTCGAACAAGAACACTTCTTTTGTACAATTTCAATTAGTTAATGTAATTAATGCTTCTACAATATCGCCTCTATGTTCCCTGAGAGTCTGTTCAGCCAAGATCCGACTGATTTCCATCTCTTTCATCTGAAAAAAAGACAACCATAAGTCTTTCGATTGGTACGAATTTCCAAGAATTGAACACGTGGGAAAAGTACTTACGATCAAATCAACATCCTCCTTCTTAATAGATACTTTGAGCAGTTCCTTCTCTTTCGCCTTTTTCTCCGCGGCTTCCTTGTCGCGACGATCGCCGATTATGCTGAGAGCCTGTTAGACATTCTTTTTAATGCGAAAACCGAGTTAACTTTCAATTTAACATTTGAAAGCAACGAGAATGATGCGCGTAAATGAGCTCAATTTTAGGTTACCGGGACAAGCGAGTACTTACGCAGGAAAATCCATCAGACGACGAGATCTCTTTTTCCTCGGCATAATCGGTCACTTTTTCTAGATCCGCTGCACCGCTGTCATACTTGGCCGCCTTCTTCTGCGACTTTTCCTGCTGCACATCGTCCGAGTCTCCGTTCATATCGTCGTCCGCCATCTTCCGTGCGAGGTTAATGTTAGTTAACGTGTGCTTCGCCGCTGTCCATCGTATGTCAACAGACACGCATGGATGCCGTGGACATTCCAAACATCCAGACAGTTTCGATTAAACTCTAAGTTAATCGAAATGGATAATTCGAACGGCGGATTTCTAAGCACAGTCCTCCCTAAGTTAATCCTGGCTCTGTCAAAATAATTATTTTATTCATATTATGATAAAAATAATTGTCTATATTGTAAAAAAAATTAATGCTTTTGTCTATCTATATATATATATATATATATATATATATATACATATATATAGAATTATGTACAGAATTATTTTTTATTATAATATGAATAAAATTATTGGATAGAATTATTACCTTTTTTGTACAGCCTTGGTCACAAATATTTTATATATGCATGATGTTGGTAACCAATAAATAACAATGTGTGTAAAAGAATTTCAAATAAATGAAAAAAAATATAAATGCTTAAATATATTTTTGATCAATATACATAAGTATAATCTATACATCCATATTGTATCTATTAATAAAATAATACAGGTATTAAATGAAAAATGAATCGCGTAGAAAAATATGCTGATCGTCGATTTGAAATAAGGCTATTATTATATTAATAATTAATTCTTAATATATAATATCCCGTCAATATAGTTTTTTTGCGAATTTTCTTTTAGTTTGGAGCAAAAATAAAAAATTTAACGACAACATCACACGGTGTTCCCAAGCGGTCACCCATCCAAGTACTAACCGTGCTCAACGTTGCTTGACTTCAGTGATCAGACGAGAACTGGTACTTTAAACGTGATCTGAACGTTGTCTGATTGTTAAGTTATTTGGAAATAGTTTTATTCAATAGGCTTATTCTTTTTGATTGAACTTTTGCATCGTTCATCTTTCTTCCTCTTCTTTCCTGCTGAAGAGAAAAGAAAAAAAGATGAACTAGTGCAAAAGTTTCAATCAAAAAGAACAGGCCTAATTTTAACTACATTTACATGGCTCAATTTACGCCAAAATTATAATATTCGGACATCGGGTGCATCCAGATGCGTAATCATTCACTGAACGCTCTTTCATCTGATTGGCATTTTCTGTTAGATCCATGAAGTAAAAAAAAAAGACAAATCTAGTTAGAAATCGGTTCGAGACCTGAGATAAAGAAAGAATTGACCAATCGCATTGGTCATGTGACAAATTATTCAAATGTGATTCGTTAATTCTTTCTTTGTCGAAATCTCGGACTGATTTCTAGCATCACATGGACACAAGGATGCAACATCGTTCACACTTGTTCTAACTTGTTCATAAGAGCGGGAAAATTATTAACAGTTGTTTATTGATAGTTGACATCGACAGAAACAGATATAAGAAAAAAGAAATGTGCGCTTATATCACTGTTATTTATACATTGCTATGTTAATTTAATAAGTTGAGATGAGTGAAAAACTAAATAGTTTGATCACCCAAAAAGATCAAGCACAGTTACAAAAATTCGTGTGGGAAAGCTCAACTGAGGAGGTAAAGAATGCAGTTCACAAATGTAAAACATATTTTTTTTTATCTATATACCAATTCTATATGAAATTAAGTTAAGATTCTTCTTAAGAATATTAGTTCGAAATTGTGTTAGAAAGATGATTTATTTCAGCTCACAAAGATAACATCGAACGAAATTTGCAATGCAGATATTTCCAAAATACTGGACGAGGTTCTGCAGGTGTGTTCTGAGTCGGAGAATTTATTTGCCAAGAGAGTCAAATTAGTGGAGTCTGCTTTGAAAGCTTTAGGCAAAGCTAAAGTAACAATTAATCATGCGAACGAGATTGTGAATCGAATAGTGTTGGACTTTCCTAAATATCCAAAACTACATCTGATTAAATTGGTTGACTTCTGTCTTGCTAGTATTCGCAACAATGACGACGAATTTAGGAGGTATAATTATTACTTATGCCTTTAGCATGATAGAAACAAAAGATACACATGGTATGTTTCAGTTGGAAAGATTTATTACCTGTTTTGCTGGAAGTGTTGGAGGAAGAAAAGTATATTACTTATATGAATGGTGAAGTTACTGGTTCCAAATACAAGTCTATTATCATTAATAATCTATGCAATAGTGAATGGGACACACAGATAATGCCATCATTAGCGAGAATGTTTAGGTAACCGCTCTTGCAGTTTTTAATAAAATATATATATGAATTAATGAACTAATGGCTTTATTATACTTAGAGATATATCTTTGGAAAAGGAGGATCATGCTATGGTAATTACAGTATTCTGCACAAAACTACAAGATATACCTCTTGATGAAGTACCTCCTTTTGTGCATCAGTCACTGAGATTATGTACTAATCAGGATAATAAATATCTCTTAGAAGCCTTGCGGAAGTATTTCACACTACGTTTCTCCCAAACTGAAAGTACTGATACTTTTGAATCTATAGGTAAGAAAACTAAAGATACAATCTTAAATTTATTTGTGTAATGCAGTATATTGTATAATTATAATTTTATATAATAGTAATATGTAATAATAACATATAATTATATATTGTTAAATGATATAATTATATTACATTATAAACATAAAAACATGATTAATTTTATTATAGAATATAACTTTAAAAACATAATGTTTAAAGGATTTTAAATTTGTTTCCTGTTTCAAATTTTTTATGAATGGTGTTTCTAAATTATATAAAAATATGACACAATTTTCTTTTTGAATCTTAATCTTTAATTATTGAATTACAGATATAGTAAATCCCAAGGAAGTTCGAGACGTTGAAAGTACAGTATTATATCATATATCTCAATCAGCTGAATTGAATCATCAGCATATAAGAGACTACATTAAATATTTTAAAAGTATATCACACATTCCTGAAGCTGTATTAGAACCTTTTATGCTTTCTGTACTGCTCACAGTTGCTTCTATTGATGAAAATCAGGTAATAATATATTAATTTTGCATATTTTAATGATTATACTTTTCTTTTTGAATCTTAACTTTTAATTACTGAATTACAGATGTGATAAATCCCAAGAAAGTTCGAGACATTAAAAATATAGTATTATATATCTCAATATATAATATATCTCAATCAGCCGAATTGAATCAATACATAAAATTTTACATTAAGAGACGTACGTATGATATAATACTGTATTTCAAACTTTCTTGGGATTTACCATATCTGTAATTCAGTAATTAAAAATTAAAGTTCAAAAAGGAAAAATGTGCTGTTTGAAAAAATGTTTTATGTATAATTTAAAAACATTCATTAAGAATTACGGGACTCGAATTTTAAACCCTTTAAACTTTTTTTATGTTTTTAAAGTTATTGTGTAATTTAAAACACTATATATTAATTATATATATTTTTATGTTTATAATGTAATATAGTTGTATCATATTATAACAATATATAATTCTATAATATTACTTAACTATAATATTGTAGATTTTGGAAATGCTGCGAGCGATTATTAATAAACGAAACGAAAATGACATTAAACAGAAACATAGTGCATGGTTGAGAAAATTAATTCCCGATTCTTATAGCGTAATGAATGTGATAGGAAACGTCATCGAGGCGAGGTAAATATGCAATAGATTGCATGTATTATAAATACTTTAATATCAAATCTTTTAATATATACAACGCTTTAATTATACAGTAACAGGGATCGTCACTTAGTATTGAAAGGACTTGTAGATCTCGCATTTGTTCTTATGACTGTAGAGAATAAAACAAAAACGAATGTGCATCCTTTATGGCAAATTGGTATAAAGATACTTCAAAAGATCATGAGAAAGCATCACGAAACAGTTGCAACTATATTTCAAATGTTGATTGATAAGATAGTCGCGAGTAGATCATCTATTTCTCAATATACTGGTAGGATTTTTGTAAAAATACTCTGAATAGTTATTAATTATTTATTGTATTTATTAATTAGTTAATTATAATATCATAATCATAAATTTTATTATTCCTCATTTAATTATTGATAGCTAATATTATTGTTTGTTTGCAGATTGTTTAGCATATATGTGCCATAAGTTAACGGTTCTAGTGTTGGACCATCAAGAATCTATAATAATGCTTTTTGATCAGATTTCATCTATACCCGGAGAGATTGCCATTTTTATTGTTTCCGCGATATTTCCATTGGTACAAGTTTCAGTCAGTATAAGAGAGCATTTGATCTTGACATTAAGACAGGCTCTCTACAGAAAGGGTACTTTTAATCGACAAATGGCAGTCAGTGGGATTTTGGAAATGTTGAGGAATCTGAAAATACACTCTATGAGCGGCCTCGCGATGAGTTCGAGTCAGTACGCCAATTCGTCATCGACTGGCACAAGTTCCACATCCATTTTGACTCAGGTGTTATAATATTAATCACATTATCACAGTCGGTTAAACTTTTGTAACTGTAAAAAGATTAATCATTTTATATGATATTGTTTCGTAGGTAACGTTAGAGAGAGGTACTCAAGCAAGAGGACTTACCTCGAGATATAATAGAACTTTATGTTATGATATTTTGGGTATTTTAAGAAGGTGTTTTACTCACGAGTGCGAAGTTCGATTACACTTATACAATGGTACGAGATTAGAAAAAAAAATTATGCTATTTGTATTGCTAAAAGATTAAAGTAATTTTTTGAATTCAATTTATCTTTTAGGTTTATATGAAGCCATATTGAAAAATATCGAGATCGCAGAATACGTATTAGAGATGTTATTACCACACTTCAAAACTTTTTTTGAGACGGATGAGAACGTCGTCGTACCAGTTAAACTGGACTTATGTATAGCTGTACAAGGGGACCAAGTTATACTGCAGGAACCTCTGGCAGAATTGATACTTGTACTGCAAAAGATTTACATCAAATCGGCTCTAATAAAATCATCTTTTGTTGATGAATTAGCTATTATCTTGGAATCTCTATGCAGACGGATGCCACGGCTCGAGACAGAACATCTAAGTCTTGTGAGAAAATTAGACTTAATAAAATTCAAGATTATTTTTAATTATATAATATTTTGGATTTTTTAAATCTCAATAGGATGACAAGCTTGATTTAAGCAACACTAGCATTAAAGCTCAAGAAAAACTACAGTTTGTTCTGTTAACAATTAAAATTTACGAAGCTCTCATATCCTTTAGAATCGGCGCCTGGTCTGTAAACTGTACAGATACCGCGCAAAATATTAAAAATCTGTTCAAAGGATATACGAGATTAGTTGAATTTACTAAGGTAATAGAAATGTATATTGCGTATATTTATAATATAAATTTATTTATAACTATATGATTTTATTATTTTCAATTTCCTAGCACATACCAAAGGTTAAAAAGGGAGAAGGAAAAAATAAAAGGACACAAAATGACCCGAATACAAGTATAAAAAAAGCTGGCCGATCAAGTAGCATAAAATTACCACCCAGTATCATAGATTTGTTTATTGTGCACAAAAGCCTATCGCTCTTCTATTTGAAATCTGTTCCCTGGGCATCTGAGGACCAAGTTACCGTGTTAATAGATAATCATGATTTTTATCATTACATCCTGCGAACATTGTTGCAAATTTTGCAAAATATTAAATTATTAATGGAGTACAATTTGCGGAAGCATAAAGAACAGTATATGAAGACTTACTTTGAAATTGGAAAGTAAGTATTCTTTTATGTAGATACCTAGCATCTCGCTGTTGCGAGATTTCATTTCACTGTGCATTTTTTATGATCCGTTACTGTAGACTCTAAATTTTTTTCTGGCAGATTATTATACAATCACGTTATACTGGATTTAAACAAAGTTCTCGATACAGACGAACAAGGGACTATATTAGCATTAGAATGTTTCAAAGAATTATGTTGTTTAATTTGCACTTACTTCTCTTCCGAATTGTCGCAGTTTCTTAATATTATTATTCGTAAGTGTTTAAAATATTAAGATAAAGTAGTGTTCCTTTTATAATATAATGTTCTTCTTGCAGCTAAGTCAACTCAAGCAGAAAATCTTAATTCACAGTTGGAGAACATAATTGCTGCTGTACAAATGAGTTTCAGGACATTCTTTACCGAAGAAGAGAAACATGAGGAGAATTCTAAACAGATACTTGGCATATTATTGGATATTATATACCAACTGACGCAACAAATAAATTTTTGTCAAATAAATGCCGATGAAGTTAGTATCTTTTTATAATTATTTTTATTGAATAAAAATAGAAGACATAATGAAAGACTATTAAAAAATCTGTTACATAAGGTATTCGAATCGATGATGAAATTCACACAATTGGAAGATATGAATCCTCAAGCTTCTTTAACTATTTTCCAAATTCTGTTACTGATAGAAGAGCGTCATAAGGAATATGGGGAATTGTTAATCGATATCTCTCTCGCATTGTGCGAGAAAATAGGTACCGTCGACAAGGTATATAATGATATAAGTATACAATGTGTAATGTACTGTTGACCAAACATTTTAGGTCATTAATTAAAAATGTATTATGTGAAATTAAATTGAGTTTATTATAATTTAACATTTTTGTTATTTTACGCATTTTTTATAATGAAATAAAAAATTATGAAATGTTTCAAAGTTTTACAGAAAATATTTTTTGCAAGATGAAAAACATTAAAGAGTATTAGATACTTTTTTCGTCGAAATCATTCTTACATTAAATCATTTTTTTCTAATTTAAGTAAGTTAGTTACAAGTTTTTTATTTTTTGGGCAGAAATCTTTTATCCATTTTCTAAAATAGTTCATGGGTCAGTTTTGAAAAGACTTCATGGCCGTGATCTCGAGATTGAATAAATGCTACGTTAATCTCAACCGTATTAAATAAAACGCATATTTTCTTTCAAATTGAAAAAAATTGTGTAAACGAATCGATAGTATTGTTTTTTTAATAGCGTTTTATTGAAATATACTTAAATTTTATATTTCAAACTTTATGATTTCGAACTTTTAGTCGGCAGTATATATATATTCTATTGTAACATTTATCTTATTGTTACATAAGAATGTAAAAATTAATTTCTCTTTATATATTCATTATTATTTATTTTTAGACTGAGATATCGGAAAATAACAAATTCAAAATTATCCACGAAGAGACGGCGGACAAACTTTATAATTTAATAAATAACTCAGTAAAAGAGAAATTGGACAATGTATCTTGGTTGTTAGTGCGTCTTAAAGCCGAGCAAAATATTGTTTGTCCGCCTGGCACAGATCTCGAAGAATGTACGTATAATTTCATTTATATTGTGCTTATCAACATTTGCACTTATTTTCTTCTAATATTAAAATCTCTGAACACAGATCAGGAAAAAGTGCGAACACAAGAACGCAGTTTATGCAGACAGCTATCGCACATTATACAAATACTTTATACAATAGCTAACGTTGCAGTTAAACCAGGATTATCTACGGATATTATGTTCAAAAATTTACAAGTCGTGTATAACCTACTTAGTAATCTTACAAAATATTTCTATGGAAAATCCAGTAAACAAAATGCAGCATTTCAATCAGTGAAGTAAGAGTTTGTCTCTATACTTTATAAATTTTAATAGATTAATTTTTAATTATTGTTTAATAATTAGTGTTTAATTAATTTCATATATATTTTATTTACAAAATATAAATTTTTTATATAATTTCAGATTTATTCAAGTGATTCAATCAGCTGGAAAACCATTAAAATCTGGATTTTATAATTTAATAACTTATATTGAGGTATTCATCTAAAATATGATTTGATCTTACATCATGTAGAAATAGTAATACGTATTTATATTATATAGGGAAATCAAAATGCAAAAACATCGAAAGCTGATTCACACTTGCAAAGAAATAAGATTTTGAAAGAGACCCGAATTATACCCCGTGTGATATGTGAAATAGAACAATTTCATAAGGAGATTTTATCGCTTGATAAGAAGACCGGTGTAAGTATTTACTATATATTTAAAGAAGAGAAATTGATATATGTACAGAAATATGTTTACTACTTGAAAAAATCAGAAAAATCTGGAATTTTCAAGGGATTTTTTTTTACGTTTAAAAATCGAAGATTTTATAATTTTATTGGTACTCAGGGAAACTTAGATTTTACTTATTCTGTCTCTTTCTGAAAACGGCTTTTCTCTAATCACTTTTTTCTTGATAATGTAAAATGTTGATTAACAATAAGTATGTTTATTGTCAGTAGAATAGAGTACCTCATTGATATTATATTGTAGTTAATCTTTACTTATCCTACAAATTTCGCAGTTTCAATTGTAGAAAGTGATAGATATAATCTTAGACAATTCCTATCTTCTACTAATTTACAATAGTTTGTTTGCACTTAATTTATTTGAAAGTTGCATCTTAAAAAATTGTCTAATCTTATCTGAAATTTTGAATGAAAATTTTCAAAAATCTGGGAATTCTCAGGGAATTTTTTTATAAGAGATATTTCAGTATCCTACAGTAAATATATCCTGAAATGATATATTTAAAGGAGATAAATTTACTATATGAATAGAGGCAATTGCGATATGTATATTTATTTAGGTTCCACTTGAGATTTACATAAAGCACAGCATAACACGCGATTTCCGTATAAAAAGCACGCAGTTAGCAGAAGCACTGGACAAGCTGAATATAAGTATGGTAAGAAAGAGATATGAAAAAGTATTGTTTAAAGTTTGACATTTTATAATTTTTTATACTTATCACATTGTATTTATCAGTTGAATACACAGACTTCTCGTCGCAATAACGACACATCTAATGCAGATATAAATGATGTGACTATTGAATCACCTACTGTAACACCATCTTCAAAACGATCTAGACAAAATGACACGTCCTCAAAATCGCCGGAATTTCTACTTTCAAAACGCTCAAGAAGATCATCAGAATCTTAAAACTATAAGTGCTTTATTTTAAGATTAATAATATATTTTTCTTTCATTTAGATATAAAGTTTAATTCTACATTTCTTCTGTATAAGTTTTTTTTATACAAATCTAGTTATATCACGAGTGTTGTATGCAAAGAACATGTTTATGAAATATAAATATTCTATTACAATGTTGTATTAAGTATAATAAATTAAAGTATATTAACTGGCATTAATTTACCATATTAATTATAGAATTAGTAATGTTCATTTATATTTTTGTCATATCTATGATGTCATTTGACATACTCGTCATTTAAAATTGTACTAGAGATAAATTACGCAACAAAGTCTAAAGGCCTGTTGAAACCACCCTTTCTATTCATGTACTGTCTGTATTTCCTTTTCAAAATGACATGAACCGCCCCTACGTCATTCCCATCTACTTTTTTGCCTTTAGTGGTATCGAAATCACAGAATCCCATTATTCTCATCATCTCTTGTTCTTCAGGCGTTTTGCCTTGAAGGTCTGCTTCTATAATACAAAAGTACAGTTAATCGTTTCTCTTTCTAATTTTAATGGTTGTAACTTTTATTACAACTTTGCAACATGTCAAAACTGATAATCTTTGAAAAATATTTGGAGATTTCTAGGGTCATGAATGAGCTATTTGAGCCAAGCCAGACATTATTAGCTAATAAACTAATTTTTTTAATTTATAATGCAAAAAAATCTTTATTTTTATAAACATACTAGACAAGCATGTGGATACCTGTAATAATAGGTCGTTCATTTGTTGAAGGTTTCGGCTTTGCTCTATGTTTGGATCTGTCACGGGATCTTTCACGTTCCCGTGATCTGGATCTGCTGTACGATCTTCTATGCCTGTCTCGTTCACGTTCTCGATCCCTGTCTCTGTCTCTCGACTTTACTCTATCCCGTTCTACAGATCTATAAATAAAACAAGGTTCCATGTTTATGACAGTCAAAGGAATGTAATAAATTAATAAAAAAAATCTTTCAAATATACCTTCGTCTTCTTTCTCGCGATCGTCTTCTTCGCCGGTCTCTGTCGCGATCTCGTTCTCGAGATCGATCCCTTCGTCTTCCTGGCGATGGAGTACGACTTCGTCCCATTCTATAAACATATAAAGTTCCTACACTTTTTTAAGGTTTCACTAAAATTAATTTAGGAAGATAAGGATTAAGACAATTGTATAATATCTTGAATAAGTTGAAGAAGCGAGACTGTAAGATTTTGAATTTAATTGAAAGAATAATTTCGATTGTACAATAAACTTTTATTATAGGATTTTTAAACATAACAGAAATTTTTAAGTAAAAGAAAACAAATTACACTATTTAACGGTTGATACTTACGGTGATTTTTATTTTAGAAAAATAAAAACTCTTTCTCTCGTATTAATTTCTAAATAACATTTTTATGCAAAATATAGGTTAGGTTACATTTCTTAAGCTAGCGGTACACGATGCGTGTAGTTAAACAATGGGGGGGGGGGGCCGGGGGGGAGAGCGCATTTAAGACGACAAAGCGGTTAGATCTGCTCGCCGAGCAATTAAACATGATTGGTTGGATCCACAAGTAAGAACCAATCATGCTCATTCGCAAGCATGCCTAATCGCTTTGCTGCTTGAACTCGTCCATTAATAGGTCTGTTCGCGTTGCATGAAATCTCCAAATATTGGGTCATCTAAAAAGTATCCGCGGTACTTTGTCACTAGATATATGACCATCAACACATCTAGTGACAAAAAACCGCGGATACTTTTTAGATGACCCAATATTTTTGCACTTAAAATGAGATAGATACATATTTTGCCTTAAAAAGAGAGAAAGCGAAGATGTCGAGTATCAAAAGTGCAAGCAACGCGAACAGACTTATTACCATTTATTTCTATTGTATTAAAGTTATACAAAATCCCTACAATTTCCTACGCAAAAAAAATGATTGGTTTATGTGTTCAGATTTATAAGGAACCAGAAGCAACAACCAATCATATTAAAAAATTGTACACAGTTGCAAAGCTGCTTTCACAGGCTGTGTTCTAAAATGTAAACTGTGAGTGCTGAAAATGTATAGTGCATAGACTGTAGATTTACAGAACTGGCAACGAATTTTGGAACACAGCCTCTGCTAAACGTCAGCCAACTTGAATTATGGAACACAGTCAGAGTCGACTTTTGGAACGCATTCAAGTAAAAAGGAACATTTCTCGTGAAGTTTTTCATGGCTATAACAAATTTCTTAACCCTGAATAATTGTCAACTTTAATATCTCGGTGCATTTATGAGACATAGTAGACGTTTTATCAAATTCATCCGTTTCTTGCAGAAACGCATCATTGGACGTAATTTCATAAAAGTCGAAGTTAGTATGCTCGCCAAAACGAGGAAGAAAGTTGCAGTTTAATAGAGGAAAAGAAATAAATCTCTGATTGAAAAAAATAATGCGGAACCAATGTGGAATAAAAAACTGTAACAATAATCGTTCAAAAGGATTTCACTTGTTTAGGTAAGTCGAATAAAGTTATTATACTTGATAGGTTTCCTATTATTTAAAGGTTATATTTAAATTGCAAATTATAAATGTTTCAGATTTCCTCTTCATCGAAAAGATCACTTAAAAAGGTGGCTCGAAGCTATTGGAGAAGTAGATTTTCAACCCACTAAATCTGATGTGATTTGTAGTGCACATTTTACAACTAATGATTATATGATCAGGCCATTTGCACATGATGTTCGTTTGAAACGTCTTGCTGTACCTTCTGTATTTCAAGATCCTTTAGAAACTACTCCAATGATTGCAAATATAATTAATTCGAATGCATCTGGTCTGTATCCATTTACATACAAAGGTGTTCTGAAATCAAAAGACTTCAATAATTTTTAATCCAATTTTTGTATTCAATATAGCTTCTGAAGTGATTATGAGTTTGCCTACATTAGTCGTACACTCTCAAACTAAAAAATCTGAGAATTCAGAAAAAGCTAAGACATATTGTTTTCAACCTTTAGAAAAAATAGCCAATACAAGTACTGTTGATAGTACAATTAAGATAACATTAATAAACAAACAGAAAATAACAAATAAATCCAAATACTATTTCAAAAATCAGAAAATGAATTTAAAAAAGAAGCAAATGCAAACATTTATTACTACATTGAAGCAAGATTTGATAAAGAATAAAAAAACAATACAGCTGCAGCAGAATTTACTGACAGGTATGGTATAGTACATTATAAATATAATAATATATTATAAATTTATCCCATGGAATACAAACTAACAGTAATATCACATTAATATTACAAGTTCTAATTCAACAAATGTAATATAACATATATAACAATCATATTGTTGAGTAGGAAATTATAATATTGTGTAATATTATTATTAGTTTATATTATACAGGATGTATTTTTTTGCTACAGAAAAATACTATTGAAAAACTATTGAAAAATTGTTTGATTCTAACAGTATTGTTTTAATAATAGCTTTTTGCTAAATTTAAAATATTTTCCTGAATATATTTCTTTTTTACTGACAATGCAATCGTCATGATATATCTCTGTTTGAGGTATTTGTACTTTTTGTACAGCATATTTTTCTTTCTTTTCATCGCCCGAATATATTTATCTTTTTTTAAATGTAAAAACTTAGAGATTTCAAACAACTTGATTAGATCCGTAATAGTCTATTACTAGCCATTCCGAAATTACTTTAATACTATTAGCAACAGTATTAATAGTCACTAAAATTCAGTCACTGCACTCCACTAGATCAGTGCATATTAAAAGCTGCTTTGTATGAAATTAGCAAAGTTAATTGTAAAAGTATATAAAATTTTAAATTGTTTCAAATTGTCCGTTTTGTTCTGTAATTGTCTTTTATACATTTATGTATTTAAGTTTATACATTTTTTTGCAACTTTTCGATGAACTTTCTTGTCATTTCCTTTGAAGATACACCTGCCTCTGACAACAAATCAAATTTTCTTACATACACTCACCATTCTAATAAAAATCTCCATACTGACGTTCACATTTTTTCAGAAATCAAAAGTAATCTCTAGTCGGAGGCAGAGGTTGTTACTGATTTCAATTAGTTCAATTCCAGCTCACAGCTGTTATATTAAGCTTCTTGATATACACAAACAAATACAAAGTACCTGTGATCTTAAATAGATTCTACGAAACGAAACATGTAAAAAATTATCTTCATTGCATCAATGAATTTTGAATGATAATCAATATTTTTCGTTATTCCGTTATTAAACTCACTGTTTTAATCTATTTTGTTCTTTTTCCTTCGACTGCTGTGCCTCTTTCACTGCAGCGAATTCTCGTTTTTGAAAGCCAAGCAGCTTGATGATTTATTAGTTTTAATATTTATTACTCATTAAGTCTTAATAATTATTACTTTTAGTCGTTTTCAACCATCCTTGTATTCTATTTTGATTCAACTGAGAATGATAAAGTTACAGAATATATATATATATATAAGGTAAAGTTCTGTTCTTCGGCTGATCGACGCTATTCGGCGCGCGCATATATTTTCGTTAGGAAGCCTGTTCTCCATTCTCCGATCTTAGCTTCAGCCATATGTAAAAGAACCTTAAAGGCTGTTCTGATTGGTTAACCCTCATCATTTGTCTTTCCGTTCTCTTTACGTTCCGTTAATTCTCACTCCATGTGATCACGCTCTTACTGTCTTACTCCTTAGTTTATTTACAGCAATTTACAGCAGCTGTTTATATTAATCTACCTTAGATGCGTTCGTTCGGATTTTATAATGAAAAAAAGAGTTGAACAAAGAGTGTGTTTGAAATTTTGTGTTGCTAACGAAATTTCTTGTGCCGACGCATTAAAAATGTTACAAAAAGCCTACGGGGACTCTTCTCTCTCGAAGTCACAAGTGTATGAGTGGTACAAATTGTTTAAAGAAGGTCGTGAAATCGTAGAAGACTTGCCGCGTTCTGGGCGTCCATTGACATCAAATACGGACAAAAACGTCGATAAAGTAAAGAAAATTGTGCTTACAAATCGTCGTGTGAGTGAAAGAGAGATTACTTCAACCCTTAACATTTCTAATGGTTCGGTTCATCACATTTTAATCAGAGCTTTGGATCTTAGATATGTTCAAACGCGATTAGTTCCAAAGCAAGCGTCTCTTGTACCGTGTACTTGATTTTTTTATCAAATGCAACAAATACCATCGCCCATGCACCGTATTATCTTTTGATTACAGGATATCACGTGTAGTGTTTACATACTTGTTAAATTTAATAAAACCGAACTTAGAAAAATCCGGATCTGGGCAGTGTCCAATTAATCCATAATATTATCAGACATGGCACCATGTGTTTTTTTTGTTTCCAAGACTCAAATTGCCATTACAGAGAAAGTGTTTTGATTCCATAAAAGAAAATTCACAAATGAAGGAGCTAAAAGCCATACCACTTAAAAATTTCATGAATTTAATATACTTTTAAGTTACACAATTTGAATTTAATTTTATGATGTTATATTTAATGTATTTATAACTGAAAAGCATATTTGTATACATGAAAGAAGAAGGGTCTATAAGGGCCAGTTTCAGCCTTATCTAAATTTTGTATCAAAACTCATGAAAATTTATTTCTTGAAGTTAATTATATTCAATATAAATAATTTTAGCTTAAATGGAGCAGAAAAATACTAATTTCTGAATAAATATGGCAACATCATCGTTCTGTTTAAGCTAAAATCATTTATATTGAATATAATTAACTTCAAGAAATAAATTTTCATGGAGTTTGGACAAAATTTGGATAGAACCGAAATTAGCCCTTATGAACATTCCTCCTTTAATGTATTTTTTATGAAACTTTATGAAATTTAATGTATAATATATTATACGCTCATTATATTTAAGTATCTACTGTAGCTTAATTTTCAGTTAAATCATTCATTACTTTTAATTTCATTCATAACCATGAGCTTTATTTATATGTAAAGGAAGCATTTCTAATAGTGCACCTTCAGGAAAATGCTACGAAGAGTGAGTTAATCACTGGCACATGTATGGCTTCAAATGATTATTTTGAAGAGGATAAAATAAATTTATCTTAAAATTTAAAATTTTGCGTTTTATTTAAAAATTCCGGGTACTTTTACAGCAGAGAGTATGTTACGTATACTATATATTTTGAGAAAAATTTTTTTTAAAGATGTTTTGGAATATACCCTAAGCTGTCAATATCTTTAATAGCATTGGAAAATTTGGACGAAGACGGTATCGATAATGTTTCTGAAGAAGATGAACGAATGGAATTATCACCAGTTCAAGCAGTTCAACTTCGTGTTAAAAATTATGTGGACATGGTGAAAGAATTTTCAGATGTCGAGTTTAAAAGAGAATTTCGGTAAAGTGAATATAAATAATATAGCTTTATGTATAATACTTCAAAAGTATACATTTATTAGCTTGATTGTTTTTATTATGCAAAATATAACAATCTTATTTGAATATGAAGAAGTTTTTTATTTAAAATTAATTAAATTTTGATTACAGGATATCACGTGTAGTGTTTACATATTTGTTAAATTTAATAAAACCGAACTTAGAAAAGCCAACCGGATCTGGGCGGTGTCCAATTAATCCATACTTACAATTATTAGTGACATTATGGACCATGGCAACACCTGATTCATACAGGTAATTATATATAAAAAATAATTATACCGAATAAATAAGTATTAATACTAAATTCATTTTATATATATATATATATATATATATACACATATTTTTTCATTAATAGATCTGTTTGTCATCGATTTAATATTGGACGAGCAACTGCTTGGCGTGCTCATAGAAAAGTCTGTGCAGCGATATATTCTTTAGCAGATAAATTTATCAAATGGCCTAATATAGAAGAAGCACAACAAACATGGACGGATGTTCAATACAAACATAAGTTTCCAAAAGTACTTGGTGCCATAGATAGTACACACATACGTATACAGAAACCAAAGGAACATGCAGAAAATTACGTAAATCAAAACGGTCATTATTCAATACATTTGCAAGTAAGTTATATACGTTTAATGTAATGAGTAAGGAAATAAAACTTTTATGAGATTGATGAATGTTTAAATATTTTTATATCTGTTGTAGGCTGTATGTGATTCCACTTTAAAGTTCATCCATTGTTATGCAGAACAACCGGGATCTATGAATGATATGTGTGTATTCTGGTTAAGTGACATCCCATCCATGTACACAGAAAAATTTTTTCCACAGAATAGTCATCTAATAGGTGATACTGGGTATGCTGTGCAAAAACATGTAATGGTACCTTATGATAACAACGACAATGATTTGTCAGAAGCACAAATTAATTTTAATGAACGTTTATGTTCGGCCCATATAATGATTAAAGAAGCTGTTAGTTATCTGAAAGGACGTTTTCGTAGTCTCGAAGATAAGTTGTATATGAAACGGACGGATCTCATACCCGAATATATTATTGCGTGTTGTGTGCTGCATAATATTTGCATTTTACATGGAGATTTTTTAGATGATATTGTAATTACTGAAAAAGACAATAATCTTATGACGAAAGATGACATTGAAACTTTTACTCCAGGTAAAGAAGAAGGCATTGAAAAAAGAAATGCGCTAACAAATATATTAAACGAGAGCGTCAAGTTCAATGTATTTGACAATATTGCAATTGAACACAGTTACTCACGGCGATCAGTGCCTTTTTCACTGTGATAAGCTGTGAGTGGTTTATCAATGTAAACACGTCATATAATCAAACGACTCCTACTCAACTTAAATCTGTGTATCTAGTTTTTTAATATTCTCAAAGAGAAGCACTGCATCTACACATACATTTCACAATTTAATATAGAGACACTATATAGGTTTGTAATTGTAATCCATGCGAAAATATATGTTGTATTATTGTTTTATATAAGAGTAATGAATATTTGTTAATAATTTTTTTATTGAATAACAAGAGATATTTTTTTAAGAAAAAATAATGAACCACTTTTATTATTGATTAATTTATTAAATTTCTTTTATTTCAATTAAAATTAGTAAAAAAATTCCAAAATCTAAAGATACGGTAGTGTCTCGGTGCTAAGACATGGAGTGAGACAATGCTCCTTTATCCGGATTTACAAAAGATATTTTAAGCCTTAAGCTGTAAGAAAGTGATCAACTACAGTCGAATGCGAGGAGAATAATTGATTGTGATTCGTTTATTCCTTATAGCTTAAAACTTAAAAATCTATTGTAGATCCGGAGTAACCCCTAGAATAATTATATTTTTTAATTTTATGTATTTCATATATTTAAAATACAAATGGCCAAGCAATAAGTGGAAAGTGTGAACAAGACTGAAAGACAGAAGATGTGTATTTCTGTCCTGCTCAGGACTAACTTTTCTTCTTTCTGGGCATGTGCCAAAAGAGGATAGAAAAGTAAGGATAAACCAATAACATGGGGGTAATGTTTCCAAACGCAACCCTAATGTAGGACTGTGAGTAGTGTAATGCAAGGCATAGTCGAAGTCGGCAATGCTTTTCAAAAATATAATAGCCACATAACGCATAATGCATAGTGCATAAGGGAATCAATCAATTCTTTTTTTTTATGAAATGGGAGGAAAGGAAAGATTCTGATTAGTTGATTTGCTTATGCACTGTGCATTATGCGTTATGCAAGTCTGTGCTGCGGCCTTAATCGAGGTGACGCAATATCCGAGACGAGAGGAAACACGTCCGATCTGAGGATCGATTCTGTATCTTGAAATGAGGTAAAAATTATAAAAGTGAGCGAATTTACTAGAATACTGATTATTTCATTGGTCAACACCTAGTAAATTTGCTCACTTTTATAATTTTCACCTTGTTTGAAGATACAGAATCGATCCCCTGCTCGAATAATCTTACGAGACTTGCTCACAGCTCGACCATATTCCCTCTCCAGTAGTATAAGCTCTATGATTATACCGTGTCATGTGTCGCTTGTTAGAAATTACATTTCTGTTAGGTTAAAAATATAACAAATTTTCTAACCTTCACAAATATCAACTTTAAAGGCGGAAGCAGTGTCATGCATAACGCGTAATGCATAAGAAAATTAATCAATTGAAATCTTTCATTTTCTTCACTTCCATGAAATAAAAGATTTAAATTGGTTAAGCGGGGAGCACAGATTTTTGCATAACACGTAACACATAATGCATAAGAAAATATACCCATTACAAGTCCTTCATTTCCTTCCTTTCCATGAAATAAAGAGCTCTGATTGGTTGAATTTCTTATGCCTTATGTGTTATGCAAGTTTGTGTGGAATGGCCCTTAATTTTCTTATGCTTTATGCATTATGTATTATGCAAAGATCTACACTTAATCATTCAAATTTGGGATAAAAGAATTAAACATCTACTTATTTTCGCAGATTCTATTAGCAAAACATAAGCTTAATGCAAACACCACAGGTACAGTGTGTTACTTAATCATAGTTAATTAATTTTCTGCTGAAATTTTTTGATATACTGTTAACATTTCATCTAAAGAATTTATTAAACCTTTTTTTATGATTGTTTTTACATATTTTATTAAAGTATAATATATTTAAAATAAAATAGATTTTGAGATGCATTTTCATACATTTAATTTAATTAAAAACTTTGGAAAGTGTGAATAAAATCAAAATTCTTAAACCGTCCACTTCATGCATCTCGTGTCAAGATGAGTACCTAAACATTTGACACAGCAATATCTAGCGCCACAAGGTATGCATATATAATTACTAGGGAAACCACACACTGCACAGAAATGTCTCTCGGGTAAACGAGATGGTGGTGCTTGAGCACTAGCGTAGTTTGGTGGATTAGGATTCACATTGAGATCTTCTTCAACCAGCTGAGCAAAAGTCTTGCGAAAACGTTGCTTGTAATATTCTGCAGAACGGGTTTTCTTCTTTCTACTGTTACTTCTATTGTCCAGGGTCTCTTGGAATTTTGGTATTTTCTTGCTCATAACTATAATAAGAAAAAAAATATTTTCTAACACATAATGTTTCGAAAAGAAATAAGCATTTTTATGGTATATACCCAAGTCTGCATGTGGATCATCATGAAAATTGTCTTGCTCCAATGCTTCCAATGCTTTTTTTTGCCTACGTTTACGAGTAGCCTCATCAAGAATCCTCTTTTGACTCGCGTCTTTTATTCTACCGGATTCTCGAGACATTTTTCAAGTTTATATAATATTATACACCTCAAAAAGTGGCTTTCGTTGTTTTTTTATACACCTTTCTCTGCCAATGGAAATGATATCTGATCCATTAAATCATCTACTTTAGCTTGCAAAGTTTCCAGTATGTCAGCAGATATGAATAGATGTTTCTCATCCAGATCTTGAATTATAAATTTTCTTCCTAGTGCAGATGTTTCGTCCAAATGTAGAAGAAACTGTTTCATAGCTGCATCACTAAACACATACAATTTTGTTCGAATGTTTAATATTTTTTATTATAAATATATATAGATACCATGTCGAAAAGAAAAGGAGTTTCTCTTGATGAGAAACGTATGAGAATGTTGCAAATATTTTATGAGAAGAAAGAATTTTTTACACTGAAGGAACTCGAAAAGATCGCGCCAAAGGAGAAGAACATCGTAGTACAAGCTGTCAAAGATGTGTTACAAGCTTTAGTGGATGATGGTTTGGTACGATCTGAAAAAATTGGTACTTCCACATATTTCTGGAGATTCCCAGGGTAATATTGCAAGAAAATTATATAGCTATGTATGCTCTATAGAAAAAAAAACGAGATACTCAAGAAATATTTTACAGAGAAAATATTACTACAACAGAATGCAGAATAGCTGATACAAGCAAAAAGCTAGTAGAAGTAGAATTTAAGCTAGAGAAACTGAAAGAAGAAATACAGAAAGAAAAGGTAAATGCATATTAGGTGTAATAAAAAGAAATCCATTATTTTTCCAATAGATGGCAATAAAGTATACTGATTTCGCAGATTAACCCGTTGTTATATAATATTCAAGTCTATTTTTTTCTGCACTCTTAAGTAAAACACAGAAATCAAAATATATCATAATGACATCTTTATGATCTTATTTCTCACTTATTTAAATAAAAAACTGATATTATCTGTCGTCATTTTGACTATAATAAATAATATATAAATATATATAATATATAAATAATGTTAGCTTGCTACTTCGATTATCACGCGTAGACGAGATACAGATTACTAAAGCCATCTATTGGAAAAATAATGGATTTCTTTTTACTACACCTAATATTTAGAGGTCTGTTTTGTAATTCCTAACGACTGTAACTGTAACAATACAATTAAGAGTTACAGAAAAAAACCCTAAATTTGTTAAATTTTAATTCTATTCTTGTTTATCTAAAATATTTCATATAGGAACTGAAGAATGATACAGAAGAGAAGAGAAAGCTATTGGAGGAAATAGAACAGTTAAAGAAAGAAGAACAAGAGATTAAAAATCAAATTGCAAAATTCAGTAATGTCGATCCAGAAGCAATTGCAGAAATGAATAAAAAAGCACAGGTACAATCAAACTCAATATATGTTATATATAACATATATCAAATATATTTTATCAAATATAATAGATCTCTTAACCTTATTTTTAACGTCTCATTCTTTTTGTAGTAATAAAGACATTTTTGACTATTGTTTCTATTCTGTCATAGTATGCATGCTACATATAATATTAGTTTTCAATGAAATTATTAAGGAAGCTACTTTGTTGGTATCGCTACAATTGTTGCTTTTTTGTTATATTTGTTTAGAAATACAAAGATGGGACCAATATATGGACGGACAATATTTTTTCTATACAAAGCTGGTGCAAGAATAAATTTTGCATTTCGGAGCAAGATCTTAATAAACAGTTTAACATTCCCGAGGACTTAGACTACAAAGAATGAATTTGATTGTTGGTTTACGCAACTGGTTGTCAATAAATAGAATAAATTATTTTTTCTACAAACACACGTACCATTCAACCAAAATGCCCTTTGTTACATTTACCATGTCTTGCAATTATCTTTATTTTTTAAAATGAGTCAAGTTTATTAGTGTCTTTCGTCGTAAACGAATTGGTTCCGTATGCTTTTCGAAAATTTTTATCACGAATTCGTCCCGAATGATACGAAATAACAGACTGACAACTTCAACTACGTTCGACAATACCACCCAAATAGTCAATTCGGATGAACATGCCTTGATTGAACACAGTGTTGCCAAATGCCTTTACCGTTGCCAAATGACTTTCCCTAGAGCAGCTTCCTTAAATCTTCCTAGGCTATGTTCAGGGAGACAATTGCGTAGCTTGAAAATTACAAAAGTGAACAAATTCATTAGATAATAACCAATTAAATTTATGAATATTCTGGTGAATTTTTGCAATTTTCACTTCATTTCAAGATATATTGGGTCATCTAAAAAGTATCCGCGGTACTTTGTCACTAGATATATGACCATCAACACACATTTAGTGACAAAAAACCGCGGATCTTTTTAGATTACCCAATACAATACAATGAACTCCCTAGTGAAAATTACAAAAGTGAGCAAATTCGAATATTCATAATAAAGTGCATAATTTTTGGGGGATTTCAAGCAACGCGACAGACCTCTGGAGATTCCAGTTTTTTGTTCTAGATGGCGCTGAATTGATTATTTCGATCCCTTCTCGTCAATTTTTGTGATAAACGTGTCGTCGTTTCTATTCAATCCGTTTGTCTGTTTTGCGTATAACGATGTCAGATAATTCTCTTACCTAAATATTTTATAAATTCAACTTGGCAACATAAATTCAGCCTATAAAGATCTTCAAAGAAATTGAGGTTTGTTTTGCTATCGCTTAATATGTGACTGACATTTTGAGAATATCTTTAACATGGTTGTCATTATTACTTTTTATACAAATATTGTCTTCTAAAAATAAAATAGTGCCAGTTACATGTAAACAAGATTATTAATTTTTTGACCGTAGTTTATACTATTCATGAAGACTGATAAAATTCTTTTTACATGTTATATAGTTCCAATTTATCAATTTTATTTTCTAAATTGTTTACTCAGAAAAACAAAAATGGCTGCTGTTCCTTTGATGTTGGTGGAAGAGGATGTTGAACGGGGTGGCAAGGAGCAATCCGAACATGACATACAAGATGACTTTGCTTATAGAAATAACGTGCATAATGCAGATATCAAGATACGAATGGGTAATGTATAACATTGTAGAAATTCAAAATTATATAGACATATGTTACTGTAAAATATTCATAACATTTGTTAAGATATCTATTTGTAAACTATATTTATGATGTCACAACTAGTTTCATTTATAATAAATATATGAATTCTATATTTAATGCTTATTCTAATTATGAATTGAATTTATCTAGGTTTCTTACGGAAAGTTTATGGTTTATTGAGTATTCAGATCTTGATGACTGTTGCATTAGCTTCAATATTTGTGATCAGCTCAACTGTAAAGTTATATGTGCAAGATAAGTAAGACATCTTCTTGTATATTTAATTCATATTAACTAATAACCATACAACGCGTTCTCTCTATACATATCAATTATTGCGAATAATATTTCCGAAGCCTCAGTGATCGAGCTGGCTAAGACACTCTTCCTGGAAAGTTGAGAGGTCTCAAGTTCGAATCCTGGCTGAGGTAATATTTTTTGCAATAAGTTTCTTATTTTCTGTTTATTTTAATTTAGGGGGGGGGGGTTATTAGTGTTTCAGGCCCAGTTCCACAACTCAACTTGTTTCTCATTTCTTTCCAATTTTAGAATTAGAAAGAAACAATGAATAAATTGTACTTCGGTTAAGAGTTAACTGTGAGTTATGGAACTGGGCTTCAGAATGATTGTATTAAAACCGAAAATTTTTCGGCTCTCAATCATATCTGAAATTAATTTAATACAAGAATATATAATGTATTGTTTGGAACATTCAACTTTGACCGTTCTTGATTTTCTTTATTGCATTTGATGTATTAACTATTATAATAGAAATGTTATTAATTATAATATATGATACAATATGACTCAAATAATGAAAATAAAATAAATTATGTAAAGAAGGGCTATGAACCAAAGTAACAAAATATAATGTACATAATAAAAACATTTAATAAAAGTAAAAATAAAAATACAAATATGCTTTTCGACTCTGATCGGATCATTCTCAGTTACTCTCAGCGATAATTCTAGGAATGAAGAAATGGCCAGAATATCCAAATTTCTTTTCTATCCATCATTTCTCGCCATCGAATTTCTACAAATAGTTGTCCTTGTTTAATTTATTTTATAATTAACGTTTTTTATATATTTTTTGTTATATATTATTCTTTTAACTTTGAGAATGATCCGATCGGAATCGAAATCTTAGTTTAATGTAAGCATATTTGTATTTTTATTTTTACTTTTATTAAATGTTTGTTTTTATTACATATATTATATTTTGTTATTTTGGTTCGTAACTCTTCTTATCATAACTTATGTTATTAATTAGTTTGTTTATTATTTAGCGCATGGACCATAGGTTTAGCGTTTTTCCTGACAATGGCAATCTTAATTGCTCTGATGATAAAAAGGAAAGATCATCCTGCCAATCTGATTCTTCTAAGCGCATTTGTAAGTACAAAAAAATAGACGATTATTATTTGTTGTATATGATATTAATAAGAATTTGTTTCGGAAATTGCAGACGCTGGTGCAGGCGTACACTGTCGGAGTTGTGGTATCCATGTACGATACCACAGTAGTCTTGGAAGCTCTGTTTATAACGTTGACTGTCTTACTCGGCTTGACAGTTTACACTTTCCAAACCAAGCGAGATTTCTCATTTTTGGGATTCGGGTGAGGCTGACTCTTTCTTGGCCAAATTATTTTTCATCACGTACTTCTATGATGTTCCACTTTGCGCTCACAACATTCTTTATAATTTCATCTTTGTTGTTTATTGGATGTTAAATAAGGACGAATTTTCGCGAATATTGTAAATACCAAATTTGTATTTAAAATGAAATGGACATATATTTAACATTTAATGAAAGTGAAAAAGAAGTTTTAGCGTAGTCAAATGCAGTGATAAAGAACAGATCTTATAATTTTTATCCCACACTAAATACAGCAGATATAAAAATTGCTATTATCGATCTAATGAATAAAATATGTGTCTATTTTTATGTTTAGTTCTACAATCATTCATTTTTCTCTTTGTTTTACAGATTATTTATTGGACTCTGGTGCCTCTTACTTGGAGGTTTAATGCAAATCTTTATTCAGAGCACTACACTGGAATTGGTGATAAGCATCGGAGGTGCACTGTTGTTCTGCTTGTTCATTGTTTTTGACACGCAACTTATAATGCACACTCTCTCGCCTGAGGAATATATCTTGGCGACGATTAATATCTACCTGGATATAATCAATTTGTTCTTACATATACTACGAGCGCTCGCTGTTTCGAGGCAGTAAACAGTATTACTACGTTCATTTTGAAACATTAGAAACGTGCAGAACAGATTATTCTATAAATCTTTTATCATGTAACATAATAATGCAAATTCCCTAAATCTATATATATATGTAATAAGCTTCTATTTTTATTCAAATAGTTTTAGCTCTTGGAATATAATTTAAGATGCTGTTTTTAGTATTGAACATAAGGAATTATTTATGAATGTAAAGAGATAAATATGAAAGTTTTCGTTTTTCATATTTTTTATTGTGACACGCAAAAATATATCAAAATTATGACGTTTCCATGGCGGCCGTTACATCTTCTGTGTATTTGCCCTTATCCTTACCCAACGCAGCCAGCCTACCCTTGCTTCGCCTATCGATAATTTTTTTACGGTCTTTGTCCATTTTTAATTTAACAATAACCGTCTGAAACAATAATATGCAAGTTAAATTTTAATGTGACAAAATTTACGAGGATAAAAGAAATGTGCAACAATATGATCAGAGCCAACCTTTCTGCATTAATTAGACTAAGCAAAACTCTTCAACAAATATGCAGGAAAACCCTGCATACAGTTTCAAAGTTAAGCTATTTTTCTAATTCTATGTGAATGGATTTGGAATAGTTCATCATGAATATAAAAGCAACGAAAGATCCTAATATATGTCCTGTAATATATCATACTATTTTTACCTTGGAAGGATCAATGCCAACGTACACGTTAGCACTGTTTGCCTTTTCGCGTTGAATTCGTTCAATATATATTACGAACTTTTTCCTGTACACTTGGACGACTTTTCCTACTTGTTGACCCTTGTAGTGGCCACGTACTACCTTTAAAAAATATATCACATATATATATAAGCTTGGATTTCACTCACTCAATGGTACCCAAGATTTACATTTGTGGGCATTGACTTAATATATATTGGCATTTGCTCTGTCTATTGCTTTCCTTTTTTTTAATCCTGATCTATAAGTGTAATAAATCTTTAGCCTTTCAAATTCTAAACTATGATGTATTTTCTAACAAAAATATTTCCAGTAGCAAAAAGTATTTTTAGCGCTGGTCAGATCTCAATTATAAAATTTAAAACTTAGAGCAGAAGATTAAAGTGTATTATATCTATTGTAAATTGGGGCTTAATGGAGATAGAAAAGGGAAGGTAAAATGTAAATATCAACATTGTCAAGTAAATTATCAATTCTGTAACTTTTCTTTAACGACTATTCACTATGTATCGTTATATAGATATTATATATGTAAAAAAAACTGCAATGACAACATATCATAATGATATTGAATTGTCACTAAGAATTATATAATCGAATATAGAATTACACATCTTGGATAGCACTGGTTTAACTCCTACTTAAAAAAATTCTTTTAAGATGTAAGCATTTTCTAAAATTTTTACCCTAAGATAAAGCAACCTTATATTCTATACACATCAATATATTTATATATTATGTAAGTTATGCTTGTGTACTAAACTTGCTGTGCATAATATACACACATTGCAATATTTATATAATTAAAACATATACGTTTACATACTTCAATGCCTCTCAATGCCTAACTCTAATTAATTACACTAATATTTATATATCTTGGTATACAGTATCTTAGTATACTATTGCACAGTAACTTAAATATACTACATGAGAGAGACGCTGTTTCTATAATGAATTGGTGAGTCGGAAATATGTGAGTCTGAAGAATAATTGGTGATCAGGATTGATCAAAATCAGTGAATTGGTAGAGCTACCAGTTTCTCAGTATTTTTGTAATTAATTCTTATATTTATGACATAACTGTTTTAAGTACAGTTTTAAATTATCATCAAAATCAGAGAGTCATACGCATATTAGCGTTTTAAGATGTTACTTATGATAGTCTTAAAATAAAAACATATCATGAATATCATCCTAAGGCCTGGTTGCATCAAAGTTACTTTAACTTTAAGCGAGACTTAAAACTCTGTCTCATTTTAAAACTGAAAAAGAGACAGAGACGAGTTTTAAACCTCACTTAAAATCAAAGTAACGTTGGTGCATTCAGGCCTAAGACTACCAATTATCAACTCATTGTAGAATCAGAGAGAAGTCCACAGATTGAATTTCGGAGCAACAATGGAGACTCACCTGTACTTCGTCATCTTTGCGGATCGGCATAGATCGTACATTGTACTTTTGTCGTAATTCCTTGGATAGTGGCGCGGACATAAGTCGTCGTCTAATGTGAGAAGGCGCTGTGAAATGCCTCTTTCTATTCTTCCTGCGCGAGGAAGATACCAGACGATTGTACTTCATCTTCGTAAACTCTGTAACGAAAAATATAAAATAGTTATCATATCTCTCGACTTTAAATTTATTCGCAAAACTAATATGCAGTATTGATTTTAATAACGGTTTATATATACACAAAAGTCAAATGGAAGTCGCTTTGTCGCAACGTGATGTCAGGTTATATCCGATAATACTGCCAAAATCGACAGACTTTTCATATGCGCGGAAAATAAGGTCCGGATGCATAAATAATGACTTGACGGATTTTCATTTACGTAAAATATCGATTCGTTTCTTTTCATTTCAGCTAGATTCCGCGTGATTGATATCCGTCACACTCACCGACAACAGTTCAATGCAGTCTCATCAACCGGAAGAATAATATGGAATAATATTAGGCGAATCGCAGTGAGATGCGCAACAGCGTAACGCGTCGCACGTAACAGCTAATCACCTTCCGCCATATGTATATCACTTCCGGAAATGAACATTGGTTGCGTTCAGAACGTTTATTTTGCAACTGTTGGAAGTTTTCTTCCAATGCTGATTGGGTTATGCTTTTAGATCAAGAGGAATGATCCTATCTCAGCAGAGAATCATAAAACGGTTGCAAAAATTTTTTCTCTGGTCAACTTGAGTGCGTTCTTTTTAAAATGAGGACTACCCTCATTCCTCAAATTTTTGACAATGCTTGGTCTAGAGATACTATTGGTCTGTTTTCTATTCCTGTACTAGACTGCACTAGCAATCTCTTTCTCAGTGGCCTAGTTTCCACTGAGGATTTAAATCGGAACAGAATGTAAAAATCAATCAACTACAGACAAGTATTCCCCTGTCGTGTTGACTGTAACAGGAGAATACTCGACTGTAGTTGGTTGGTTCTTACATTCTGATCAGATTTAAACCCTTGATGAAAACTAGGCCAATGACGCATTCTCTATTCCTTTTCCGCACCGTGTGATTTCACTTTAAGAGCCGTGTATAAAAAAAAAGCAATAAAACGTAAGCAGTAAAGGAATTGATCAATCACAACAGAGTTTGTAAGGCCATACATAAGTGATAGCCAATCCAACATATTGATCTTCTTACTATTTACGTCTTACTGCCTTAAGTTTTTTGTGTGCTATGGCCTTAATAGATGTCAACCTATCAGAAAGCGTGTATTCTGATAAACGATACATATAGGTTGAGATATAAAAGCGCACACTTTCGAAATTCATGTATTTTCAACAAATACTTACAAGTAAATTAACATGATGAATAATTTACATTCATATTCATGATATATAAGGGAGCGTCAATGGTTTTTTAATATAGATAAAATCGTTTAATGATCGACGGCGATGTAGAAATATACGATACAAATATTCTACAAAATTAATCTTGTGATATAAAAGATATGCACGGTAGTTTTAGTGGAGGAAAGAAACCTGCTTTTCAATGAATCATTGTAACATAATATTTATACTAGATTACAGGTTCTTAATATTTAAACATTTTATCAGAATTCTATGTACACAAAACTCTTTGAATAATTTTATATAATATATTATATATATATATATATAATTATTCGAAAATTTTATTTATATATATATGTATATATGCAGGATGTCTCGTCTATCGCATTTTCCTTCGGCCTTGTATCTTTATAGGCAGTTCATTTTGATATTTATTGATATAAAAAAAAAAAGATTGAAATGATCATATACAAAGAATTTGTTGAGAAACATTCAATGAACTAAGACATTCTGCATATATATATATATATATATATATATATTGAAAAACTAATCAACTTCATAGCGAGATTAATTTACAATAAGGTGTTTTTTACAAGTACTCTTTATCTACAGCTTGCATTAGCCACGCATGCTCGTTTTAAATATGCATTGTATCGCGTTGTAAGAGAGATTCTCTAGGACGTCACACATATATCAGGCCGCACAGCCATGCAAACATACAATGTATATATATTTGGTGTTATCCTTTGATTTTTAGTATAATGTAAAACTAGATTACTTTGTTTCTCATAATATAATCACGTATAATTATCATATCCTATCTGTAAGTAGCAGCATCGTATTCACTATCAGTGCAAAGTGTCTTGATAAAAGGTACTTTAAAGGTAACTTTTTTTAGCTTTATATATAAATATAGTTTATCATTTTCGATAATGTATTTAAACATGCATTTATCTGTGTTCCAGAGAATTGTGGAATTGAAATAGATAATGACATATTGTATAATCGTTAAATGTGAGAATATAACAATCGTTACCGCAATTAGGATAAAGAGGTAATTTAGATGGGTTAAAAGAAATTTTAATGTTGTATAAAAGATTCAGGTCGTATAATTTATTCAATCAAACACATAAAACATACACTATTGTATCAATAGTGCATATTTTGTATGTTTGAATACATTAAGCGACCTCAATCTTTTATACAATCTTTTATACAATTTCAAAATTTTATATTAAATCTATTCAAATTATCCCGTTTTATTTTATATGATTTTAAGTTAACAAGTTGTATAAATTTAATTTGTGATTTTAAGTGTATGTATCATATATCGTTTCTGTACTAGAAAAAAAAAATTGGAAGATCCAAGGAACAAAGTAATCCGAGTTTATCGGGTATTTGCTAAAATTTTCATCTGAAGTAGAATACTCGCGTTGCTGCTATAAACTTCTTTTTGTTATAAATAACGTAACTATAACCGAACATGGTGACTACAGCTTAACATTATTACATGAATTTTTACCATGTACATTCAACGATTCTATGTATATACCTCAAGAAATCGTGATCGTTTAAAATCCGGTGATTTGCATTATTTTGCCGCTACCGCCATCGTATAATTACACGTAACAAACATTACAAAGAGCATTGACCGCGAAACTGGCCCATTTTTGGTCCCACGATTTTGGAACTGAATTGTGCCAAATGATATCTTTTGATGAGACATCAATCATAAAAAAATTTCAAGTTAAGGCTAGAATTGGTTTAAGAGATATGGGGGTCAAAGTTCAATAAAGTATCAGCCCATACGCTTTAAGGCACGAATTTGTCAGTCAGATTCACACAATTCAGTTTAAAAATCGTATAACTAAAAATGGTCTGAAAAAACCAATGATTTTGTGGTCGCTTTTTTCTATACGACTTTCTGTCCACTCGATCGTGAATTGAATTGATTGGTATACGATATGGTTTTTTAAAATATAGAAAATATACATTCGATCCGTGCCTGTGTAAATTGTATATAGCCGTAAAATTATTACATACTATCTATAAACATACATACACAACTACTTAATTGCACCGACGCGTTAACGGAGTTAACATTTATATGATACATTCATACAGCATAGAAGCTTGCAGCAATTGCTACAACATTTGCAATATTATTGCAATATTACTGAAATATTGCAATGTTGTTACGACTGGAAGGATCTGTGCTGTATGGGAATATATCGCATTCTCGCAGAGGAAAGTAACAAAAATCGACATTTTTCGAATTTTGTATTATGCGTGGATTGTGTTCTAAATACATCGGCCTACAATAAAAAAAGATATACAAATTAAACTCAAATACTTCCCAAAGAAAAATGATAATTCAAAAAGAGATAGTTTTTAAAGACAATAATTCTGTAACAAGATTCATATTTACATTATTTCCACATTTTTATAATATTTCTATGAAATTTTAAAATATTTCAAATTATAATATTTTGTTTATCTAATGTATAAAATATTTAAAATATTTTAACGTTTAATGTTTAAAATATTTTAATGCTCACTCAGGAAGAATATAATTTTATTCATTAATGCAAAATGATGAAAGCATGCGATTTACAAAAAAATGATTTGTCTATTGCTTATGGCAAATTGCAATTTGCATGGAAAGTGAACACTCGTTCAAATCCGTGACGTTTAATTAGGAAAATGATAATTCATATGATTTCTTAAAATAACATACAATTTAAATGTTATAAAACATTTTAAACATCACATCGCTCTTATCTTTAGACGAATCTCTTTCTCAGTTGAATTAGTTAATTTTTTTTCTAATTCTTACCATCTTTATATTTAACATGTATTATTTTTACAAAATCATCTGAAACATTTTACAATTTCATAGAAATATTCTAACAATGTAGAATGAATGAAATAGAAGTAATGTATGTATTAATTTTGTTATGGTATTATGGTATTTCTAAAAACTATCTGTTATGAATTGTCATTTTTCTTTGAAATATATTTGAAGAAAACTTAAAACAAGTAATTTGTAATTAATTCTAGTTTATTTATGTCTAATACTAAAGAAATAATTAATTGTAAGAAATAATTAATTGTAAAATATGCAATTTTTTTTCTTTCCTCTTTCCTTAACAATTTCATATATTTTTTTTTACTTATGTCACTTTTCTTGCGAGGACGCGATATATATATGTATATAATGCGCCCGAAAGGTTCATTACATTTTCACTTTTTATGATCAAAGGAATATCAATGCATATCTTTCACATTGCATAACATTCCAAGACCAGGCATGGGCGGATTAATTTTAATTTACCAATAAATGTCGTTGTCGTAATATATAAATTACATAACAATCTCTGTACAGATATATTTTAGACAATATATTTCTAATCGTGAACTGGTTCCCGCAATAATAAATTCACGAAATATTCTCCCTTGGAATTCGGAAGCTCTATATTTCGTCGCCAAAGATCAGTGTTCTAGATTTCGATAATTCTCAATTGAATAATATTTTATTCAAAACATCGCGACACTGATCCCAACGTTATTAAAGAATTATAAATGCGACGTATAAAAATTTCAAAACACGTTATATCGCCACTGTTCCCGATGACTCAATTATTCATACATACAAACAACAGCCGCACCTAGATAAAAATTATTTAATATTCAGTTCCAAAACGAATTATCGCGATATATATACAAATTGGGATGACGATAGGGAAGATACACTAATCGTCCCGTGCATTTCAGTTAAAGACGCTCGGACACGTGATCACGCGGATTATACAAGTTCTTTCGTATCGTCGAACGTCTTCAGCCCTCGCTGACGGAAGACAACGAGCTACGTGTAGACTCAGTCGTATGATGTGTTAGATCAGGAAGATCGGCTGGTAAGCACAGTGGTATCGCGCTAGGCCCATAAATCGCTTCCTGTTCCTCTAATTGTAACGCGAACTGTTCCTCAAGTTTCTGTAATATGAGAAAGAGATATTAAAAAATCTATTCTTTTTTACACAATACATAAAATGATTGGCAAAATATACATAGATTAAGAAATCTCGTGATATATAAAAATATGTAGCGTTTGACTGTAAAACAAGGGAATACGTATAAGGTCTTATATTTACAGAATGTGTGTAGATGCATCTGAAATCGTGGACCAACGTTATTTTACAACAATATTGTGGACTAACCTTGTGGCTATTTTGTACATAGCTTTGAACTTGTGGAATCTCTTTCTAATTCTATTAGGATCTTTTTTATGAGGTTTACATTTAAATAAGGACTGTAATACAAATTGAGTGTCTATGCTGTTGAATGATCATAGTTATGAGACCCTTCAAGAAAACCGTGTTTTTATAAGTTATTCTACTAATTCTAATAGCCCATGATAACCACATTACCCTGTTATTTCCAAATTTGACCAATTAAGCTTTCGTAATAAAGCAACATAATTTACGATACAATCACATCGAAATACATGGACGAGACAAATACAGAGATGAAACTCTTTCTTTTAAACACACCAAATCTTAAGAATACATGAGTTATTTAATGTTTTTAGCTACGTTATTTAAAAAGATGTTCTCCCTTAATAAACTTAACTGAATTTTGTATTTATATATTAGAAAATTATAGAACTTTACACATTAATTAGCTTTTCCACTTCTTCTGTTCGATTTTGTTTTCTTATTAACTACAAATAAACAGAAAATTATGTAATTAAGTGAAAATGAGAATAAACAGGGAACATTAACATACATATATATTATGTATATCCTATATAACTTATTAAATATTACATAGACCTCGAGAAGCATGTGAAAATCTTATCCGATCCGTATACTTTCCTTAGTCTTGGAATTATGATTCATAAAAAATAAATTAATTCATTGCACCACATGATATGATTTCCACACATGTCCCATAAATTTTATACAAAAATATATAGTTATATAAATATATATATATATAGTTTATCACTTTTTCTGAATTATGTTAGCGATTCTTTGAATAATTGCGTAAAAATATATAATACAATCTACATATCTACACATATACATGTATATGTGTGTGTGTGTGTGTGTGTGTGTGTGTGTATGTGTGTGTACAATCGATAATATTAAATTCTAAATTTATTACGTTAGCACTAAAGCGCTAGTGAGTAAAGCAAAGAAGATTATTACATTATTTATGAAGAAAGTGCCGTGTAAGCAAGGAAGTCTTACATTCGCAAGAAAATAAAAGATAATACAAAAGATCGTAATGTATTCTGATGCATTTACCAAAATCGTCTTCCAAATTTATGTATACCGTTTGGAAAATATTCTTCTGTTATCATATAGAGAAAGATTAACATAGTAGAGATACATTACATACGCGTATATATGTAAAACTTCCTTAAATTAAATGTGACATAAAACATTACACATGATTTGGACACTATCTACGAGAGAACGGCACTAGATCTGGTTTGGAGTAACTTCGTGAGAACGTGCCGTTCGACACGAAGGTACCCGAATCCGAACCGCTCATCTTCAGCGACACTCTAGGTATGGTGAAAGATGGGGAAGTGGGAGTGGAACGTGGTAAGCGTGGCAAGCGTGGTGATCTCCTCCAAGTGTCGGAAATCACGGTTTTAGAATAGTCAAAAGGGGAAAAAGAGAGACCACTAAGACCAGAAGAAGGTAAATAGTCTTGGTAGCGTTTTTCCAATGCTTCCATTTCAGCCGCCAGATCAGCTTCTATCTTCTATAACAGGTACATCAAGACTTTATTTCAGATTTGTGTCAAGACCTAGTTTTCAAATACTTCGCGCGTTTAAGTTACTTTAATTGCGAATTCGCGTCGTATTTCCTTTCCACTACGTTCTTGCTAATTACTTTTCATCTTGATTTACAGCGACTTCGTTTTATTAATGATTAGTCATGCAAATTAAGCTCAGCGCAAAGCGACGTAAGCTGAATGAAAAAGCGGACGTCTCTGTTACAAAAAAACGATCGAGTTTACATATTCCAGCTCCGCATTATGCTTTCCGCTCACAAATTTCTCTGCGTCAGTTTGCGCCGACCTTTTGAATCGATCTGAATTCTCACACTGTTACAGAATGCGCAAAAGTAAAAACGTAATTTTGAAAGTGAAGCACATTGCTAAACCAATAAAGAATTAAAAGGCAGTTATACTATTAGGCCGCAAAGATCAAAGATTTTTGCATTCAAGAAATACATCGATAAGACGAAGATAAAATAACTTTAAGATAATATTATTCATGTTTAACATAATTACCTGCTTTCGAGGCTTAAGTAGCGCCTTCCATTCACGAATTTCTCTTCCATAGGCCTCTTCTTGTTCCTTCAACTTCAGGGTTTCATGCTCCATCAACATCTTTCGCTTTTCGTTCTGTAACTGTTCCAATTCCTTGATCGTAGCGTCACTCTGAGCCCTCACCTCTTCGAGCTGTCTGGAATGCTTTAATTCGAATCTTTGCTGTTCCGCTCTGTATCTCTTCTTCTCATTCTCCTGAAACTTTTTCAGTTTCTCGCGCTCGGCATCGGGATCTGGCGCGAGCACGGACGACATCGAGATCCTCATCGATTCTCGGAACATCATCTCGCGCGCCTTCATCTCGTTGCGAATTCTCTTCGGCAAGTTTCTACGTTCTACTGTTTGTCGCTTGATCAATTCCTCCTCCTTCCTCTGATTCATTCTCTTCATCTGCTCCAGCTCCTTCTCGTGCCGTATGAGCATCTGATGTCTTTGCAGGAAGAAGATGTCCTTGAGCTGTTTCTTGAGTAGCTGTTGCCGCTCATGTATCTGCCGTTCCTCTTGCTCCCAGATCGCAGCTTCTCTACCACGCATCAGTTGCTGCTTCTGTTGCAAGAACTGTCGCTCCATTAACGCTATCTTCTCGCGATGGCTATCAGACAATCGTCTTAGTGACATTTCGTGACTCTCATTGAGCTTTTCCAAAAAGAGCTTTTCCCGCTCCTCGTGTTCAGCTTCAAGCTTCTCCTTCCGTATTTTAAATGTGCTCTTCCGCTTGTCCTTTGGCATCAAGTCTATCTCTTGCTTGAGCAATCTTAATTCTTGCTTCAGGCCTTCTCGGAATTGTTTGAGTTCTCTCTCTTGCTCGCTTCGAATCTTCTTGGACGACACTCGCAAATCAACCTCTTGCTGTGCTTCGGCGCGTTCGATTTGCTGTCTCTGTTGTCGGGCGAGCGCTTCTAAATCCGCTTCGGCACTCCGTTCTAAAATTTGTCGTTCTTGCTCGAATCGTTTCTCCTGCTGGTCCTTATTGAATTGAGCTTTTTGAGACAGATCCTGATATTGTTTCTGCTCCATCTTCTGCAGCATCTTCAATTCCCGTAGTTCCTGCTTCCTGAATATCTGATCGTCGTACACCTTGCCATTCTCGTCATCGCCATATATCACCCTTGAAGTCGTTGTCGTCATCATGACGCCGTCAATTTCGAATTTCCTCGTGCGCTTTCTCGTCTTTTTCTTCAGATTCATCATTTGTATGTCTTCCTTCGTTCTAGTTGGTCGGGATATCTCACGATTGTAATCAGGTTTTCGACGTAGGATGACTTCCTCGTCCACCTCCGTATGTTGAGGTTGATTCAAACGGTTTTCCTTATTCGATTCTCTACTATCCTGACTGATCGTCGTCGAAATAGACTCGGCGTCAGAACGATCGATGCTCTTACTCGGCGTGTGTGATCTTATGGAACTAGAATCGCTCTGGGAACGAGAACCCTCGAAACTGTCTGGAGAAATTCGTTTCTCCTTATTGAAAGGACTCTTAACGTTAATCTCTTTCGGTCTGACTGTCTTCACGATCCTATCGTCGGCGTGATGTGGCATTTCGTTCTTGATCAATCCATTTAGCTTCTTCACATTTCTTTCATAATCGTCTATATCTGGAGACTCGATGGTCGTACTGGCAATTATCACCTTGCCGCTCTCATCCCCGCTGTCACTTCTTAAGCTCAATCTCTCATTCGAACTCAAATCACTATGAGACGAGCCGGTACGAATGGCATTGTGTTTTTTGGATATCGATGAGTCTTTCACTTGTTCCTTATCTTCGCCGACGGTGACCACCGAAACATGACTGGTATCCTGCAATTCGTCCACGATGGGGCTCACTATAACTACCTCTGACTCATCCAATTTTTTGCCGATTCTCTTAGATACGTCAGTAAGTACGATAGGCTGTTCCTGCGGCGTGTATTCCAAACTATCCAAACTGGGAAACGCGTCGTCCTCGACAGAATTATCGTTCACTTGAGTCTTGTTCATCTCGTTGGCAACGATAACGACTTCCGATGTCGGAGAGGTGCGACGCGGAAGAGGCGTCGTTGTCGTGGCTGCCGTCGAGGGCGCGTCCACCAATACTGGCGGATGCGTTGTCACAACGGTTACTTGGCTTATGTTACTTGCTAGACTGTTTGACATATCCGGTGAGTCGGTAGTAATATGAACTGTCGATGTATTTAAGCGTACTTCTTGCTCAGGTTGAGCTTTTCCTGAAACGTGTACAGTATTTACTGAAATTTCTTGAAAAAAATATTCTGAGAATTCGCGAATTTTTCAAGTATTTTTATTGAAATTTTAGATAAGAATAGAAAATTTTTAATGCAACTTTGAAATAAATTGGAGTATAATCAGTACGAATAAATTATATACTGAAAATTAATAAAAGATAGGAGTTCCACGAGACTATAATTTTCTACAATTAGATCTACAAAACTTCTAAAATAGTATAGGAAAGATTCACTACAATATAGTATTAATAAGCTCTTTTCTGTGTTGACTGTTGTCTTTTCTACTGTTATTCGGATATTTTTATAAAAACCTACGCGATATATAAGAATATACATGAATATATGGATGCCATAATTATTGTTAACCGTTTGTTGTAAAACGTTTGTCGATATTTTGTATTGGCAAAAAAAATAATCAAAGTAACGCTTTCAGAAAGAGATAGAATTTAAATTTAAAAAAAAAAAACTTCTAAAAAATTTTTCTAATTGACAAAATTCCATGGAAGAGTTCCTGATTTTCAAGAATAAAAAAATCCGAAAATTCTAAATTTTTCTAGATAAATATTTTGATTGTATAAATAAAGAACAAGTAAAGATTAATCTAAGATAATACTATCTAAATCTTACCAGTAATAACGACTATATTGTCTCCACTGCTTCTCCTCGAACTACTTCTGCTTCTGAGTGGTGTCGATGTAATCACTGAAACGTTAATTCCTGGATCCTGTTTCTCTAAGCTCTTGTCATCACTCGCTACATCCTCCTGATGATAATCCGTCTTATTACTATCTGTTTTTGCATGTCTTAACTCATCCGAGAAGCTTTCAAGAGAATCATTTCTGGACGATCCCGCACTGCGACTTTTCACGGAGCTTTCAGTCTTCGTTACGCCAAACTGCGTCTTAATATCTTCCGTAGAATTAGCTTTAACATTATTCTTCTCTGATAGGCGCGTCGACGCGACGGATATATGCTTCAATGTTTCCATAGAACCGTCGCTTATTCTTTTCTTAGGGTCCATAGATAATCGCTTCTCCAATACGGCATTCAATTTCTCCCCAACAGACTTCCGCTTCTCCTCCAAACTCTTGTAAACCTCTTTTTCTCGAGATTGTAATTCATAATTTGTTACGTCATCAACAGACGACAGCTTATTTTTCATTCTATAAAAATAAAAATATTGTTTCATGATAAAGAATTTTTTTTAAATCAGTCTAAATTTAAATCATTCTAAATTTAATTTATGAAACTTAACTCTAACTATTAAAAATTAAATGAAAAAAAGCTTACCTGCTTTTATCTTCAAATGATGATTGTTTATATATTATCTTTGATAAGTCTTCAATCATCTCTGGCTTCACGGGTGCCGATTTGCGTTTCTCATTTATGCCCAGTTTCTTCGAGACGGAACTCGATTTATTGTTTATTAACTTCTGCTGATTTTCAAACTTTTTTATATTATCGAATAATTTACCGTTACCCTCACTCTCTACTTTCTTCGTCTTCTCGGAACTATCCAATTCATTTTGCGTCTGATCTTCTAAATTCTTTTGCTCTTTATCTTTAACATTTGTCAGCTGTTGATCCGCTGTCTTTTCATTTTGCGATAATTTATTAATATGTGGTTTGTTGTCTTCCGTAGATTTCTGTTTATCTGACAGATTTGCGACTTTCTCAACGGTTTTCAAAATGTTCTCTCTCTCCTCGACTTTCTTTTTCTTCTCTTCGCTGTCTTGACGCATGGGTGGTGGCGGAGGTGCTGGACCTTTATCTCGAGATAATCTGCGCTCATTTGTTTCACTTGGTGGCTTAGGTGCCTACGTAAATAATTACATACACGCCATTATCAAACATTCACCTGTTACGCAATTGATAATCTATTAATTAATTATATCAAGTACCTGCTTCTTCTCGACAGGAGGTTGTATGTTCTCTTTAGACTCAGCCTTACGCAATCTCTTATTTTTGTCCTCTTTCTCACCATCCCGATTGATTTCTCGTTTGTGACTCTCCTCTTTCTTCACAGGCGCAGGCAATGCCACATTTTCTTTTTCGGGGACTGAAAAATAGAGACAAATATTATTACATTTTAAAATGTTATATACATATTGATTTTGTGTGTATACTCACTCTTAACATCAGCATCAAGGCGCGTAGGTGCGGAGTCATCTGTGATTTGATCCAGTTCCAGAGGAAGCTGAGACGTGCGCTGCTCCTGAAATATTAATATACATGTACATTAAATGCGAAGATAAGAAGTAAAGAAATATAGATAAAAATTTCTTTCGATTCAGACTCATTTGATTTCCATTACAAATGCGGTATTAAATAACATTTAAGATACATAAATAGAAATATTAATGGCAAAGATTACAATCGTAAATTTGCAGTTTACTGTTTCGATATAAAGAACATGAAATATGAAAAGAAAAAAAAATAGAAAATGTTATCTCATGCATATAATTATGTGGTGATCCATGTAAATTTTACAAATTATTTTCTCGGAAATTCTTAGGAATAGTAATAAAATTTCTTTTGAGATTTTACAGTAAGTCTTTTGTAGAAAAAAGAAAGAATAAGATTCAAACTTTGAAAAAGATAACTTTGTATACCTTTTTCTCACAAATTGAATCTTCTTATTATTACACAAGTCTCTAGATTTCTGACAACAGCATTCCATTTATTCTATAAAAACCTCTGACACACTTTAAAATATCAAAGAAAAATTTTATTTCCGAAAAAAATAGCTGATATTGTATTATATGGATCATTGTATAACATTTTTCTTAGTACAGTAACATATGTAGCTTTTTTAAGTTCATAAATTATATAACTCAGGATTAATTGATTCTGTTAGCGCACGGAATGCAGCGGCGCAAACTACTAACCTGACGCGCATTGGGATAATGAGGCTGGCGAGGGCCAGAAGAACCGCATGCACAGCCAAAATAACAAAATTATCACAACATATTTTATACATAGAATATTCTACTATTGATTCTACATTTTCAATAATTCATTCCTTACAATTAAAAAGAAAAGCGAAATTGACAGATTTAATTTTAAACGCATGCACTACTATAATATTTAAGTGAAATAATCACGCATCATGCGTAATCTTATATAAATGCGAACAGTCACATCTTATTTAAGAATTGACAACTGATTTGACTTGATACAAATAAACTAATGTTTTAATGCATTCGTTTTTTCAGGGACATTTGTCAGGATCAATAATCAGGTTCTGATACAACATCTGAACAACAAATTTTTCTAATAGTTTACGTAGACCTTCATTTTACATAGACAGGGGTAAGACAAATATGCTTCACACAGAAGCAGCTTACCAATTCGTTGATATTGTTCTCTGTGTTTTTTCGTTTTTTTGGCCTTCTATAATAACGGAAGCATGTAACAATGTGTAATACATGTTAATTCTGCATTATCAGAAGCTCTGTGCATAACTATCTGAATTATGAAATAAGTTACTTATCACGTGTTATTATATAAAATATAATCTTTTGCACTAGAGCAAATTTATTTAAATAAGATTGAAAGTGTTTCACATTATTAACTACAGTATAAATGTGACTATAATATAAATTAATGTAACAAAAACGCTATGTTAAAAAATATTTATTCTTCATAAAAGCACGTATTAAAATTTGTAAATCTCATGCAAAAAATATATATATTGCATGTTTTTTTAATAGAAGGATTCGTATATCTGTTAGTTACAGTTTTATAAATTGTATTTGTTCTTTATTCTATATGATCTGCATAATTAACATGTACCTAAAGAACGCAACATGGAATGTAGAAAATAGAACCTACCTCTGCTTCCTCATCTACCAGCTCTTCTTCAACAACATCCGCCTTATATTCAAGTAACAAGTCCCTGATAGGCTTTGGATCTAAATTTCGGCTTATAAACGGATGCTTTAACAAATCGTCAGCTGTGGGTCGTGAGGTTGGGTCCTTTATAAGTGCTTTAGCAATAAAATCATTAAATTCCTTACTCCATTTCCCGGGCTGATCCAGTTTCGGCGGATCACCTTTCTGTATTTTAAGTAGCACTCGCATCGGTGACATTTCGTGATTTGGTGGTTCCATTTGTGCAAACTCTATAAGAGTTATACCAAGAGACCAAATGTCCACCTAAACAATCGAGTTCACGTATAACATCTATGTTACATCATGTATCAAATAAAAAATAGATTTTCATATTTACGAAAACCTACTTTAAAATCGTAAGGATTGTCCCTGAACGTTTCACATAAGACAACCTCGGGTGCCATCCAGTAAGGAGTTCCAATAAACGTATCATGTTTCTGCAGAGTATGCTTGTTCTTTGCAGATACGCCAAAATCAGCTGTAATTAAAAACAGAAATCCTTGTTATATATTGTATTTAAATAATAGCAAAGATATTGCTAAAGCATATTTTTAAATAAACAATTTAATTTTAGAAATAATTGTAATTAAATAGACAATTACCTATTTTAACACCCCCTGCCATAGTCAGTAAGACATTTCCCGCCTTTAAATCCCTGTGTACGACTTTGGATTTGTGTAGGAAGGCAAGACCTAGAGTCATGTGTTGGCAGATGTATGCTATTTGCATTTCTGTTAGTGCCTTTTCCAACTCAACCATTATGGAATCCACAGCACCGCCGTCACAATACTCAATTAACATCTACAAAAAAACTTTTCTTCTTTCTTCGCTCTTTTTACAAAATAATCATTTGATTGCGTCACAAGAATAATTTTTATTTATAAAAAAAAGCTTTTGCTATAAATAATTACAATATTGACCATAGATATAAAGCATCCTTAATTTATTGCATTTTCTTGGAAAAGTCTAATAGAAGCAAAAAAATATTAATTTTTTAATTTATTTTTCGTTAGACATAAAACATCCACGGCACTTTGTGGTGGGTGCTTTATACTTATAGTTAAGGCTGCATAATAGAAGCATATAATATATAAATATAAAAAATGTACCCATAATTTTCCCTCAATGAAATAAGCCTCGTGTAATTCAACAATATTCGGATGCTTGCATTCTGACAAAATGTCTATCTCGATCATAAAATCACTAAGATCGTCCTCTCCCTCCAATGCACACATTTTTGCAGCGGCAAGCTGATTGGACAGCTTGTGTTGTGCCTAGAGTAACAATTGTTTAAAGAAGACGTTAAGAACAAGCAAACTTGATATCCTAGAATTCTTTAAAATGCTACATTACCTTATAAACTTTACCAAACGCACCATCTCCCAGTTCACCCACCATTTCCCAAAACTCTTCCGGATTGCAGTCCATCTTGATGTTATTGTACAACTTTTTCTTCTTCGCATCATTGCCACCAAAGTGGAAGGCCTTCTTCAAATTCGACAAGAACGACATTTTGATAGATATATCTTGATATATTCACACGTGTGCTCAAACTCGGACTACTATTGCAATTTGAACACACTGAAAAAACTCTTAACAACACTTTCCGCTGTACAAAATGTAATCATTAACAACTGTGTATTAAATTTGTAAAATATAACTCTAGTTGATGCTCAAAAGAGCTTAGTAACCATTTCGTAGCACTGTAATGTGTGGTAAAACAATGTCACTTTACGTAGTCTCCGCATTATTTTAATATCTATTGAATTATATAAGATGAGTTCTTCAAGCGCAGGGGTGTTACTTTCTTTAGATCCCTGCTGGATACCAGGGGATCGTGCCACACCACTCCCGCATCTTTGTAAACTCTAAGCCGCACTTCCTAATCGATTATCGTTGCGCTCAAACTACTGTGGGCACAGAGAAAAACAATGCGATCCATTGCTGACAATCTCCAATAATTAGACACGCAGGAAATATCGAATCAAGGTCTGAAACAAAAGAATACAATTTATTATTTATTATCAATTATTATACTTGCAATTCTATTCAATTTGTTTTGTTAATATTTTAACGTTCGGATTCTTCAAAATACCGAAGTTGAAGAGAGAACACATCTTTTTTTCAATTTTGCTATAATGTACATGCTTTGTTTGTAATATATTTCAACGAATAACATAGAAATTTCATTACACAGAAAACTAGGAACAAAATCAGCGTCCTGTTAAACAAGATGTTCACTTTAAAGTTGGCTTGAAACTAGAAATTATGTATAAAATCTTAATGTGTGTCGTGTGCTAAGTGCTTTTTAACAAGAATCAAGTATGAGACGTATTACGCGGATGTACAAATAAATTACAGAGGCAAAAGATAAGAGACATAAGAGAACACTGATATCGTTGATAAGCTTAAAAAAGAAAAAAAAATTGCTATCTGCAGTATTATCAAGGAATTCGTAGTAAAACGCCAAACAATTAACAATAAACACTGAAAATTCGAATTCTCGGCGGTCCACCGAATGCCCTTCTCTGCGATATTTGCAACTACATTTTTTAATTTGAAAACGAGTGTTGTTATCGTTATTGTTCCACAAATAAAATATATGATAAAAAAATCAGCGCAACGATAATGTAACGATAACGACACTGTCATTAAGAATTAAGCCTAAGACGCAATTAAAAAGCACAGGCAATGGAAACAGGAGATAACAGATTTGAACTTATAGCCTAAGATATAATTAAAACACAGAGGTGTAACTGGGAATAACAAATTTCAACTTATCAGACCATGATATTTTGGTATATACAGTTTCAAGTAGAAACCGTATTCCCTGTTTTATCACTTGTGTTTTTCAATTGGACATTAGGCTTATCAGAAGCCATGAATTCTGATAAACACAATTTCTGATAGGTTGAAATCTATTATTCTTCTTATTTCTTCTCCCTATTATTTTTCAATTGTGTCTCAGACAATACAGAATATAGCTTTTGGTCCTTTAATTTTCAGGTGGAAGACGTTTTGAAGACCGGATTTTCGCAACAAACGGAACGCCAACACACACTTCTACAAAGTTTTCTTTCAAAGGGAAGGAAGAGGCCAATCGGAAAGTCAAAGGCGAACGCAGCGGTGATTGCAAAGTGATGCCCTACTCGCAGAAGCATCCTGCGTGTGGGCAGCGAGACTTGCAAAACGTCCGGTGGATTCGCGGGCGCGACAGCAAATTCAATTAGGCGTTAATCGGAATTACTGTTGCGTATCGCGACGAGTCCCCGTCTCGCGATATAATCTTTTTTAGCATGGCACGCGAAACGATCGTCTCCCACCTCTCTCCCTAATAGAAATTTCACACTGGAAAGTAGCGATTATTTGTTTTTACTACATTTCAGTATTAAATTGTCGCTTAAAGAATGTGATTTGCGGCTCATCTCTATGTATACATCGTTAAATGTCAACGTTTCAAGCATTATTCTTAATGCCCGTTTCCAGCAATGTAGATTAACTTTAATCTCGGTTCAACTTTTACTCTTTGTCTTTTTCTAGAGATTAGAAAAAGAGGAATAGTAAGTTGAACTGAGATTAAAGTTAATTTACATTGGTGGAAATGAGCATAAGATATTCTGAAATTTAAAAAGTTAAATAAAAGTTAAATAAAAGAGTACGTCAGGCAAATGAGAGGGGCAGTCAGTAGGCAATTAAAATCTATAATTATCAATTGTGCTCGATTAACATTTCGGCTTACTTTTGATGAACATTAATGCCCGTTTCTAATGTAGTTTCAATGTAGTTTAATTTTAATTTTGGTTCAATAAACTTCATCTTTATCTAGTTCTAAAAATTAAAAAAAGAATAGTAAGTTGAACCAAGAATTAAAGTTCTACATTGATAGAAACGGGCATAAATTGAATTTTTGAAAGGGCTTTAATTGATAGTCGCCCTCGATCGCGTATACTTGTGTAAATGTGAGGGACAATAAGAAATCGTGAAAAAATTGCTAGAGAGAGAGAGAGAGAGAGAGAGAGAGAGAGAGAGAGAGCGCGCGCGCGCGCGAATTGTCGACAGGTGTTGACGCTCGGTCACGCGGCTTGACCAGGCTTGACACAATTTTGACAAGTGACCTTAGGTCACGTCCGTACCGTTGCCAATGCAGCCAACGTGCCAGGTGGTACAGTTGTATGGAAATCTGACTTTTCGGGAATCCTGGCTGGCAGAGATCCGTCTCGTCCCCCTGTCGTCCGTCTTGAAAAAGCGGTTAGAGCTCCTCTCGCACGAACACGCCCCGACACGCCGCGCATGGGAAATCGAGCTCAATCGGACGATGCACGGCCGTTCACGCGTGAACGACCGAGAGATAGCCGTCGTCGTCGCCGACGATGACGATGTTCGGGACGGGCAGCCGAGATCACGTAGGACAACGTCGAACTTGTACCCGTCTCGTAGAGACTAGACTGTTTCGCGGGTGCGCCTTCTCTCTCTCTCTCTCTCTTTCTCTCTCTTTCCGCATTGCCTACCTGTGACACTCTCTCTCTCCCCTGCCACGGTCGAGATATGTACGCGGATGACTTCATTCCACGCGTATAGAAAGTGCAGGAAGGTGCATTTAGAACGGTGCTGTCCAAAATACGTAATTTCACTGACATTGACTTGATGTGTGTCGACGTTCACGCCTATTGCTTTTCTTTCTTTCTTTCTATTTCTATTTGTTTCCATTACGGAAAAAAGTAAGATATGAACACCTATATGTGTCAAGCTCTCGATCAAGTCAATGTCCACGTTTACAAATCTTCGACAGCTATTCCACGTGAACAGGGAGAGAATAAAAGCACCGTCGCGCTCATTTCAGGCGAGACGGTCAGATGGTAGTGAACATGGTAGTGAATACGCGTGGCTCGCGTGCAACTTCAGGGCGGACGAGCGGCCGTCCGTCATCTACACGAGAAACTTTTGAGGACGTTTCTCTCGGAAGGAGAAGCAGCGCTCGCAGTTATGTCACTTTTGGTCACTCTATCGCTTACCTGCGATCGGTGACAGGATGGTCTAGTATTGAAATCTTGGACACAACGACCGTCTTCTCCTCCTCCTCCTCCTCCTCTTCCCCGCGTTTTGCCACTGCGAAATCCACCGGAATGTAGCCGATAGCTGGTCGACTGTGCGTCCTGTTTCACGGAATCTGTTCATGGGAGAGAAACAGAAGGCTGGAGCGATGACACTGAATAGTAAATACACACGTGAGTGCAGATTGCGTTCTGTCGCGATCCACACAGGAGTCTATTTTTCGCGGAGATCGGCAATCTCTACGGCAAAGCTGTCCGCATACACGGCCATTTTCAACCTACTGCTCACTATCACGTTTGCACGATCGCACTCACGCATGCACGCATGCACGTACACACGTAAGCCACGAGAGAGCGAGCAAACCTCTCATGCGTACACGAGACGCGCTTCACCGCGTTTGGACTGCGTTCAGAAACTTTACTAGATGCATCCACGGAATAAGGGCCTGCGCACAATTGTCTAGTTTACATCATGCACTTGATACACGTACTAACTAGTAACTTTCTATTAAATTATTTCAATTTCAGCGATGTGTTCAAAGAATGATGTACTAAATTGATACAATATGTATCAAAATGATTAATTAAGTACACATATCGTATATATGTTTACACGTATCGCCGAAATTAGGATCATTCAATAGAAAGTTACTAGTTAGTATTCGTATCAAGTGCATGATGTAAATTAGTTGGATTGAGTTCAACTTTTGTCGCGCGGTGGAAATTATATTGGGTCATCTAAAAAGTATTTTCGGTACTTTGTCACTAGATATATGACCATCAACATACATCTAGTGACAAAAAACCGCGGATACTTTTTAGATGATCCAATATATCTATTACTTCCGAGCAAGCAAGACGTTGATTGGCCAATTTTTGTCGCGCGGCAAGCATTGCCGCGTTCTGTATGCAGGAGACATAAGAAATTTCAACCTATCAAAAAATATTGGTCGCGTTTAGGGTCATTTTCAACAAGCTCCAATTAACTTAACGGGCCTAGTAACTTTGTAAGATTCTAACTCTGGTACTTGAGTATCATTTTATCCTTGTTATCACTTGTTATTTACCGAATGTAAACAAGGATGACATGACATCCTGAAGACACTCAGATGAGAATCCGAACACTCCTTTGATAAAAGAAGAGAAAGTACTAATTCTAACCTAAAAAAAAGTCATCAGTTTTATATACATCAAACGGTACGTGAAATGATAATTGATTAGAAGTTACGTAAAATTATAAAATTTTTTTGAAAAAACTGTAACGTAGCTACTTGTTTTACTCGAGATTATCCACGTTAAACAGAGCTATTTTTTAGGTTATCTGTTAATTATCAAATTATAGTCGGAGTTATTATAAGATCTTCTCAATATTTTCTCGACATTTCATTATGTATATTAAATGTATTTTACGTGTTCAAGATATAATCATTCTCTTTATTTATAGTATAGTGTTAACATGGCCAAAGAGCGTGGCGTCTTGAAAATAATTTGGAACAGTTTTGTATCCTCGCTGAAACCTCGCTTCGCCCGCCGCAAATTGATTGGCGAGGATTATTTTGGCACGAAATACTATGAGGAAGATATTCGTTATTCCGCCCGGAAAAGGCCACCACGATATTTCATTCCAGTGAATAAGGAAGACTTTGAACAAGAGTTACCCGCGGAGTGGGAAGCCTGGTTGAGATATCGTAGAAAAGAACCACCCACGCGAGAGGAAATAGAAGCTAATTATCAATTGGCAATAACTAAGAAGAAGAATGCAGCGAAGCTTTTAAATGAGAATCGCTCAAAAAATGATACCACTAATCTTCCCACATCATCCACTACTCAGACAACTACTCCGGGAAATTTTCCAGTCTATGAAGATATAAAAGGTTTTGGTAGTGATCATAAACCGAAGGATTCATACAAAGAATAATAATAAATAAATAAATAAAGAATAAAACAATAAAAAATTTGATGAAATTTCTAAAGAATAGTTTTAAAGAATTGTTCAGCAAAAATTGTTTGCCATTGATAATGGAAAATTGATTGTAGGATTCTATCTGAAATTTTTAAATTTTTTTGTTACTGGATTGTATCAGAGAGCAATCTGAAAGCAGCCATTCCAGCCTTTTTCTGGAAACTCTTGAAACCCTATATATCAGTACATCAACATCCATTTTTAGTAATATGGAGATTGGTATTAGGTATCACATCTATTTTATCAAACTATCGATAAAATTATAGTATCGAACATGGATGTGATCCACAGATACACAGTAGTGTATCTATGCTAATAAGAGAACAAATATAGCGCGACTAAGGCTAAGTTTCACAACTCACAGTTAACCGAGGTTCAACTTATTTTTCATCTCTTTCCAATTTCAACATTAGAAAGAGACGAGGAATAAGTTGAATCTCGGTTAAGAGTTAACCATGAGTTGTGAAAGCAGGCCTAATAGGCATTCAGCAACTCAATAGTTAAATGACACTGTTATTGGTGTAGTCTTGTGGATTATCCAATCAGACTTTAGATTTAGAAGCATACATTAAGCAGTAAACATTCACTCAACTGTTAAGTTCATTGAATGTGCTCAGTTACAACTCTGCAATCATTACTCTGCTTTCTTTTCTGCCGTTGTGATTGATTGTGTTATTCCGTTCAATTTATAATTAGTACAATAAAAATACAACAAATAATTGTAAATTTGTTTCTTCTATGGAAAAAAATTTCTAAAAACATCCTATTTCCTTTTAAATCGAATATCCTCTTATGTCTAAGATCTATGAAGAAAACTAGAATGATTAAAATTGATTGAAGAATTCTTAGGATATTAAATTGTTAAGCTTTAAGCGAGTCACTCTATATATGTAAAATGATTTATTATTAATGTCTATCTTTTCCTATACATGTAAATTAAGATCTATCGCTTTCATATACAATCATTCTCGACAAAATTATAACAAAGGTACTATATACTGGATAAATATACGAAATATTTGTCTCAAGATACTACGATCCTAGTTTGCAATTGCGGTCCGTGATATGAAACTAATGACGTACGAAATAGGATATAAAGTTCCGTTTTACATGGAGAAAGGAAGAATTAAATGAATGTAAGACATTCTAAATCACATTTGGTAAATTTGAATCGCTTCCTGTTTGCGCTGTGCAGTTCGTGTCTTGAGGCCTATTCTTTTTAGTTGAACTTTTGCATCAGTTCTTTCTTTCTCCTCTTTCTTCCTGGAGAAAAAGAAAAAAGATGAACTGGTGCAAAAATTCAGCTAAAAAGAACAAATCTTTGATCACTATAAATTAGTGTAGTACGATTAGCACCGTGAATCGCGTGTACTTTTGACTTCAACATGTGACTCTGAGATTTCATTATAAATAGTAGCTTAAACAACGAAGATCAAGCAATCAGTCAACATTAAATTTTGTCTCTTACACGAATTTAATTGACAAAAACTTAATATATACCAAATGAGAGCATTGTGCTCAACCAGAAAAATCACTATTGTCAAATAGAGCTTGATCATATAGCTCTCCTTTAACCAGTCGTCCGCCGAAATAACGACCGTTTAGTGAATCTCTTGCACGTTCTGCTTCTGAAAACATAAAAATTAATCCAATAATTACATGATACATAAATTTGTAATATGTACAGAATATATTGCAGTGTAATTTAGACTATTCAAATACTTAGGCGAGAGTTTAATCAATTTACGATACTATATATAAGGTAAATGTCTCAATAACTAATGCCAGGTTCAATATAGATTAACTTTAATCTCAGTTTAACTTATTCTTTATCTTTTTCTTATTCTTAAAATTAGAAAAAGATAAAGAGTTAATTGAACCAAGATTAAAGTTAAATTGCAGTGGTAGAAACGGGCATAAATGTGCCCATTACAAGTATAATGTTAATGGAAAAATCAACAATATATTTATAATTATTAAGATATCAATAATAAGATATCAATAATTAAGATATCAATAATAACAAGAAACTAAACTAAAAAGAGGTTAAATATTTTGTATCAAAATAGTTAATAATTAATAAAAATTATTAATAAAAATATTATTTTCTGACTGCAAATTATTGCAAAAAAATTTTATATTTCGCAGGAACAGTCATATTTTCACTTTTCTTATCATTTTTAATAAGACATAGTCTATATTTTCAAATTTTTTTAAATATTGTACTATATAAGAACATCAGTCTAAGGCTTATGTCACTAAATGGAAAGCATCTAATATTGAGTGAATTGGCCATGTTATTTGTCTTATCGACATATACACCACCTATTATTATTGCATGTAATTGTAGATAAAAACATAAGAAAATGTTTTTGCTTGATAACGCAAAAATAAATTATAATTATATCGTAGTTTACTGCAATCAGATAGTGCAACTGTATATAATATGTACACAAAGTGTGTTAATTCCTTTTGCCATTAATTAATATCAATACAAATATAGGATTGATTACTAGTTTTTATTAGTTCAGTCATTGAGATATTTATCACCGAGACATAAAGATATACTTTACCATTCATTTCAGCGAATTCGACGAATATCTTTACGATGACTTCCGCGTTTTCATCGTCCTCGGACTGTCTCTCTTTATAAATGATAACTCGTACAACCACACCGAACTTAGAGCACTCGTCCTGAATTTCCTCCTGTAGGGTCTCGTCCACATCCTCCGGTGCTACCATATTTCTTAAAATAACGACTCGAGATTCGACTTTACGCATAAGCTTTTGCATTACGAGATGACGCGCGCTCTGCCCCTTAATTGACATATTTTCTTGTTGCTGCAATGTCTGCGGTTCCGTTTCTTCTAAAAGTTTCTTCTGTAATTCTTCCTGTTGTTTTTGATGAGCCGCTTGTTCCTGTGCTCGCCTCATAATGTCGGAATTTGCGGTGGTTGTAACTGGTATCTAACAAGCAATCAGATTTTTCATAATTAACACATTGACGATTCAATATTTTTTTTATTTTAATACTTTTTATTCTAATACATTGGATACTTACAACTGGTGTGCCGACAATCGTAGGCGCGACAACAGCGGGAGGTGGTATGACAACCGGTTGGCCAGGAATCGGTTGGATAATAGCGGGCGGTCGTGTTAAGGTTTGCGGTATAGCTATGCCAGGTGGAGGTATCACTGGTGCTACCGTTGCTACCGTTGGTGGTGCCATTATTGTTGTGGGCGCTATAGTAGGTCGCACTACACCTACAGGAAGTGCTATAATAGAAATAAATAGTGATAAACACATAAAAATAATTCTTCTTTTGCAATGTTTGGATTCAGTGTAGATGCAAGAATTATGAATATACGAACTTTGATTCAAGATTGGTGGTGCAGTAGCTCCAAGTTTAGTAAGACCTAACGCGACGGCATTACTGGCAACTGCGTCCATCGCTTGAATTTTTGCTGTTGCAGCTGCTGCAGCCACCGCGGCTGCGGTTGGCATCATACTGGTACCACTAGGTGGTCCCATGAGTGCATTCGGTGGTGTTATAGCTCTGCCTACTCTCAAATACTGACCACCCAGATCGAACAAGTTCATGGAGGCGATAGCTTCCAGCGCAGCCTGCATTGTCTCATACTCGATGAAACCGTAACCCTTATGTCGATGTGGAGAACTGCCTTGTGCAAGTTTGCAATACGTGATTGGCCCGAACGCCTCAAAAACTGACTTGATGTCATCTTCCGTCAAATCTTGATGTATTGATGCGATATAAATGCGATTATAATGTTTGCTTTCCTCGGTGATCTCGTCAATCACCGATTGTGCTTGTGGCATATTGGACGGACGTCCCACGACCTGAGGTAAGTAAATATAAGAAAAAAGATAATTTATAAGATATATTCTCTAACGTTGCGTTAATATTATTGCAAAATTATTCGTTAAATAAATATATCGCCACTTATTTCAAAAGTAACAATTAAAAAAACACGATTTTCGAGTTATTACATAACATAATTATATATAATCGTTATAATTGAGTTAGTTTACTTTTGATTGACATTACTCTGTCAAAAGTAAGCTAATTCAATTTCATAATAAATTATTACATTTGAAATATTTTTTTAAATCAAAATCGTCACAATTTTAAAAGAACAATTTTTTTAAATGACATTTCATCATGTTAAGAATATTTTTTGCTGATATTATTTGATTAATCAATAATTTTTGTAAAATTAAAAAAGAATTTTTCCTCTTTTCTGAGAAATTTAATTTTTTGAATTGTATAGCTTTTGGAGTAAGGAAGCGATATAATATATAGAACATGTGTAATGGGATGTAACTTAATAAATAAATGAAAAACTCGAAGTAATGTATACGTAGCAAAAGTATACTAATGAAATAAGATTTTCAAGCAAATTGCAGTTAAGATGCAGTTCGCTCGAAAATCATAGGTATTGGATAAAGGACTAAATAAAAATTTGCCGACCTCCGGCGGGATGATAGGATTGCTGGGGGACAGGAAATTCGTTATATAGGTACGTCCTGCTACCTTGATGTTGCGGCCACCGATCATGACACCGTTCATTTGCTCCAAAGCAAGTTGCGCGGCTTCGGGTATCTCGTATTCAACAAAGGCGAAGCCCTTGTGTTTCTGCGTAACGGGATCCCAAGACATATTGATGGACTTGATCGGTCCGAATGGCAAGAAAGCTTGCCTGATTGTATCTTCTTTCAATTCAAAACTGATGCTGCCCACATAAACCCTGTCATACAATAATAAATGTTATTAATATGAATGTTATTTAATGCAACTATATTTAATATAATGTACGTAACTATTTTCTTGTTCTAACGATATATATAACTTTATTCAAACTTTCATATCAATCACTTGTATTAGAATTGTCATGTGCATTTAAAAATTTTTAACCCTTCGTTATTAAGGATCCATGAGACCCTAAAAAAAATTTAAGGATTTATATTTTTAAAAAGTTATTTTATATATAAAAGTCATTTATTCTTATACTAAAGAAATATTCTTTTATACAATAACTTCACACTTCATTATTAGAAAAAAAAACAGTCTCCTATAGAATAAATCCTTTTTTAGGATGAACGCGGACTATTGAACCATTTTTTTCTTAAAAGTGTCATATCTGTAGAGTATAGTCAATTTTTATCAAAAAATATTAAACACTAAAAAAGTTATGATTTTGCTTTTAATATAAAAGCGCATTTTTCAAGTTTTATTTTGCGATTTTTTTAACATGTTAAAATCAAAATCTTTAAAAAGCCACGCATTTCCATGTTCTATAATGTTTAAAGTATGTTTAATAATTTTTTAAAGAATAAAAGTTGTAAATATGGTAATCAATTAAAAATGTTAGCGTCATTTTGTCTTCTGTGTGACCGATTCAAAATTCTCAGAAGGTGTGACCACGAAGGATTAAAAGCATATTTAATTTAGATTATTAATATTACACATATTTAGATTTATTAACATTATTAATATTATACATATCTAGAACATTAAAATACATTTATCCATTGTTAATATAACAATTACGCAATAATGTTAATAACTGATATTAGTAAAACACGTTCAAAGATTGTTACATATATACATATATGTATATATATTAATAATTTTATAAAATCTATAAAAAATATGTACGTATATATTGTATATAGAAATAAAATTCTACAAGTGATTGATAAAAATGACACTTATTTAATTTATAATCTAATACAAAAATACTTAATTTTATTTTTATAGTATGAAGAAAACAAAAAATGTTCGTTAAATCATAGCTTGATTTAATTAATTTAATATATTACTGCTAATATATCATTTTATGAATAAATATGAGTGTTATTTATGATTGCGAGACAAGATTTATGGCTGCGTTTAGCGGACTCAACAATTGAGTGAGCTTGTTACTATTAAAGTATTTTTCCAGATTTAAAATGCTGATTGGATGATCTAAAAGAATACATCAATAACAGCGAGCATTCACTCAACTGTTGTGTCTGCTGAACGCAGCCATTACTAACAGAAATTAATATGTGAACGATATATAAAGGAAGGATAATGGCCAATGTTTGCTCCAGGATACCTGACGATTATGAATAACATTAAAAGCTACAAGAAATTTCTGTAATTTGTTAGTGTGATTAGAAAACGTATTCTTTTAGAGTTATTATAAAAACATCAAAATATTTATGACTATATATATATAATAGCCACTTCTATAATTTAATATATTTTACAACCTAATTGCTAAAAATGTAAAATGAATAATGCTTTTTTAAAAATAATAAAATGTTTGAATATGATTCTCTTGAGGATCTTGCACACAAAAGTTTCGAGGATTAAGACAAAGAACAAACAAACCTGCACATGAGAGCGAGAGCCTGCTGTCTTTGCACCTGATTCCGTTGACTAGCCATTTGCTGCAACACAAAGGACCAAAGGCCTTCTATTGATATCCCTCCCCCATTTACAACACATTTCATTGACTTCAAGTGATCCCTCAAGCTCTTTTACCATTCCACATTTCTTTGCTCGACTTCTTCAATTATCAATTTAAATCTTAATTTAGTCTTAATTTAAATTTTATTAATATTATATTTAATGTTACAAAAACATCTAAATAAATTAAGATATATTTTAAGAAAATACTTTATATGAACATTTTTACTAAAAATAATTATTTAAAATTGTAACATGAATTATTATAATACTTTTCGCAAACAAATATGCAAGTATAAAAATTTATGTGATTAATAAAATTTATAAGACAAATTCGATGATTTGTATAAAATGTTTCAGAACAATTACTCTCTTTTTATTTGCTGCATTTCTTAATAGATATGATAGCTTTTATGCTAATTTTATTCTTCGAAGCAGAAAAATAGTCGAGCTCAGAAGAATCGTTATCCTCTGAAGATTCATGCATTCACAAAAAACCTTCTTCTTCGCATTGTACAGCTCTGCTCCCGCCGACTATACTATCACAAATTATATATCTAACCTTTTCTTATGGTAGCAACTCGGGAAAATGTTTAGGAGTGTTTGACCATAAGGCGGATTTATCGTTTCTTTCTTGATTTGGTTGACACTAACCTGCACATTAGCAATAAAACTTGCTGCCGCAGGACCAACTTATTCTTCTGCGGGGAGAAAAAAATGCGCCAATCAGAGTTAAATTCTAAGGTTTCTTTTTTTTTTTTCTTAATATCTGTATAGTAATTGACTCGGCGGGACGAGCTATATAGTAAATATTTCAGAATTCTATACAATATTATTCTATACATTGTAATAATCGGTAAAGAGCTGAATAGAGGAAACTATTTATACATATATATAAATAAAATATATTTAAACCAAATTTCACATATATTAAATTACCGAATTAGCTGATCAGCTCATTTTATTACAAAAAAAAATTATACAGTATTCAAGAAAGAATTCCACATTATTCTTATAGAAAAGTGTCTTTCTGCGGATTTGATAATTTTTGGATATGTTGTAATTTATGTTATTCTGAACAAATGTCTCAATGAATGCAACTTGATCTCATCAATCGTTTCTGCTCTACAAATATTAGAAGGTCCAGATTTAACACGCACGTATGCACGTACGCACATTCGACCAAGAGTCATATATACTGAGTCAAAAAGCCTATACTTTTACATGTTAAATCTGGACTTATCAAAGCTTGTAGCGCGGAAATGGGTTAAGATCAAGTTGTGCTATCGAGATATTATTTTATTCAGAATAACGAGAACGATAACATATCCAAAAAATAATTAAGTCCGCAGACAGACACTTTACTATAATAATGATATGGAGTTTATTATGAAAGATGGGAAGACTAGTTTATAAATGTAATATTTCAATAGATAAAGTTTAATAATTTTATCATAAATTCTGATAATTTGTTCGCAATAAGCAAATTCGGCAATTTAATTATATACAATACGCACACACACACACACACACGCACACACACACACACACACACACACACACACACACACACACACACACACACACACACACACACACACACACACACACACACACACACACACACACACACACACACACACACACACACACACACACACATACATATACATCCATTATGCATTATAATTAAAAAAATAAAAATGTTTATGAGTTAAATTAATAATAATATGTTAAAATTGTCTACAAAAAACGTAATCGTAATATTATATAATATTAATATTCACAAATGTCATAATGGAGCGAAAATATTAAATGTGAATGAGCAAAGTTATTGACAATTTTAAAATTACCTGTTGTTGATGAGCCAAAGTCTGCTTCATGAGGACCATTTTAATGCTTTGTTCCATCGCATACTTCTTCGCCCTGTTTACGGTGTCTTGTTGCTCAGATGAAATTTTCGGTAGACCAGCTCCTAATATTCCAGGCAGTGTCAGATATTTAGCACCAGGTCCTACAAAATCATAAAATAGAAAAAGATGTAAGTCAGACTGATTTGGTGACAGTTCAAGGTGATAAAGAACATTTATTCATATCAGATCTTATCAGCAAACGTCCATTAATCTGCGTCAACGCTCAATATTACTTAAATTGAACTGACTTAAAAAAAAGTGTGTCACTATAAATATTCTACATCATTTCTTAAAATAAATTGGATCAAATTAATAAAAAGATTCAAATGTAAAGTAAAAAAATGTATAACATTATACGTACCAGCAACAACTTGACCTATTTGATTGAGATCATAAATAGGGCCTGGTAAGAACTCTGATGCATTTCCTATAAAGAAATCATGCATTAGATAATTAGCATTAAAGTAGATAAATATTAAGAATATGTCAAACGTTTCACTTTTTAATAAAACCAGTTACGCCACCAAGTTATTTCTTAATGATTCAATCATTAATAGATCAGGGATTACTTTCTCATTAGCAAATTTGGGTGGCCATTATTTCATATTTTTAGAATTCAATTCACGAGAAAATTTTTTAAATATATTTAAATTGACATTTAAAATAACTGCTGTCTCAGCAATTAGACGTTTGTTTTAACCAATTTTTTGGGGAAAACATCTATATATGTACAGATCCGTACACGGAGATGTGTAACAGCCGGATGACCTATTGCCCTAGGCTAGTAAAACTTCTATTAGTCGCATTGATGTATGCGGGCGCATTATTCTTATTCGTATTGTGGAATATCTTTCTTAACACGAGAGTACCGTGACGCCATGCCAGCTGCTATGATAAAATCGTCCTCCAAACTGTAAGTTCACAGAAATTAAAACGATCAAGGAATATTACAACTTTTTTAATAAATATGGTTGTATATGTATGTGTCAATGTGTGCATGTGGAAGTATTTATAACGCATGTATGCAAAATGTATATATGAAAACCATATATTTGTGCAAACATCGAAACGAAGAAATATTTCTCGTTTGATGCATGCTATTGGAAGAAACAAAGCGTAGATTATACGAAGACCACAGGTAAGAAATTTTGTCAGAAATGATACGACTTATAAGAGAAAATGGACCGAACGTTAATCATATGTATGAAAACTTTGATAAAATTAGTCATTAGCCGAGGAGTCTTATTAAATTTGAGCTTTAATTACTGTTTGCACAATCAGCCCCAAAAATCAGACTAGTCATAATTAGATTAGGTTTCATAACCAATTTGGTCTGCTAGTCTCTGAAACAGAAATCAGAAACAGAAAAACAGAAGTCAGTTCGACTTTTCATGAATTAAAAGGCTCTTAAAAAGTTTTGTGCGATCATTCGATTTACAGCTAACCGTGTTCTGGGCTGAGCAATGACGGTTGTGCGCAAATTATCCGAGATTGAGGCGACGCACAAATCTGTAAGCACAAAGCAAAGGAGAATACTCTCAGTGCATTTCCTGCGCCATATTCTTAGTCTTTGCCTTCTCCAACCTACCACTTTTCAAACCTAACAATTTTCACGTAGCAATGGCGAGAAATCTTTAATGCAAATACGTGAAATTCTTTTTTCTTTCCCCACGATTTAATATCCAGAACGCGATTACACGCGATTCTCAAAGTTTAACGTCACACAATTCTAAATCGTATTAATGGTCAATTTTTTTCACTCATATTGCCTACGTGCACACTCGGACATCGTTATAACATGTCTCGAAATAGCGCGTATTCTGCTTAGCGATAGCAGAATAAAATGCGAAGGCAAAAGTGTGACGGGAATGGATACTACGTTCTCATCGGGTCATATTTAAGTGGAATTTAATCAGACAATTTCTAAGCCACATTCATGGCTATATCGACGTCCAAGTGTTGGGACTGTATCGACTTCATTATTACCTAATAATAAAATATATGATATATAGACATATGATAAATTTAATATACACCTTTCGCCATTGCCACTCCCAATTACGAGCCTCTTAAATATATTTGCAGATAGAGATATTACTGTTTTGATAACTCCACACAAATCATATACATAAAAAAAAATGTATATGTTCATTTGTATATAGATTAATTGCAGATTAATTTTAATCTCGGTTTAACACTTTTATCTGTTTCTAATTTTCAAGAATTAGAAAAAAGTAGAGTAAATTAAACCGAGATTAAAGTTAATCTGCATTGGTAAAAATATGGATATTAACTGATATTATGCTGACAATATTAATAAAGAGAAATACTTTACATATAATTTATAGCGGTGGAATATTAAAGTGGCATCTCTTCAAAAGAGGCTCATAATCAGAAACAGAGAAACTCTAAGCCCTAAAATGCTGACCTATCTAAAGTATGCATCGTACTCGGCAATAGATACGGTAGTGGGAGTTTGTTAAACTCTGATTTGTACTGTTCAACGAATGTAGTCTTTCTTTGTTTGGCGCACGTTCGTGATCACCGCTCAGTAGTAGGCCACGGATTCTGTACTGTCTCTCCGCTGTAACATCTCAGAACAGAAGGACATCCATACATTAGTGTGATTTAAGCGCCATACAGTCATCATCTATTTACCCTAGCCTACCGAAAATTTATGCTCAAAACTGCTTCGGAATAGACGCATTCTGCAGTTTTATAGAGTATGGCAGCATTTTTTAAAAAAGAGAAAACTAGCACCTGAGTGTCCTAAGTAGAGCTATTGTATTTCCGCATCATGTTCTCGCTCTTAATACACATATTACACTTGCTGTCGTTTCTCTGTTTGCGTTTCCCACTAGCAAAGTTATGTATATAATATTATTGTTATCACAGGCATAACGGTTATCTGGTTGCCTTAGCAATTTACCTTCGACTTTGGTCTTCTTCACAGGTGGTTCTGTACTGTTTTGCGACGTTGGTACCTGCAAATGAAAACAAACTCATAATATAAAGTAAAATCAATGAGTTTATTTGTATCATAAATTATAAGAAGTTTGTTGCGTAATATTTTCAATAAATAAAAAAATGTTAATTATATGTTAGCAGTTTGTTAATGGATTTCAATAGCATATCATAGCGTTGGCATCACCTGTGTCCACATTAAATTCATGTTTTGTCACACATAATAATAACAGATAATCAGGACTATGCTGAGCATGTATTTGAAATATTTTTAATTAAAAAACAATATTTATAAGACAATTGTATTTTATATTTCAGCGAAGCACATGAAAATATTATATTATACATTTTTTATTTCATGGGAGCATATAAATGTAAAATTATTTAATATTTCAAATACAATAAGTCTTATTATTTGAATTATAAAATACAGAAAACTTTTCAATCTTTCAATTTTAAATATAAAATACGTAATATTTTTACGTACGTCAGTGAAATAAAAAGACAGAATATACTTGTGTTTTAATCTGAAAATAAATTCTAATTGGAACTTCACTTTGTGTGGAAAGTTATAAATCTATGTGGAATCTCATTTTGTGTGATAAAGAATATGAATATAGTGGGTCCTCTATAGAGAGGAAAGTTCCACTATCAAAACATTATACACTATTGGGGCATTCTACTTTAATGATATAAATACTTCATTGATCAATCAGAAGAAAGAATTTTATGAATTGACTAATCAAATTATTTACCAATTGTCGACCAATTGTGTTTGACATCTTATTAGATATTACATTTGTCATATTACAAATTTTGTAAGTCTGTTAATTAGCTAGAAGTCAGAGAAGCTTTTCACTTAGGGTCACGTAATCAATTAGTTAATTAAAATTGGCCAATTGCATCTGCCATTAAACAAAATGACAAATGTGATTAGTCAATTTCAATGGACTAATCAGCCAATTGCATTTGTTAAAGTGATCCTTAGGCTTAGTTGTACCAACATAAGATTAACAATCTCAGTTGTTTTGTTTTTCAAATTTTAAGAATCAGAAAAAGATAAACAGTAAGTTAAACCAAGATTAAAGTTAAGATTCTACCAATGTAAGATTAACTTTGTATAATGTCTATTATTTTCTAATTTTTAAAATTAGAAAGACAAATAGTAAACTGAATTTAAATTATATATTATACAATTAATCTTACATTGATCAAAGCCTTATGCCTGTTTCTACTAATATAAATTAATTTTAATCTTGATATAATTTACTTTTATCTTTTTTAGTTCTAACAGTTAGAAATGGATAAAGAATAAATCAAAATTAAAGTTAAACTACATTGATAGAAATGTACATTAATGACACAAACATTATTCTATCTCCATCTCTGTCCTGCAATCAATTAACAGGCTTGAAAAATGTGTCGTACGACACGTGTAATATCAGTCCAAGGCGTCAAACGCGACACGGTCGACGATTGATAAACCATGTCAATTAATGTAGATATCTGCGATCGCCATTAAGCCGCCAAAGGGTTAGCCATATCACTGACGAAGGACGGCGGTCGTTCTGAGGAAGAGAAGTTTACCATGGCCATCGTTCCGTTCATCATTCCACGAGAGTCGTTTCTGAGCGGACGTGAGTGGCCTAGGATTAGGATCTCTCGAAAATTCCTGGACGAAACCACGAAATACGCGACGAGTCGATAGCACTGCAGTACGGCACTTCTTCTTTGCGGAAGTACCGCGCGCCGGAAGTCGCGCTAACTTCCTCGTTCAACGTTTATTGAGAACACCGCGAGACCGAGCAAAAAATTTGTATTTATTATATTTCTCCGAATGTTTATATAACGCGATTTAGCACATGTTGCCCGCGCGAAACAACGCGAATTAGAGGAAAATAGAAATGAGTCTCGCGGAAGCGAGTGAGTGATTTGATTCGAGCAGTGTGCTGATTGTGCATCCGTGACAGCCTTCACGGCGGTCATTGAATCGCGTTCGTGGTAAGGTTAGGATTCGAATGTATTTCATCAATTGTACAGTAGGTTTGTTTTTTTCCTCCGCCCGGTGTATCGCTCGCTCGGTATGATGATTGACGACGAGGTTATGGCGGATAAGGGCTTTTTCATCAAGTTGGTGAACGACGAGAAAGTGAGGCATATTTTCGATTAAATCCGCATGCCATTTCTATGATTCACTGTGTGGTTTTTTTCCTGATAGTTAAAATAGTAAAGCGGGATAAAATAATGGGGGGAGGGAGGGAGAATGTATGCTCTGGTCAACATTTTTCTTTTTATACGAATTGAAATATTTTTCAGAAATACTGAGAAAATTAATCTTGGAATTTATTTTAATTTGTGAAATACTTAAATATTTTCGAAATACACTAAGATTTCTCATTCTACAATTTTTGAAAAAACATCTTAAATTTTTATAGATTTAATATTTTATTTATTTATAGATTTTTTTATAAGATTTATTTATAAGATTTCGTCAAGAATTTTTCAAAATTCATATGTATAAAGAAAAAAATTCTAGGGAAGATATAGATTTTCTTCATACTTCTAAAAAATGTCCTAGTTTATATTAAAAAAATGAGAAATTTTATAAACAGTTATATATGTTCAAATCAAACTGACTTTTGATTATACAGAATAACAGAACACATTTATGACAATGCAAATTATCTTTATTTCTTGATGTGATCCTCTGCTATACTAATTATACTTATTCCAGCGTTTCACCAGTATTTGGATAGCATAGAAAAATTTCTTAGTACACTGGAGCTATGCTCAGACTGCCTGTTTTACACTACTAAAAGAGTTGGTCTCCCAGAAATTCCTTTAATGGTTCAAACAGGTAGAAATCACTTGAAATAAGATCATAATTATAAGGAGAATATGACATTAATTCCCAGCTGAGTTTCTGTAATACGCAAGTGGCTGTGTAAAGACATGCACTGTCCTGCAGTAACAAAACACGTTTAGTGATCAAATTAGGCTGTCTTCTTGAGAGTATTATGCACATCTTTTAAAATTTGACAGTAGTATTCATTCATAATTAACAGAATATGCTCTTTTTATATTTACAAGATTAAAAGTCATGGTTTGACTTGAATGTAGTTATTCAGAAAAATTAAACAATTTTCATCAGGAGCATAAAGATGAATTCAATAATAGCAATTAATTAAAAAAAAAATAGTATAATTCATATTTGACGTATATGATGGGACAGCGAAACAATTACCTTAAAAATGGGACATTTGATAATAATACTAGCTATTGAATGCAATATTTGACAATATTAGATATACTAATAGATTTATTTACAATGAAATAATAATGCAAACATTTAAATGATCATATGATAAAGAAAGTATAATTATCAGACATGATTGTAATATTAGATTATTAATAATCTAATATTACATTATAAATAAATTACAATAGAGCAAATAAAACCCTACCTAATTAAACAGATATGTGTGTGTGTATATATATATATATATATATATATATATATATATATATATATATATATATAAAAGATATAATTGATACAAAATGCCACACAGCGAATTATTTTATGATCCAGTTCTTAAGATATCACCATGGATTATTAATTCGTGCATTCATTTTACAGGGCAAAGGGTTGTTCTCTAATCGCGCATTTAAGGAAGGGGATGTGATACTCGAGGAGAAACCCGTGATATGCTGTCAGTTCTTGTGGAACTCTCAGTTTGGATACTTGGCGTGTGACAATTGCTTGAAACCTTTGGAAACAGCCGAGGAGAATGTCCGTAGGCTAACGGGTAATCCAAACTTTGTTGTACCACACAAGGAATGCTGCGAAGTAAATAAGAGTTTAATAACCGAATGCCATCAATGCGGGGTCAAGTACTGCAGTGTAGAATGTCAGAACGAAGCGTTTCAGAGGTGATTACGAGTTGAACTTTTTATATCACTCTCTTATTTAAAGAATGACAACTAGAAAAATTTAGTTTTCCAGATAAGGAGAAAAATTACTTCTTCAACTTGACAGAAAATTATTGACTAATGAAATATTATCGGCAAAAAAAAATTTATATATGGATGGTATTCATAGTCAGTTCTTATTTTAAAACTGTCTTAAGATGCTAATATGCGATCTCTCTGATCGGTTCATAATATCTTAAGACGGTCCAAAATATAAGATCTGATAAATATATATTCCCTATATATATCCTCAACATGATTAAATATTATTTTTGTCATTCTTGTTTTTCATAATCTTAAAAGAACTCCTTTTTTAAATTTGTGACAATTTCGATTTTTTATAAAGTAGTTAAGCTAGTTGACTTTTGACAATGGGTAGTGTTTAATTCATTTATAGTAAAAACTTGAAATTCATTTTTTTAGTTGTGTTACTTTTGTAGTAAGGGAGCGATATAATTAAACAAAATTTAATTCATTAACATATTATGAATCAAATACTTTGTGTAGTTAAGTAACTAAAATGTAGTAATAAATCAGTGGTCAATACGAATCCATGATAGACTCCATGTCTACTAAAAGTTATCAACTGAAGGTGGTCTCAAAAAATGAAAACCAGTTCTATAATTTGTAATCAATTATAAGCATAATTATTTGTATTATAAAATTTGTTTATTTTTAGTCGTTCACATAATTGTGTTTTAGACTCACTGTCATCAATTTATAACTACAATTGAACTTTTACGTTTGCTGTAGTTTTCATTATATATTACACTTCATTTATTGTTTTTCAGATATCATAGTACACTGTGTTTACAAGGGAAAATCAAAGATGAGAGCCATCCTCTCAATCAATTATGTGAAACATGGAAACAAATGCATTATCCACCTGAAAGTGCATCAATCATGTTGCTAGCAAGGATGGTTGCTGTAGTTAATCAAGCAAATGATAAGGAGGAAGCTTTAGCAATGTTTTCACAGTTTTGCCATCGTACCGTTTCCAATGACACGCACGAAATTGTACACTATCTATTAGGCGAAAAGTTTGTAGGCCAGATTGATATCCTTCAGCAAATGATGAAGGAGGCTCTTAATACTGAGTACACTGCACATGTGTGTAATATGCATATATTATTGTTATATGTATGCTAATGTTAATTGGAATTTGTTTTTAGTGGTTCACACCAGATGGTTTTAGAAGTTTATTAGCTTTAGTGGGAACAAACGGACAAGGAATTGGTACGAGTTCATTCAGCCGCTGGGTGAAAAATGTTTCTGCTTTAGAATTGCCCAAAGACGAAAGAATTTACATTGACAAGTTGATAGAGAGAATTTATGACGCAATGGACGAAGGTAATTTTTATCTTTATAATTTATTTTTCTCTAGAGCGTTCAATAAATATTTATATAACTTCTGAAAATTTCTTTCACAGCGGTAGGTCCGTTTTTGAATAATGAAGGGTCTGGACTCTATGTTCTACAGTCGTCAGTAAACCATAGTTGCATACCAAATGCAGTTGTTGAATTTCCTTATTCAAATAACACTTTAGTATTAAAAGCAATACGAAATATAAAAGTTGGCGAGGAAATCTGTACAAGTTACCTCGACGAGTGCCAGCTCGAGAGGAGTAGACATTCCAGGCAACAGGCACTGAGCTCTTTGTATCTGTTTGTTTGTCATTGCGATAAATGTCAAGCGCAGGCAAATGATCCTGATGTAACATCTGACGAAGAGGAATCTGATGAAGACTGATCAGTGCTAGCTAAAGATGCACAGGAACAATGATATAATTTTCATAATAAACAAGAGTTATATATTGAATAATATCTAATATCCCCTTATTACATAACAATAACGAATCCCATTACGCTTTACTTGACTATCATATGTATGGCACAAGTGAACTTTATCAGTAAAATAGCATGTAGAATAAACATTACACATTTGGACTTTTAACAAACTTACTTTATTATTGTAACAGAGGCTTTTAATGTCATTTCTATGTAATAAAGTTATATAATAAATTTAATACAATATTTTGCACTCTTCTTTTGTTTTTAGTTTGAACTCGAAGGAGCGATTAATTATTAATTTTTGTTATTGCTCTGTTGTTACAATGTACTATTTACAAATTTAAATAATATTCACATTATGTTAAAATACAATTCATGTACAATTCAAATCAATCTATATAATTTTCGATTTTGCACATGTTTAATAAATTAATATTTAAAATTTTTACAGTTGATTTAAATATTTCATGCAGGCACCGCATGCATGAAATATTTAAATCAGCAATAAAAATCGTCGCAATTTTAAAAAGGGAATTATTCTAAAGTTGTAAAAAACAAAGATGACAAAAATGATATCGATCATATTACAGATATATAAAACGATATAACGGATCTTATATTAAGGAGTCTTAAGTCTCAATCATGTTCAAGTAAATTTATGAAATTTCTTGAACGTGCGGCCTTAAGATGTCAATGTTTAATTTTATTATAAAAAAATTCATACTTATGACTGAGCTTGTTGCTCAGTCTGAAGTGTTAATTCATTTTTTCCCATTATCATAAAATTAGATATATATTCAGGTAATGGTGGCATGAACACGCGTCTTTCAACTAAGGCAGTTAAAAACTTACCCATGTTGCGACTACGAAATTCCCAGCTAAAACAGAAGTTTCATATTAAATAAAACATACAAATAGTGATCGGGTATATGTAAAAAAATTTTCTTACTTCATACGTATAGTATTATTAGGCAACTTCGAAGCTACACTGTCATGTTTTATAGATTCCTCTGACCCCTTTATAATGAGCTTCTCTAGAATCGGAGGATCTTTGCCGAAACACTGTTCTGCATATTTTTTTCGTTGCTTGCTCTGCGTATAATCCACGCCATTATTACTGTAACAAGGTTATACATTATAGTGTATAAAATACAGTTGAATACAATTAAAATATCTCATAGTATATACATTGAGTCAAATGTATCTATAAAGAAAAAAATAAATAAAATAAAATATATTTCAAGAATTACCTGACGACAGGTTCAGATGGTTGGTAAACAGGTGGTTGACTAATATCTTCAGCTTGTAAAACATTTTGTTGTTTAATCCATAATAATTTTATTAAAGATTTGAGGTCCCTGCCCATCAGTTTGATTCTTTTACTATTATTATAACCTAGGTTGCTAGCTATCACTTTTATATATTCAATTGATACATTCTTCTTTGAGCAAAAAAAATATTTTTGTTCGAAAAACAAGGCGAAATAGGTTGGTGTGATGTGTTGTACTTTCTTTTTCTTTTTCTTCTCCTTGACAGATATAAACATGATATTGTCGTACATTATAGCTTTTATGTTCACGTCCAAATCCTTAGAATGAAATTCCTCTTTGATACCTTCCTCTATCTCTTGTCTATCAAGATGCTTCAACTCTCTATTTAATCCTGACAATTTGTATCCGTACCATGTTTTTCTATGGCTATGTCTGCTTATATCTAAAATTAAAACCATTATTTCATAAGATATTAATATTTCTCATAAATTTTATTTCGAGAATTTGAATTTAATCCGGAACTGATAGTGGATCTATTGGACCCTCTCAATCATAAATTTCTTTCTCAAAAAATGTCAAATAATTCAATTTTCTTTGGCTGTGTTCCATTTAATACTTGTGGAATCATTTCATTTTTGTCGTTTATCAAATGTTAAACAAGAACAAATGATGTTCGCGAGCATTGAGAACGTTAAGTGAAATGCAGCCTTTATGTTACATCTACAAATTGGGATTACTCTTATTAAATATACTTAACATTAATTCTTTTTTATGAGTTATGTCATTTTAGTTCCTTGAAATTAATCCTCTGCTGGTCAAGTTGAATTTTGAAGCTACAGTCAATATTTTGATTTTGGTGAATTCTACTGGTAGACAAACTTAAATATATCTGTACATGAAAAATAAGTAAAAAAAAAAACTGTAAGAATAAACAAGAAAAATTATAATGTTTAATCACTTAAAGCTTCATTAATTAATATATAAGACAATCTTTAGACCTTGTTATTCATACAAGTTTTTATCATTAAAAATAAGTAAAATGCAATCTGACTTTTATGATAGAAAAACTTTTTAAAATTTTCACAAATATGTAAGATTTTTTTTTTCAAATTTTTATACAGTCTGAAACAACACAAAAATTTATATTGAAGCTCAAAGACTGTCAAAGAGACTCAAAGTTTCCATTCTTGAAAAATATTGCATACATAAAACTAGGGAAATACTACAGTATATATTACGTATATTATATTATTTCCCTAGTTTTATATATGCAAATTTTTCAAAAATAGAAACCTAAAAAATAGAAACCTAAGTTGCTAACAGAAGATTCAAAATTTCACATGGCCAATGGAGAATTAATTAGTATCATTTAATTAAAGTAAACAAGAGTACTTTTAGTGTCAATGTTACAGAATTTTTAGCTCCAAGGATTAGTATTTATGATTTTAAACTTACCTGTTACTTCTAACGTTGTCAATCTGTCATGTAAATCTTTCAAACTTAAATCTGCATTCTGTAAATAAATCAGAGGTAAAAATGATATTACGCTATTGTAAATGTTTAAATTTCAGACGAAGAAATTATAGGAAGTGATTCTTACGTCAAGAATATCCCGGATAACGTGCACGACATTAAGTACCGTAAAATTCTTGTGATTCTTAATCAATTTGGATCTAACGCGAGCCCACGATGTCTCTGGAAAAACGGGTATCACGGCACTTTCCAATTCCTCAAATTTGAATTTGTTTATCACGTTGGTTAACTGACGCTTAACAAGAATCGCTGACGCTGTGACATTCGGAAAAAAATGCGGTTACATCGCATCAGCGGCATAAAATGTTTTAAAACAGCCGAAAACTGGCTACGCGCGTGTACTTACACATGATTGTTGTCGCAAACAATATCCACGTAATATCCACGAGCAACTTTTAAAGTTTTCCCTCTTTCACCATCTTTCACCAACTGTCATCAGAAGTTTCTAGTTAAATTAATCGACGATCAAAGTCGCAGAAGTGCCAACAGCAGGCTAAAGCCTGGGACACAAGTCTGCTTGTTTTCCTGCTGCTAGGTATTAATCATGAAACTTTTTTCCTAGGATGAAAAGTGAAAATTTTAACCATGAAATTAACGGAGAAATTTTTCATTTTTCACTTTTCATCTTAGGAAAAAAGTTTCATGATTGATACTTTGGATTCCTAGCTGGATTAAAATCTTTGACCCGGTCTCATCAACTTCGATTAAGTTAATCTTCCAAATCAATCAACTACAGTTGAGTATTCCCCTGTTACAGTCGAACGACAGGGGGAATGCTCGACTGTAGTTGGTTGGTTCTTACATTCTAATCCAGATTAAATCTTCGGTGGAAACTAGGCCAATTTTGATCACGTGACTTATTTTGACGCTAAAAATAAGCGTGGAGCGTCAGCATAAAGTGGCATCTTTAATTCAACTGTCAGATAACTCATAGTGGAATTCACCAATTTTCCGGTATCCGGTTATCTCTGATTCCATCATGAAGTAATTAGCAGATTGCATCCATGATTGCATAATTGCATGTGAGCACATGTGAGTTTATATGGATTATAGTCTAGTAGAGAGGAAAAGAAGAACTGACAGATTCTGGTATCACTGCATATTCACTGTGACATGACTGCCTAAGCGTGAGTTCACTGACATGCAATGTGAGGTAGGAGAAGACGATAGGATGTATGCGATCGATGATGAGGAGGAAATCATTCCAAGATACTTCGCCGTGTGCGACTTTTACGGCGTAGAGACATGCTTCTGTTGGAATGCCGACAAGCTCATGATTTATCCCTACACGAGGAAGAATAGTTCAACACAGGACACGCGGATTTTGTCAACTCCAGCCCCCATCAAAAAAGTACAGTTCTTCGACTGCAGAGCTTTTCTGATATGTTCGCCGCAGGGCGCGTACAAAGTGTCACGGAATGGCGAGTTCGCTTTGCTGAGCAAAAATGCCTTGGGCATGGGCGGCGAGTTCTTTCAGGTGCTCATCGTCAAGAACAACGGCGTCTATCTTGACAATAAACAAGTAAAGTCCTCCATGCTATTGTTTCCCCTTATACCGAATGCGAGCGAGACAGTGTGTACTTTTCCTCTGAATCCAGCGAACATCGAGCCGCAGCTCATAAGTCATTTCACTGCCGGTTGGGAAGTTGAAGGAAGTCTGTGCGTTGTCGGATATCACAGGAAGTTGTATACGCTGAAGGCCGATACTGTACAGTTGGTTTACACCAGTGACAGCACTATCGTGGACATCCTACCTGTGAAGAGACGAGATAAAGTAGCTGGTCTACTGCTGCTTACAGAACACGCGAATCTGGTAATCTTGGTACATGATACAGGTAACAAATGTACAGGAGAACGTGGACTGGTTTTTGAAAGAATATATCTTGGAGAAAATAACAACACGATACTCTGTGCTGTTTTCAGTCTACAAAAGGAAAATATTTTGTGGATGATTTGCTGTAATCAGTTCAGGACATATTACATAAGAAAGGAGCTCTTCGTTGACATGATTCAAGAGGCGAAAGTAGAAGAGAGAACGTTTACATGTATGCAGTATTATAAGCCAAATATAATTCTAGGTCTTTCGCAAAGGAAGGAATTGATTGAGGTGTCTCTAGAAGAATTGGATAATCCTTTGTCAATCGATAATAATATTGTTCTTCATACCGGAATGTTTCAAAAAACAGATATTATCATGGAGAAAATTTGTGCCAAAGTAAAGGAGCTCAATGCACTTTATGAGAATTTGTCAAATGAGCAAGATAAGCTGAAAAGAATAAATATATACGCTGCCAAGCAAAAACTACAAATAAGTCCTGATATTGAGGTATCTAGACTGTGCAAGCATCGTTATCTTGGTTTAAATATCCCAGATAAACTGCCTAAAAGTAGTTATGTGGTGCTCTCTTTTGCTTCTAAAAATCAAAGCACATTCTGCATGAAGAAAGTCGTGGAAAATCATGCACTCAAGATAAAAATGCCCATCAATAAAAATCAAGTATTACGTTCTTCATCTATCAATATGGATTTAATTACATTGATGAACGAACAACGTCCATGGTGCCTCGTACAGAATTTTATAAATCCTCTGCTACAGCATATTAAGAGGAAAGGAAGGTCAAAGGAAGATAAGACTATCTTCATAGATACTAAAATATCATCGTTGCTACAATCAATAGCGAGAAAAGAAATGAACATGACAAAATTATGTGAAATAAAAAAAATCGTACGTGCAGAATTAAGCAGATATAATGATAGTTGAGGAACTATTTATATAATTATTTAAATTTGATATAAATATTTTAAATATACTATATTCTATTTAGTGTTGTATTAGAAAAAAAACACTATCTAGTTCTTTAATTAGAATAGTATTTTAATACAAACTTTATGACTTTCTTAATTTGATATAAATAATGCTGTACAGAGAGAGTACTGAGTTTTAAATGCTGAAGATTTTATATTTGTTTTATGTTTTTGTACATATCCTGTACAATGGGGATACTAAATACTCTAAAAGATAAGGTATGATTCCTTACAGAAATTCAAGAGCAAAACTATATAATCATATGTTCGAAATGATTTAGTTTCAAAGACACGAAGTATCAAAATTGAAAAGAAAATTTTGCTTTTTTAAAATACGAAAACTCGAATTATTTTGATGAAACTTTAAACCTAAAATACAAAAGTTCATCAAGTTTCATTAAAATAATCTGAGTGGGTTTCGAAATTTTTGGAAAAATTTTTTCTTCGACTCTGTATCTTTAAAACTAAATCGTTTTGGATATGTAGTCAGAAGCTTTCGTCTTGAATGTATAAAGAATTACCATTTACTTTTCGAGTACTTATTCACTTTATGTGCTTATATTTTTATGTGCTTAGTATTGTCTTCTAGGCAGATTTTATATATATATATATATATATATTTATATTACATTTATAATACAGAAAAGATATAAAAAGTTGTTAGAAATTTTATATTATAATTTTTATATAAAATGAAAATATAGAAAAATGTGATGTGAAGAGAATCGGACAAACGATAAAGTACAGCAATTGTGATATCTATTAGGTGTTGGAATTAATTCGTAGCGTTTTACAAGTGATGGGAAGTACTTTCATTAATGTATTTTTTAATGCTCATGTGAAATAAATAACATTCTTTCATTAAAAACGCTACGAATTAATTCCAACACCTAATAATTTCTAGACATTTTGTAAAGATAATTAAATATAATTTAAGGAAGAACATATATTTATTGTGATAAATATTTTTTCATATAAAACTTTGTCACAAGTCAGATCGGCTCTCTTTGTTACTGAATTCAATTACTGAAATTACATTCCTTTACAAGAGAATCCTCTCGCTTTGTTTATTAGCGTTGATACTTTTGGCGTATATTACATATGTAAATGTAATTAATTTTTCCTAGTAATTAGAGGCAATAATTTTCATGCTTTATTTGAAAACGAATATAAGTATGCCAAGTGGGGATCTAACGATCTTAACATACTAAACATATGGCAGTAAGTACAAACTTACTAAATAAGAATTATAAAATCATTATTCAAAAATGGTAGACATGACAAATCTCAATAAATATAAATGTAAAATGAAGAGCATACATATTAACACGACATTCATTATATTATACATACTGTGTGTAAATCATCGCTGTAAAAAATGTCACGTTTTATCTTCCATGCTGTAACTTCATATATATAACAGTTTATTGTATCTAGACCTATTAGCCTGCAATAGAATGCTGTTTCTTTTTTATCAGATGTAATATATTTCTTCTCTACATATAATATTTCTGTGTTTTAGACTCGGATAGTACAAAATATTAATAATATTCATCGCAGTTCTCTTATTGATTTCCTTTTTGTAAGTACTTCGATCAATAATATAATCTACGAAGAACAATGTCAGGTAACCATTTCCTATCGCGTTACGTTCTATAGAATCCAAAACCAGATGTTGCACCTTGTAAAATATTTCAATATAGAGGCAATCCACGATTAACAGACTATGCCGACATATTTTAAGTTAATTTAAATTCTATTTTACTTCTACTGTTTCAGGTCTGCTAATATAGAATTACCTCATGTAGATGCATAGAAAGGCTCGCTTTGTGCCTAATAATTATAGTACAGTTGTACATCACGTTAATGTATTTAATATACATATACCATAAGTACTCAATTAACAACATTATAAATTATCATATACATTTGCCTCATGACTTATAAAACAGAGACCAACAGTTTAAGCAAATTAGACTCCTGAAAAAGTATTAACAATATTACGCAGTGAAAAGAAAGTTTTAAAATATAAGCTTCTAAAATTAAACAATTATAATAAAAGACTTATGATTTAGATTTCACTCTGAATATTCTAGGGTATACTAGGTTAGAAAAATTTTACTCTTCAAATAAACAAACATTTTCTTTAGCAAACATTTAATCTTTCATTTTCACGTAGTAAAATATCACTTTAAAATAATAAATCAATCAGTCGTCAAATTAATTTATTAAGTACCTAATAAAGAGTTATTTAAAGTTTATGAAGAAAACAATATCAAAATCTCATTTTGTATTTACATTTGTATGATACAAATATATAGTTTTTATATCAATATAGTTTTAGCTAAATTATAATATTACATGTGATTTTAATCGGAAACGATTAAATTGTTGCTAAGGAAAGATCAAATCCAAATCAAGCAAAAAAAAAAACAAAAAACGAAATTTTATTTCGTTTTTTAATCTTAACATCTTACTATAAGAAAAACAGCACATATCTCCTACACTCGTCTTAAGATCCTTTCATTAGGATAATAAATCGCAAGAAAAAGTGATATAAGTACGTGACTGCACCAGCTATAATAGGAATGTACCTAACGTATTAATAAGACTTCAGTGTCTTAAGAGAAAGAAAAAGCGGAAAGGAATTACTCCTAGTAAAATTGATTTAAACACACAACGATAATATCTATATAGAGAATTTGTTAAGGCACATAATATAAGTACAAGTAATTATATCAATTATACATCAAGTCATTTCCTCGCTGCTACTCGCTAATTGGGCCATTTTAAACTATCATGTACGTTTAGATTCGTATACACAAATAAAAAAAAAGTAACTAAACTCTCCAGTTTTTGGGGGAAGTTGATCTTTGAATAACATATACTAAATCTTCTCCAACCTTTTTTCTCGTTCATTTGTACTGTTTTCTAATATATATGTATGATGATAAAATTCGACCGTGTGGCTAATTTCATATATTTTATTTTTGTTCTCTAACGAATCTTTCGTACTAAAATATATTCAAAATAATGTCAAGGCATTATTGCAGCGTAGTTTCTATCACTTTTCTTTCAATTAGCTAAAAACTGTACCCGTAATACCATTCGTTTACTTGCATTGAAACAATCGTAACAATAGTGTTTTGATAGAACATTACGTATGTGACGCATACTATATAAAATCTAGAAATAGAAAAATCTAAAAAGAATTTCTTAAGAAAGACAAAGAAATCTTTGATACATGCAAGCGTAAGATAAAAGCAATTTTTTTAAATTTTAAGATAAAAAACCGACATGTTACTTAATAAATTTTAATTCTCTTATTTTCTTTTTTTCGTAATTAGATAAGCTTCAAATCGATATAGTCGAGTATATTTTGATTTTATCGAGTATAATCGAGTATATCTTGATTTTATCATTTATTATCTATGAAATGCTATATTGACAACCGATTACGTATTATTTTCTTTATGCAAACTATCGATGTAAAATTATTTTTTTTATTATATATTTATGAAATTTATTGATTTATGAAAAACGGATACAGTTTCTAAGCCAATCGCAAAAAACATGAGGTGCCTGTTTCGTGATAAATACCTAAATATTTCATGGAGTATCTAGTATCACAGTAGCAAAATATGTCATGCCAGCATGTTCTGCTCTGTGTTGTTCGATGCTTTTAACGTTACTGACTTCGTCGACAGTATCGAGTGCCGTCGACCGTTCTGCAAGCGTTAAGAATTATCCTGTTTAGGCAAGAGATTTGTTCGTTCCTCGTCGTTCACTTTCTTTATAGCGGGCGACATGCGTGCCACCTCGGACTGCCGAATGAGAACGTCTGAATCTGATGTGTTCAATGAATCGCGTTTAGCTTGAATTTCCACTGGACTCGTTTGTACCTTAAATACATATATTAGTCATCAATCAGAAAGCAATAAATTTCGCATTAGCTTAATCTTATCATGAGATTTGAGATATCTTAACCCTTTGGCAGCAATAGCTGGATCATTCCAGATTCAACAGATATTTGTTAGTTTTTGCAGATTATTTGTACATCTTCTAAAGAAATCAAAACTCAAAACTGCTTTTTTCCTGCTATTTTATGTATTAGATTTATACGCGGAATGACTTTTTTGATTATCTAATAGAGTATGGATCAAGAATGATTCCAGCCATAGTCCTTTGAAGGATACATCTGAGGATTAAAATGTGAGACATGTAAAAACCTTTGATGAATTTCTCATTTTTCCTTCATTCCGGGGCGAGATAAACTTCGAATTCGTGATCGGACTGGCGCTGACTGGAAGCGGTGACGTCGGCGCTGTCACACTACGTATGGGTGAATGAATAATGGAGTCCTTTCCCTTCTCTGCATTAATTCTATCCGCGGGCAAAATCGGAGATTCAGGTACACTACGATCATCTTCCTCCAGAGAATGCAATAACTGCAAATTAATAAATCAGTCAGTCAGTTCGTCCAAGATTAACGAAAAGTTTCGTGACAATTTCTAGTAGTTTATGATTTATATAACATTTATACAACCTTCTCCACTTCATCGTCGAATTGTTCCTGACTAGGCAGCGGATCCTTTTGTCTTCTTTCGAGAAGTGTAGCGCGCTTTGCGGCGAGGTACAGGGATCTCTTGACTTTTACGTAAAACACTTCAGTCACTGCGCGCACCGTATAATCCGGTATAAAGGTATGACGTAACATTGAATCCAAATTGACAGACTGAATGCTTCCGACTGTCTGTGGATTTGCATTTGTAGGCGACTCGGCTGGGAATGAAACAGCTTATAGTAAAGCTCCATTTACATGGGTAAACATTATCAAAGTGTATCTTATTCTTACCGATTCCAATGTTAGCGGTAAGAGCCTGCGATCCAAAATATGTGAAAGGGCCACTTTCAAACATCATATTTTCTTTTCCCACCGTCACTTCGACGCGACCTTCTAAAATTAGCACAAAGTAATCGACCGCTTTTCCCTGTTGATAAATTATCGCAGCCGGATCAGTTTTGGCTTTCTCGCGCGATTTCACTTTAACGTGATAAATAATATCTTGCTTCAGTAAACGTCGCAGAATCGTCTCCGATATAACGTCGGATTTAAACGTATCCACAGCTAAAAATCACACAAGATAATTACAAATCAAACATCAAAAGATATAAATACTTTGCAATCCATCCGATATTACTTACTTGTTGACAAGTACTGAAACATTGCCAACGTTAATTGTGGTGAGATGTGAATTCGTTGGTTTTCCTTTTTCTCAGCGAATATGGTGAAATCCGTTGGCATTTTCGAACGGACCTGCCTTTTACGTTTACTTCTGTTATCCGCTGCAAAAAATTAACATTCAATTAAGCCTTACGAATTTGACGTGTAAACTTGAATTTTCAACTGCGAAAGAATTTCGCGGTAAGCATGAATAAACAAAACCTACTGAACACATCTGTCTCGTCAATAATCTCAGCCTGAATCAATTCTTCGATAACATCTTCCAATGTTATCAAACCGATCACTTCGTAAAACGGATCACCTTCGCCTTCGTTATTAACTCTTTGTACAAAAGCCATGTGGCCTTTGTGACCTAAAAATATACGCGCGATTATCACTTATTATTTTTGTGAAATCTATAAAAAAAAAAGAAGAGTTTGATATCATACAAACCTTCCTTGAATTGTTTAAACATTATGTCCAATGTAACATCTTCAAAAATAAAATTACATGGATTTTGATAAAATTGGCAAAGTGTCTTGAGAGGCGTGTTGTCGTCGGGATCAACAAAAGCGAGATCTTTGATATACAACATTGTTACGATGTTCGTTCTTACATCTTCATACACTGGTATACGTGAGAATCCTAAAAAAATAAATTGCACAATTTAATCCCAATTAACTTAATAAATCTACGTTATTCTATAAAGTTGACAGGAAAATATTTAATAATTAATTACTATTAATAATTATTAAAATAACCATAATTATATTAAATTATTATCAGGATTTGATAAAACTAAATATTGATTGGAGTTTATCTTTAATAAGTGTTTGTTTGATTAAATTGATAATATTTAGCGTTGATACAATGGGATACGCAAACATCGCTAAAATTCTCTTAAAATATTGTACCTGATTTCATAATCTCAGACACAGTTTCAAAATCTAGAATAGCGTTATAGTTCAACATGTATACATCTTCGATTCTGGTCATAACATCCACTACGGTCTTCTTCCGCAGTTCTAACGCTCCTGCAATTATATTTACTTCATCTTTTTCTAAATCGTTGTATTCGGTCGTTACCTAGAAAGGGTCCTGTATAGTATTAATGTATCAATTTCACGTATTCATGCATTTCAGGCATTTCTAATAAGATTTTTCCACGTAATTTTTCGCAGTTGTAAGCATTATCAATATTTGTTAAAGATAATAAAATTGTAATTAATTATATAAAGGAACTATGTTAATTGTAGTTATCACTGAAAACCGATGCAACTACAAGTTATTGTTTTATACAATATGCACAAGACATTCTAAGTTAATTTAATTATTATACAGCCATTTAATATTTCTTACCTTGACCAGCTCTTTCAAGCGTTCTCGATTATACACATTTCCAATCTCTTCGCCGAGAAAAAAATCAAGACACTTGCTAATTGGGTAACTTAATGGAAAAGTAATTAGCATTGTCAATTTAGTTAGATAGATGGTATTTGCGCCGACACATAATCCGTGTCTGCTACAAAAAGCCTATAACGCAACACATAATAAATCATACCTTTAAGCTCAAAATTTTCGAATAAATTATGGAAAAAAGCTTTTACATAATGTAAAAAAACATACCTGTGGCGAAATTTCACCGAAAATGACAATAGCTAATGTTGAGCAGATAACAGCAACAATCCCGGATGTCAACTCATCCAATATTATTGTAAATATTGAATTGACAAGAACATTGGAAAATAGAATAGAACATAAAAGGTAATTTCCGTGATTTCTTACTGGCTGAATAGTTCTTGCATACCTTTTCTCCTACAGAAAAAATAGAAGTAACGCAACGTAAGGGAAAACAAAAATGTAGATAAACTAAGAAAACGGATTCGCTTACTTTTTCTGTACCAGTGTTGCAAAGTATTTTCAATTCAGTTCTATCTATTGCCATTAAACCGAGATTGAGACCGGAGAAAAGTGCGGACAAACTGAGACAAGTGAGAATGATCAAAATAGCGATCCAGAGCGGTAGTAATTTCTCATACGTGCTGATCTAAAAGTCCAAATTATAAATAATTCTACTCTGAATAACGAAATTTTATATTAAGCCTAGATACAAGATGTATCTAGATAAAATCACGACGGTGAGAAAGAGAGAAGAGAAATATGCTCACAGTGTTGTGTAGCGCAATGCCTTGGTGTCTAAACAATACAATATCTTTATTTAATCTCTCTTTTTCATATAACGGCCGTTTTGTGCAAATATAAAACGACGATCCTAGAGGGAGTACTACACGAACGGTTGCCGTAGATTCCTCTATATTTTCCACCTTAAATATTAAATGGAAATTAAACAATATTAAGTATTAGTGAGAAGTATCCTTTATAATTTTTTTTAGTAACTCGAACGCTGATACTCACCGGAAACTCGTTACTTTTAATTTTGTCGCATACACTGCCTCTGTCCGCCGGAATGTCGGTGAAGGTGATCAAGGTGTCCTCCGTGATGCCGGTGCCGAATAATCGAATTACCGCGTTAGTTCCTGCCAAAATCATCGGAATACCCTTCTCGTCGTGTATGGGTTCTTTGTCGGCCGTGTCTATTCGTAATCCTTCGATATGTATGTCTGTGTAATTAAACGGAAAATCGCGTTGCGCACGAAAATATTTTCTGGAAATAACAAATATATTCGCAGATTAATTCATTTCTCATCATTATTGTATCGTTGTGCGTCGCTGTTATTATTATAATCACGATATAGATACATCCCGCGAAAAAAAAAGTGGTTAATAAACGCTAATGATGAGTGACATAAAACGTGTTATCAACACTCATTTTCGAGATACCAATCCAACTCGTTAATCTATAGAATTAATCGTGGAGAGCCCTTTCATAAATAAGACTATCATAAATAAGGCCTTAAGATAATGAGATAATGATATTTCAGATTGTCGATAAATATAAAAAATTACGTCACTATAATAAAGCATGCTTGTTATGCATAAGTGTTTTTATCTTCTTAGATATCGCATGAACTGATTTCGTAAAATATCGAGTGCAAGCAAGTAAAAAAACCGCTTTTATGTCTTATTTATTTTCTTAAAAATTACACAGTGCAACAAATCTGGATCAAACAATAATAAGATTGAAAACAAGACCGTTTATGTAAGCACATCTCATAAACACGAGAAGCGCCATTTTCGATCAGTTAAATGTTTAATTATACATATACATATACAGGGTGTTTGGAAAATAATGGTAAATCGCATGGAGGTAGAATGGACTAAACTGAGAAGAAAAGTTCTCTACCATTTTGCAATTTTCACAATAGTTAATAAGATATTAATTGCTAAAAATTGTCGAAAATTGGTCTTCAATAATTTTTTACTCAAATACTGTCAACTTTATAGAAAAACTACAAAAGATAAAAATTGTTTATTTTCTTCTCATAGAACTCTACGAATTTTTTCACAATTTTTTATCAACTGTTTAGTACTGCATTTTCTCATTTTTATTAACATGAGAAAATACGTATTAAAAAATTCTGAAAAAATTCTAAAAAAATTCTTAGAGCTCTATAAGAAGAAAATAAACAATTTTTGTCTTTTGCAGTTTTTCTATAAAGTTGATAGTATTTGAGTAAAAAATTATTGAAGACCAATTTTCAGCAATTTATATCTTGTTAACTATTGCAAAATAGAGGATTTTTCTTCTCAGTTTAGTCCATGCAGTTTAGTTCTACTCCTATGTGAAAGATCATTATTTTCCAAACACTCTATATATATTTTTTTTTTCTTCAAATGAATTTATCTCAAAAATATGATTGCTGTTACTATTGAATTTTCAATAACTAATTCACAATATATCAATTTGAAATAATAATTCTCTAAAATTTAATTAATATAACATCTAACTTTTAGTTTAAAATCAATGTTTGTTTCTCAACAAGTAATGAATTTCTTGTAGGACTTTTTATATTGAAATATACTTTTTAGAAAATTCCATCAATTTTTAGAAAATCCGCTTTGAACTTCTTACATAATAACGCAAATTTGTCTAATGTATGTAATATATAGTTATAAGAAATTTAAATATTTTTTCATAATATATGAAAATAAATGTAATGATATGAAAGTCTTTTTTTTATTGCTTATATATCATTTTAAATAATATATTAAAATAAACTTTATTGGCAATATTTAATGTAAAAAATTATACTGATTTACAAGATTTTGTTTCTCAACACTTGAATGGCGATGGAATTCTTCTGTATTTTCCTCTGTAAAGCAAAAGAAAAAAAGTTATAAATTATTAAAATTTGTAATTAAAAAAAAAAGAAAATCCTTAATTTCTCAGTATCTGATTATGAAACTTTTTAATCTGATATTCTTTTGCAACAGCTAAAAATACATAAGAATCCCCATTCGAGTGTTGAGGAAAAGAAAACCTTGTAATACCAATGTTATTATACAAATAATGAAGGTAGAGTTTGAGTTCGTTTTAACCGGAGGATTTTGCAGAACAACCTTTCCATAAATCGGAGTGAAAGGTCGATTATTTTAACATCACATTTTTTTCGGTTCGATGAAGCAGCGTCGGAGGAACGAGTCCGTGGCATAATTTATAATTGTAGAAAATGACGCGATTCACACGTATCAGCTACGTAAACGTCGCGTCGCGCGAGCGATGAATAATCGCTAAACGGCGGAATATATGGGTCGCCAATTTCTATTTTTGTTCATAACATGGGCCAAGTTTGAATTGGTTTGAATATTGAATCGCAGACTGTTGAACCATCGCCAAGCAAAGAGGTATGGTCAATGGTAACTTCACTCTAGATAGCGTGTAGTTATCGCTTCGTCCCTGCTGTTAGACGAATTCCTCAACGTGCCCAAATGTACGCGTCTAAAGTTGCGCATTCCACTCACGGGAGCGATAATATATACGTCCTAACATTTACCATCGTGCGACATCATCTTCTACTTCCTAATACGATACATTTAGCTCTCTGCAATGTTGATTGACGGGTAAACAGTCGCTGAGGAAGAAAGCAATGAAAATGTGATTTACAAAATTAAACAGTTCACATGCTATACAAAGTCATTCGTCTTCTCATAAATCAGCGTCATCATAATATTCGTGAGAATAAACGTAGATAATTCCGATGTATATATACATTTCGTATATATATATCACTTTCATTCTCATACCGATGAGTCGATTATATAGGTGAAGAAGTAGAAAGTAATGAATTATCTATTTACAAGAATTTTAAACTATTTCTCTGTCATTGTTTGTGTCACGTAACTAGGATTTTGTTTAAGGAGAAACGTCAAATTGGAATTAAGATTTTTAAACCAGGAGAGGAGTAGTTGAATAGTATATACTAATAAACTTATTTCATATTATCATTTTTAATCAATTATTCTAATTAATTATCACTTTCGATTAATTATTAGCAGATGAAAATCAACACAAAATCAACACATATTTAATTTATTAATTTATATTTTTCTCTTAAAATTGTAAATTGATTCATCGAAAACTGGAAGAACTTAAATTTATACAATGGTTATTTTGGATTCTCAAAAAATCTTTCTATAATTTTCAGCTCCAATTTTATTGTACTATAAATGTGTAATTCTTTTTGTAATTATTTTTGTTTTTTAATGGGCTCTTTCTTGACTACGCTCATGTTTCCTATGTCTTTGTTTTAAAAGCAGTAACAAAATAATATTTTGAACGTTGCCATATGGACCCGAGTTCTATGAGATTTAAATAGACTGAGACGTTAATGGGAAAATTAGAACGATTAGCGGTCATTTAAAAATCTCTGTTAGAGAAATGGAAAAAATTATAAATGGAAATGTATTTTGCGTCAAAACGTGAAACATATGTATATGTAGTCTTTGCTAAAAATATCAGGCACCTATATTTTTTGTTTCCTATTGGTGATCTGTATTATATATAAAGGATTCTTAAAACAAAGGATAATTTATAGTAAATTTTATAAATTAATTTTTGAATTAATTAATGGTTAATAAGTTGCCTAATATTTTTGATTAAGGTTATACATAAGAAATTTTGCATTAAAAAACGTTACATTATAATAGTGAAATATTTACGTAGTAAGTCAATTAAGTATATGTATTTACGTAGTAAGTCAATGACTTTTAAAAGAAGATTATATTGAAAAGTAAGTCGCATTTTAATAAAGAAAAAAAAGAAAGTGAAAAGAAGTCGTTGACTTATCAAACTGCTCACGTACACAGTTTCGTATAATTTTTAATATATATTAGGTGTTGGAATTAATTCGTAGCGTTTTACAAGTGATGGGAAGTACTTTCATTAATGTATTTTTTAATGCTCATGTGAAATAAATAACATTCTTTCATTAAAAAACGCTACGAATTAATTCCAACACCTAATATATAATATATATATATATATATATATACTAAATTACATATGTTAGATATACAAATAAACATAATAATTCTTCACTATTTTTTATGGAATACAATATTTATTTTGAAAAACAACATATCGACATAATTCAATCATGAAAATAATCCATTTTTTATCTTCCTCTACCTTTTAGGCAAGTTATATAAATTCTTACTTGTTAAAAAGATTAGTCTTTATTTGCAAAAAATTCATGAAGCCATTTTGTTATTTCTAAAATTTTTGTCAGACTAAGATTGCGTTCTGCTATGCTGTTCCACTTTCAGCGTTAATGCGTCATTCTACCTTTATCATTCTTTAGAAGTAAAACAAGGATAGAAAGTACTGATAGCACTGAACGCGCTCCCGCATCGCAGCCTTTAGTCTGGTAAAAAATTTAGAAATGTTGCTGAAATAAGAAAATATAGTTTCATGTGTGCGAATTCATCGCAAGTAAAGATTAGTTTTTTTATCGAATCGGAATCTTGTCTGAAAAAAGGTGGAGGAAAATAATAAAAAAATTATAAGGATTACTTTCGTGACTGAACTATGTCAGTATGTTTCAAAAATAAATATTAAATTTAATAAAGAATAATTAATAATTAATTATTAATTTGTGTAACTAATATATATGTATAATATATATTGTATATATAGAGGACAGCCCCCTATTATGAGATAGGCGCCTAATATGAGATAGCGGCGTTTTCGCTAAACTAATAAATGCTATCTATTGATTCTACCATGAATTTATTGTTCTTGGATTGAAAACTATTTAGTGAAAACTTTATTATTAAATCGCGCCTGTAGTAGTTGCAAAAAAAGATTTTAGAATTTGGATGTCTTCAACTTTCGTTGAGATAAGCTTGTTTATTATTTAATAAGTAAATATTTGACAATAAATTCTTCATGTGTGATAGAATAAGATCGTAATAGAAATATACGTGATACATTGAATTACTTAATTACAGAAGTTAGATTTGATGATCGTAAAACCGTAAGGCGTAGAAATCATAATATGAGATACCCAGGGTATTTCTAATATGAAATAACCTATGTTCCTATGTCATAGAAAATCGTTGCTGAAGTATAAAGTTATTGTACAATAATAAAAAGGACAATCGAAATAAACATCGAGTGCCTGTTTCTGCGATGCTTTTCGTTCCAACTACTTAAAGACGAGTCAGCTAGGTACAATGCATCATATACTCACTTTATACGTGTACTAGCTGTGTTTATTTGTATTTTAGAAACATTAAATAAAGTTTTTTTAATTCCAATACTAATGTACTTTGCATTTTATTATCGATTTCTCGGGACATATTAGGAGCACAATTTTTTCACTTTGCGATTTGCTCATTTTTTATATTCTTTAATTTATAAAAAAAAATAAAATTTGAATTAAATTCTACATAACATTATCTTAAATTCCCTTCAAAATGACTTATTATTTTTTTTAATTCTGCCCATAGATTTCTTGCATTTACCCAAAATAAATTCGGCCTTATAATAGGGGCCTTTCCTCTCTCTTTCTCTCTTTCTCTACATATATATTTACATATATATATTTAATAATTATTTGAAAATTATGCAATTCAATGCATCAAATTTATAATAATCTTAATTAGAAAGATCCAATTTTCCAAGATCGTTAATATCATTGCTAAAATATTAATGTCCAGTGTGAAGTACTTATATATTTTCTATTACTTCATGTCTGTTTTTAGACACTCTTAGTCATTCTCTCAGTGATTAATTTAGATAATTATTCAATATATCCTAACGCTACTTTAAAAAATTGCTTTTTGTGTATGTCATGTGGAAAGAAGATGAAAAATTAATCCGAGAAATTAAGGAAGATACACAAGTGTAGAAAAAGTCAACGGAACAGATCTGTGCAAGATAAGAGTAAAAGAAGGAAATTAAGTTACAGAAAGCACAAAAAAAAAACAAAAGAAAGAAAGAAATATAAAAAAAATAAAAAAGATTAAATTATGAAAAAAAAAATAAAACAATGAAAAAGAAAATAATGGTGAAGAAAATACGCCAATTGACACAAGATATAATAAAGAAAGAAAAAATAGACAATAAAACAAAGAAGATAATGAATACAAAAAAAAAAGAATTAAGAGAAAAAGTAGTATGTTTGTAACGAGAAGAGAAATGGAGAAGATAAAGAAGAAAAAATACAGAAAATACAGGAAAAGATGAAGAAAAGAAAGAAAATGAAGAAAGTGAAAAAAATAGAAAGAGAAGAGGAGGATACGCAACTTATACTTAAATAGAAAGGAAACTATCACAGAATACTTACTCAGGTCCTTCGAGGTATTTTACAGAGATGCGATTTCCGAGGTTGTTCCATTTTTCGTCGCTGCCGTCTCTCAGACAAAAATAGACGACCGCAATCTTCGCATCCGGAACTGTCCGGAATCTGTAGATTGCGCGAGTGCCCGTTGACGATGTCCATACCGCATCCAAAGTATTGTCCGCGTTGTGTGGGCAATCGCGGCTCGATAGCGACCATCGTAGAGCGAGATCGCGATCGAAACCGGTGCCGAGGAACTCGACGTGAGGAACTCGACGATCGTCGGCGGAGTTGGCACCGAATGGCAGTGCCAACTGCGAGATGATCGTCACCGAATTCACCGTAAGCTGAACCACGCGCGGTAGAACGTCGTCGTGACGAACGGCATCGGCGACTATCACCACATCCGTTGCTGCTGTCGTCAACGGTATCGACGTCGGTATACCGGCATTCGCTAGCTGAACGACGTAAATGGGAACGAAGAGTAAAAGAATCGTTGCCGGCGCGAATCGCGAACGGCCGACATACTGCGCCATCATACGACTACTGTGACTCCACTGACAACTTCACTCAGCTCGAGGCGAGAGCTAGTAGTTGTATTTATAATGCGTCACCGCGCGGTGCGCGGCTGATGCGCGCGCACGTGTCTCTTCGATCATTGGTCATTTCTCTATCTGCATACCTTGCCACTTCAGCACCTGAAGCACCGAAGGATGCGTTCCGCTAAAGTCCCTCTAGTAAAGGCTTAAACACAATGGCTCGCATTCAGAACGCGCTTACAACGATGTTAGGGTGAAATCACACGGAAAACGACTGTGGAATAGAGAATGCGTCATAGAAGCAACCAATCAGCGTTATTCTGCGTTATTCCGAATAGCGCTAATTGATTGTTTTAATGATGCATTCTCCATTCCGCAGCCCCGTGTGATTTCACCTTTAGCGCGTTAACATGCTATAATTTACGTTACGCATACTATAGAATTTCAGAGATAAAAGCGCGTTCTGAATACAGGCCGTCCAATCAGAGCTCTGGTGTGTAAGTTCGATATTATATCCCAGAGCTCTGATTGGACGACTCGTTATTTTCTGTTGCCTGTGGTTATTGCCTGTGCCTATTGTGTTTAAGGCCCGTATTTAGAATGCGCTTTTATCGATAAATATTTTAGTGACTATTAATAAGGAGGGAGGGAGGACAGAAAGGGGGTTCGATAATTATTAGGTGTTGGAATTAATTCGTAGCGTTTTACAAGTGATGGGAAGTACTTTCATTAATGTATTTTTTAATGCTCATGTGAAATAAATAACATTCTTTCATTAAAAACGCTACGAATTAATTCCAACACCTAATAAAAAACGGTGATATTATCGACAATATAAATTTGCGATTATATTATAGTTGCAGTCAAATGTTTTGTGAAACGTTTGGTAGATTCTAATTAAAAAAAAGAATTTTACAAATTTCCTTAAAATTACTTTAAATAAAATATCCTACCCATTATACGATCAAAAAATATATAGTCAATAAGTAAATTATAAGATACCGACAGTAGATAAATTATCGACTGCCACTAATGTCATCGCACATTTATCGAGCGTAGTACAAATGGTCAATCGTTTTAATTTCTGTATTCACCAGCTGGTAGCGCTAGTTGCACTTGACAATCCCCCGGATCACTGACACTGACAATCCACCATCTGCTCCGCTCCTCTTCAGTTCTACTCTCCACTCTCTAGTGTATTTAAGTGTATACAAGTACGTCGTGAACGGAGTCGCTCGCGTAAGGCTGATGGAAGGTGGACTGTCGTGTTGCGTCGAGCGTTGACTTGTAAATCCCCGTCAAGTGTCGAAGACGCGAGAACGAAGCGTCATCGCGCCGCTTCCTGTTGCCTTCACCACCATCGAGTCGGAGTCTCCCCCAAAAGAAGAGCGCATCTGCGTTACATTGGAGCGCGTCTGCGGAAGCGGGCGGCAAAAGCGGGACGCGCGTCCTACGGATCTTACGATTCGTTGATCCGTACATCGTTCGCGGAACGGTGTTCCAGCTGCAGCTGACATTCCGCGTCGAAACGCCGCGCCGTGCGTGGCGTCATTCGAATCGTCGCTAGAATCTCGTGTTTTCGTTACTCCCGTCCCATTTCGATCCGGGCAAAATGGGGACGTTTTGCTACAACTTCTCCAAGTACTCGCTGGCGGCCATAAGCCTCGTGTTTTTGGTGAGTCCACTCCACACGTCTGTCTCAGTCTCAGATCGATATGTAAATTTCCCTCCACTCGCACCCGGGCGATTTAATTTGTTCTTATCCTTAATTCAATTCAATTTTAGGATGTCGATAAACATCCGATCCCCAGGCTGCAAGCAAAACATTTTGCGTTCTTTCTGTAATGTACACATATAATGCACATATAAATTTGGAAAGAGTTATGGAATGATGTTTTTGTCGTGGCTCTTTGCCGTATTATTGCCGATGTCCTTTCGGCAAATCGCTTTTGCCTCGATTCGACATTAATTTTATGATACGCAATTGATAAGCCTAGTTAATGTTACTCCGAGAAGCCTTCACGATTGAATTCATCGCTGTGCCTCTCCTCCCATGATAAAATTTCGTTATATATCTCTGGGAAACCCACAGTAAACACCAACTAATATCAACTAAGTAGGGTAGAGCGGGATTTGAGCTTTTTCTCGCGATAATGTTTCTGAACAGCACATGTTGATTATTTAAAGGTTGCACTTATGCTCTCAAGAAGCAACCATGGTTGTATAATGTAATTATAATGTAATTATATTTCTAAAAAAATCAGTGATTATTCTAAAAAATCAGGGATGCACCGGATTCTAAAATTATGGAATATCGGATATCCGGTGACAAATTCTTTTCTGATATTCGATATCCGGTCGGATATCCGGTAAGACAATTATTCGATCAGATAACGGATATTTCCCCGGATATCCTACCGGATATCTGAAAAAGGCTTCTGTGAAAAAGGAAAAATCGCGGTAATAATTTTCTTTATCTTCCTAACGTGAAAAGAAAAAGAGGAAAGTTGAACTGTACAAGAAATGCAGCTGAAAAGAATAAAATTCTGCATTAATAACAAACTGTCAATACGAAATTTCAACAAGATATAATACCGGACACTACCAGGACACTAATGATATCCAGCTATTCGCTCGGATAGTAAAAAAATGCCGGATACTGGATTTCCTATACATCTCTATAAAAAAACTTAAGTAAAACATAAGCAAGCAAATTGGTCAATCACGATACAACCTTAAGATCATAATATAAGCAGTAACAAATTCAACATGTTGATTTCCTTATTGCTTACGTTTTACTGCTTAAGTTTTTCTGTGTGCTGTGGCCCAACAGTTAAATTGTTGAGTATGAAATTAAAACATTGATGTTACGTTACTGTTAGTTGATGTTTTAGAAAGTTACATCGCAAGGATCCCTGATTTTCCGCGAGATCGAAGTCACAAATACGAATTATGTATCTACGTACGATGGAAATATCGATAATGTCCGAAAACGCGGGCCAGAAATACAAAAAAAAAAAACGAAACGTAAAAAACAACTAAGGAAGAATGATTGAAAGAAGCGAGCGAAAGTTGACGACCGCGCGGTCTTTTCGACGATGGCAGAATATGAATAAATATTGATCGGAACAAAATGGCTCTCGTCAAGACGTCACGCGTTTATCGCGCGATCGACCTTAAAATCAACAATTTCGAAATATTCATCTTAGACGAGCGTGCGTTTAAATATAGTCTCGCAGTCGAAGAGCGCGAGAGCGCGTTTCTTCCTACGAGCCTTCGGCCCACGCTACGGCCCAATTCCTTCCTCTCGCCTCTCCTCGGACAACATTAACGAAGGAGTGCCTTCCGAGAGACGGCTGCACTTTACTCTGACTATATTTGATATAATCGCTATGCAAGCTCATTTAAAGTCTCGTCACGTTTACGACTGCGGCGCAAGAGTTTTGTTGTTTCCTGTTTAATGTGCAATATCTGCTGTGCTTTGTATTCCCAGGATAACTAAATCCTTCGAATACAAGTTGTACATATAAATATATAAATACGTATAATATCCTTGATATTATTCCTTTAATATCCATGAAATATTATTAAAATGTTAATTGATATTAATTATTATATATATGTATATAAGACCGTAATGTGAATTCATAATAAGTAACAAGCTCTTATCGATCTGAGCTGATTTTAATGTTTAAATAATGTTTTGGCACGATTTTATGTACACATTTCAGTTCTGCGCGACTATCATTTTTAGTTTTTACACGCAGTTTTAAATCGAACTGATAATGCGATAGTTTTACAAATTAAAGTAAACATTATTACTGTAACTTTTTATATCCAAAAAATATTATATATCATAATGATATTAAATATTTTTTTTTTCAATAATTATATAATATCAGAAGTTGGGGCATATAATAATTCTATTAATATTAAGGGAATATTATTTAATATTAATAACAGTAAAATATTATTAAAATATTTTCATAAGATTTAATTCTAAGAATACGCCTAAAATACTTAATATTAAATAACATTACACGCTTATATGATGATGATGATCATATAATATTACGGTTAATTATATTATTAGAGCTATAGTTCGAAAATGTAATTTTTTTAGTTTGTGTAGAGATAAAATTAATATATAATATTAAAAGATTTGTATAATATATAAAAAGTTATATGATAATTTTTAATGGACGATTGTACACTAAAAAGGTAGATGTTACTTTAATACGTAAATATTAGTTTACGTAATTATGAATCATGAAATAAAAAGATAACAATATTAATTTCTGATATGACAAATTCAAAAAATATAAATAAATGACAAATGAACAATTGGAAATTGGCCCAGCGAACGATGCGTAATTAGCTTTAAAAAGTTTTATCTTACATAATAAAATTGAGTAAATTGTACATGTTTCGACTAGTATTCTAGCCTTCTTCAGCAAATAGAGACTCTTAACAACGATAGTTATAGTTGAACAAATGAGTTGTTACAATAAGTGACATTAATTCAGTCATAATCACTGTGCGGTAATCATTCCTCCATTAAAGAGACGATCTCATCAGTCACAAGGCTGGATGGTTAAAAATGACTAAAATCCTACAATGAACCTCTGAACATAATTCACGTATCAATATAGATTTCATCGCGTGTCATAATATTTCTGTCAAGATGTTAATACTGTAGTAAAATTTTTTAGTATAATTAATTTTTTTAGTATAATCAATCATGTTAAAGAATCACTAAGTGCTAATTGGTTAGTTTTTTCTGCTGAATGCAGTCTATATTTAGTAACATTGTCTTTTTCTACAATAACCGTGTCAATTCGTTCAGACATACTTTCTGCTACGTTTTAAGTAATTTATTTTGATTGCTTTACTATTATATATGATACCTATACATATATGATACCTATGACATTTGTTGGTGATACGTTTCTTGGAAATTGTCCTTTTCATTAATTCATAAAGATTTTCGATGGGGTTGATTAAATAGCATATCTGAGAGATAGTGTTACCTAGTAGATTAAAAATTTGTAAATGTCAATATTTCATAAAAAAAATAATAACACAGTATTACTATATTTTTTATTAAAAAATTAATTACAACTTTAATGTAAAATCGTTAATTTGTACCGGTTCTAATAATTTGGCTATCTAATGTAAATATTTGATGACATTTAAATATTTTATAACTGATATTGGAAATGACAAAATCTGCTGTAGTCTATTGCGTCGACATTAGATAATTCTATTGACAGAATACGAGTTTAATGTGGACGCAACTGATGCCAATCTATCGCGTTCTTCCGCTTCAATCTGCTATTTAACGTCCCAGTAAGCAAACTGCTCGCCAATAATGTGCCAACGAATTGGTAGCATATTTATTCAGATATTGTAACAAATCCAAATTATTCAGATATTGTATCATTTATTTTCGCGTTAAGTTTATGTTTTGTTCGGCAGAACTTGCAGATGTATTCTAAAGGCAGATTATTACCGGCTAAAATCGACTAAAATCTGTTATTTTGTAAACATTTAAACAGGATGTTCAATGTATCATAATTTAAACGATTATGAAAGATAGATTTCCCTTGGTTACTGTACTCCATTCCTATTCTGTTGATACATTTCTACCGGTGTTTTGCTGGCAAAATTTATGATGACAGACATTGTGTAAGATCTATTCTTAACAGATTTAAGCTATTAAACAGCTAGCATTCAATGTTCTTGAAATATTTATAAAATATTCATAAAGTCTTAAAATAACATTTCAAGAATATTCTTGTATATTCCGAAATATTTACAGAATGTAGAAACAATATTTAAGTGATCGAAAATATTTTATCCATACCATTATATGTTTTCATAGGATATTATCACATATATATTTTTAATAATTATAATTCTTTCAAGAATACTAGGTCTTCCTTAAATTCATTTTTAAATAGAACTAAATGAAATTGTACTGTCAATAAACATTTTATTTATTTTTACTTTGAAGCCAAATTTTGAGATTAATCTTCACGAATGAAATGCTGTGCCTTTATTCCATTCTAAATGGTTTTTGTTTATGAGAAATACTTCACTATATCCATCTGTCAAAACGGGGATACGTATTATTCGCGTGATTGATTTCAATTATATAGATATTGACATACAAGAAATGTTGATAATATTCTGAACGTAACATTTGAACATTCTATGAAAACTCTTTTACTGTTCCGGAACGTTTGAAATATAAATCGAACATTTTATGAATATTTATGAATATTTTATTTGAGTTAACTTTGTCAAGGCTGTCGCATACATTTTCCATAACAATAATCCTAAGACATACTCTAAGAATTAGTTAATCACAGTCAAAAATTATAAAGAATTTTCAATTATTATTAGCTAATTTTTACGGTATGTCTTACAGAGGTTCTACAATGGTTGCGTTCAGCAGAACATAACAGTTTTAATAAGTTTTTAATAACAGTTTTGTAACAGCTTTGTGATTGTCTGCAGAGATAGGACCACTCATCTAAATCTAAAAAAAATAATTCAATCAGCATGAAGAAAACTTCCCACAGTTGCAAAATAAACGTTCTGCTGAATGCAGTTATTGAGTCGATAGGCAAAAGTCCTAAGCGGTCCTAAGTCTTAATCGAAGTTGGCCAATAGTCAACTTGTATGTACGACTAAGGTTCTACTCTAAAGCCTATTCTACAATAGGATTACAAGCCGTAAAACTGACCAATCACAGTTGAATATGACAAAAATAATCTACTATGATTGATTAATTTCTTACAGCTTATGGTTTGCGATTTTATTGTAGAATCTTTCTAGGATTTATAGAAGTTTTCGACTGGTTAAGATTTTTGATTATCGACTATCCATTCATTGTAGAACCCCCAATACAATTAAGATTACGAAAAATATATGTAGCCGTCAGGGTTTTGCGTGTTGGGGTGTTAAAATGGATAGTATTAAAATGGAGAGAATGTCGGAAATCATCAAGATTGCTCTGGATAGTCGAGGTTGATATTAACTCTGATATTAGCGGGATGGAATCCGTTTCTGATTCATCGAATCGTTTTTAGTTGTTGCGCGTGCTCTTACATCAACTCTCGCGTTATAACGAGAACTTCTATTCTCGCCATGCAACGAATGAGAGGAGGCATGAGGAATCATCCCTCCTTTTCCATTTTAAAGCCATGCTTACATATTAAAATAGAAGTTTTGTGGTGTTCAAAGAAGCTTTGACTTTTTTTTTTCGATTAGAAAAGATTTGTATGTTTTCTTATATATTTTTGTTCGTATCTATTATTTATACTAGCTGATCGATTAACTCGCAGAGCGCTCGAGAATAATGTTGGCACTTTGAACGCCAAGGACGTTTCTTCTTTCTCCTTCCCTTTAATTCGTGAACCCACGTCTAGTATCCAATATTGAAAGAGACATGGCAAGGAAACCCAGCGATAATCCGTACGCTTAAATGGAAGCTGCCACATCTGGTGGACAGACAATTTCTTTGTAAATGTCCCGTACTTCTCCTTCGGTTCATAAAGTAGCTAGTTAAGCTCTCTCATTCTGTAACATCGATTCTCGCGCGAATGCTTGAAAACCCCTTTGTGGACCGGTTCACTATTTTGCAACTTTGTCATTCGTTAATTTGGATTTGCCATTTTACATTTCAGAAAACGTTCATAATTCGATGAAAAAAATTGTACAATAAAAAATGGAAATTTCTTGTAAAGGTAAAGATTAACTCTTTAGAATCGCGTTAATGAAATTGAGAAATAAAATTTGGCCACAAAAATGATAAATGATATGGCAAAATGTTTGGCTCATATTACTCGATTTATTTAAAAAATGTTGACACGATAGGCATCTTTCACTGGCGGATTTGGATTCAGCGACCTTGAATTTATTAAGAAATACTGTTCTCCCTGTTCGCCACAGGAAAAAAACAAATTTTGTCAGACAGTGTAATCGAAGCTGCGTCTAAATTGAATATACATGAACAAATGTGAACCTTCGTCGAAAAATATATAATAAAGAATAACGCTAATCATGTCCTTTCTTTATATCTTTTACAGATCATCTCGGTAACAGTGATTACCATGGTAGCATGTATGTTATCGGACAGAACGTATTTAGTATCGATCGCTGAAGAAGGAAATAACTACGAAGCAGGCTTATACATTCTGCTCTTCACCGGAATTCTTATGCTCATCGTCTCTATTTTGGGCTGGTGTAGTGCTTTGAAGCTTTTTCGATATTGTTTAGCCACTTTTATAAGCATCATGCTTGTTATCGTTGTCGCACAAATTGCATTTGCAGGATGGCTTTACGCTCATAAAGATCGTTTGGACGAATTGGTGCGATCTTCCGTGATAAACACTGTTAAGGTAATTTCCCTTTTAATTATAAGATGTTTATTGTACGCTAAATTCAACAATTCCACGAAGTGATTCTTGAACATTGTTATTATGATAATATGTTATGAAAATAAGCATGTCCTATTATTTTCGTAGGATGAATATGGTGAGATACAATGTCGCACGCAAATCATGGATACAATTCAATCCACTCTTGAATGCTGCGGAGCCAATGGACCTGAAGATTGGGCCGGCAGCAAATATGGAAAGCAAGATTCTTCTCAATTACGTCTCAATTTTGGTGTTTCAAATGCTGAAAACATATTCAGAATACCAAAATCCTGCTGCAAAGATACGGATAGCACCGCCTGCAATCAAGGACGTCAGATGAAAGTTGCCGGAGTCGTGAGCTCTGCGATCTACAATGAGGTAATGCTTGTTTTTATATTGCTATATTAATTAATTAATTAATTTGCTATTTAATCTTATGCTTAGCTTTATTGTATTACGTGTAGTGTAGTGTATAAGTAAAAAAATTTGTTGTAGGGATGTATGGAAAAATTGGTTACTACACTGAAGACGCAGACTTATCATTTTATGGGTGCAGCGGTACTGGTTTTAGCCCTAGAAATCATTAGTCTAATACTCGCTTTAATTTGCTGTTACAAAGGCGGATCGTCAGATAGATACAAAGCTTAAACTGATTTCATCGCGCGTATCATGTAAGAATTTTTCCTCTTCTACTGAATGTCCCACAATAACAGCGTAATACCAAAAATAATCAAACTTTTGTTTTTGTGCCAACACCAGTTTTTTTGTTTTGGATACTTGGTAAATTGTATCTTATGTTCGGCCATGTAAGACAAACGAGATGTTTATCTTATTTTTACATAATACATTTAATAAGTAACCGATTCTTATACTGTGTTTTATTATTACATGTACAAATTGGTATGCGTTATTTTGGGACCAATTCAAGATCTGACTCACATAATAACATTATATTTTATTATTACTATTTTGTAAATAACTGGATATATCTCTTTTAACATATAGAGAATTTGTGTATTTTATAAAATTGATTTTTACAATTTACATACGCACACAAATGACTCATACTTGCAAGAGTGATATTTAATTTTTTGATTGATCTGTCTTAAAGAGGTACAAAGATATGACAGGTATTAAATTAAAATGTATAATTGTATGAAATTTTTATCGACATGCATATATAAATTTCGAAAGAAAATTATATCTCTATACAAATCACTATTAAATCGAAAAGATAATCAGATGTTTCATAATTGTTTGCATCAATTTGAGCAGACATATGTGTAACTTGTATAAGATACATATATGTATATATTATATATATATATATAAATATATATACTTATATAATAACTTATATATATAATATATACATATAATAAATATATAAATGTATATCATAAATACAAGTATAATTATAAATACATATTATACATATATATTTATGTATATATACATATAAGCCTTCAAAAATTTGAGAGTGACAGCAGGACTGTAGGAAGAAGTCTGATTAGATAAATGCTTCCTAAAAATAATTTTAAATGCACTCTGATTCTGAATTTTATTGATTTATTTTTTTTTTATTATAAATAGTATTTTACATTGGCGATTATTAAATTTGACTATTATCTCGGACTATCTTTGTGTTCCAAATTTCTTGTACTGAAAATTTATAGTTTACGTTACGTCCACTATAGATTTTCATTACTAGCAATTTTGGAACACAGCCTATATTTATATCTGCATATCTTATACGATGATATACTGAAAAAGAATCTTGATTTTTTTTTTATAAATGTAGAAGAATTTAGATGCGAATTTATATACGGGCACTCGATTTTTCTGATTACTGCCAAATGCTCTTCTATATAAATATATATATATATATATATATATATATATATATATGTATATATATTTCGAGTTTAAAGACTTTTGTATATAAGCATTTAACATCTTTCACAAAGTACCTACGCAGCTAGGGTTTCTTCGGGCCAAAGTAGAAAACCAAACTAACGCATTGCGTTGATATAAAGTGAAAATTATTATATTTTAAATTGCATAATGAGTATTAGAAATATTATTTCTATGATAAAAAGTATATTTTGTGTTGCATCTGATATTTATAATTGAGCGCGTTTATAATATTTCGCATTAAGTTGCTGATATTTTTTTTATTTTAAGTTTACTGTTAACAGATTAAAAGCCATTTTTCTTGACTAATCTTAATTAGGAATGTAGAGCTTAACGATCTGAGTATAGGAATCTCGAGACATTGAACGATAAATATCATTTATCGTGTCTTATACGGACTAACGTTTTCTTAGCGTTAATCTTACAAATCAAAATAGAAAAAGAACATGCACCTACTAATGATACAATCAATCTAGTACTTTAACTTTCTGCAGAGCGGTCGTCATAGTGTCTAGTCTGTAAACAATTAATGTTAACTTATCGATCTACTTGCTTTATCTCACGGATATATGATATATTTTATATATTATTTTTTATATACATATAATAATAATTTTTTATAGATTCTATACTATAGTAATAATTGTTACCACCAATTTACAAAAAAAATCTATTACTACTTATAGAGTTTACATACATAATGGTAATATGTTCGATTTTATATAAATTACATTAATGCGACAAATGATTACACCAAGGCCATTGCTTTTGCAAGTAACGTTTTATCATATTTTTATGACGCTGCTAAATCTAAATAAGTCTTCGAATGTTTATATCTGACGTGCTATATGTAATTCTTGATTTTATTGATATAGCGTATATGTATATTGTTTGCATGCAATGACGTATAAAAATTAATATTTTTAAACGTCGATATATAATATAATGCGCTATCCTTAATGTGCTTTATTAATTAAGATTTTTGTGGAAATTTTATTCCACATGGTCGAATAGTGATCAAGTTTTCATTGGAATCGAACTTTTTGGAAATTCTTTTAAGCATCTTGGCAATTACAACTGAAAATTCGAATAAGTAAAACAAAATATTTAGGAACTGATAGAGTTCATGATCGACCAAATTTAATATTAAATCATTAAACACGAAAAAAGTTGATAGAGAACAATATAAAAATTCTATCATTTTAAATATGGAATCTGTGGTTCATGAATTCACTAATTTAAATCAAATCTTATAGAAATCTCATACAAATTTTATAGAATCCGATAAAACGATTTAAGATTTATGTTCGATCAATCATGATACTCACGAAGTCGACAAAGAAAATGATATAAACTTATAAAAAATGATACAAATTGATAGAAATCCTATTGTTCTCAATCGTTCTCTATTACTTTTTTACCAGGGGATATTCCGCCGTTAAAAAAAATAAAATTAGTAATGATGTCATCGATGTTATATAAAAGTTGTAATGCAAGTATAATTATTGCATGTATATGTAAAAATACGAGACGTGTAACAGCGTGTAATAGCAATACATATGTTGACTAAAAATCATACATATTTCTTCGATTCCGCATAATAGTACTTGTACACCTGCACAAAAATACATACATCTAATTCTCATGCATTCTCGATCGGGCTGTTCTATTTCGACGTTACTTTACAAGTTTATTTTCTAACGTGGATTACATTTTTACAACCTTTAGATGCTGTCTGACGTTTCGTAGAGAAGATAAAAATATTAGAGATAAGTGTCTAGAAGTGTAAAATTGTACTGTACGAAAAAAATTAGTATCGATGCGTATAGGAGTAAAGCACCTTTCTCACTCGCTTACGCGATAACTATATGTACCTATAATTTACTTGTGTTTTGTGCATTGTGAAATTAAAGTAATTATTCCCCGAACAAACTTCCATTCTGCATTCAGTATATGCAGTTTTCCATGAATAAAAATATACTCGTACACCTACAAATGAGTTTTTATCATTATGTAATTAAAATTAGCTCATGGCTAATATATAATAAGTAAGTTATATCATAACTGACTTTATTTTTAGTTTTTATTATATCTTCTTTTTTCTGTGTATATGTTTTTCTTTAATATAAATACTAAAATCAGGTTATAATATCATAGTCACGAGGATATTTTTCTTGAACGTTTTCCAGAAGCAAAATGCAGAAATAAAATTATAATTTTTTAATCGCAATCTCTTTCTGATTGCAATCTCAGTGGAAAGAATTCTCATATGTCATGATATTTAAAAAATTTTAAATTTGATGTTTTCTGAAAAATATAATATCTTGAACTTATTCTGATTTTTTTCTTAAATTATAGAATGAAAAAATCTTGGAGATTTTTAAATATTTCAGAGTTTACATATTCAAAAAATTTTATTATAGAAAAGATGTAGCAGTTCTGTTGAAAAATGTTCCATAATTCATATAAAAAACTCGAGCAATTTTTTAAAAAATTATGCAAAAGTTTTGAAATATTATATAAAAATTTATAAGAGAGAGAGAGAGAGAGAGAGAGAGAGAGAGAGAGAGAGAGAGAGAGAGAGAATGAAATATAAAAGAAGGAAATAATAGCGCGTAATGAAACAATTCCAGAGTTAATTCCGACAATAAGCGGGAGAGACATAATTGAAGTCTTTATTAAACTCCGTTCAAGGTGTACTCTGCACAGTCGAAGTGAAACGAGCGTCTCTAACTGCGGTTTCCCATTGCCAGCCCTCGCGAGTTGTTAATGACGACGGTGCGAAGCGAAGCGGAGCAAACGGAGTGAGCGAAGTGGACGACCACGGTTACCAAGGAAGGAGAAAGGAAGGATCGGAAGGAGGTGATGTTAGAGAAGGAAGATGTTACGCTGCTAGCGAGCGGAGAGAATGAGACTGACTGCTCGAGGAGAAGTGGAGGGGCAGGTCTCGCTCGGTAAGCACCTGGGGCCCGCAAAGGGGCCCAGGAGGGAAGCGGGACCACAGGTGCGGTCGGGATGAAGCACGGCCGTGCAATGTGATGCGGTCCGTCGCGTCGTGACGTGGAGAACAGGAGCCGCTCTTGCGCTTCCTACCTTCCTCGCGGAGTCTCCTCTCGAGTGTCTCTGCGGATCTCGCGCGTCTCGCTGCTTCCGGAAACTTGAGATCGTGAACAAAATTAATTATTCCTCGAGGACCTCGAAAAAAATTACGTATACATAAATATATATCAGTGCGACCTACCGAAAAGAGGTGGGTCTGATCGAATCTTTTCCTCCTGCGGAACAAACGAGATATATAGCTCGACAGTGCATTCCTGGGACGGAGCGCACTCGGGGGTCCCCCGAGTCTCTCCCTCCCTCTCTCACTTTTTCTCTCTGTTCTTTTCGTCACGCGGACGGAATGGTAAGTGGTACCTCTTTCAACAGGTAAAAATTTTCTATATGATGCTTGATTTCTCTTGACAAAAAAGTCGAGAAGTTTGATGAATGCGTAACCGGATATCGAGATATCATTTTCGACAAAATGCCCCATCAGTAAAACGAAACGACGTTCTTTCGTGATGCGTTCTAGCAATTAATTAACTAACACATTAATTAAAAAATAAGACATCAATTATGTGTACATATATTGTACTGAAATTATTAAGCTCTGTTTGAAAATCACGATAGATTGATGATGAGTCAGTCGACTGAATAATTTGTTCGAGTCGCCTTCCGTTTGCTTAAGATTATCGAACTATAATTTCGAAGCAATCGCTTTCTCTCAATGCCAACACTGACTAAGTAAGCGTGCCATGGCCATCTCGTGCTGCGTGATCAAACACACTCGTACGTGTTCTAAGATATCCGAAAGAGTCTCGGAAGACGGTTCTATCCTCCACTCGACATCATTTGTCGCGTGGGTGAGCCAGTTTAATGTTTTTCAAGTCGATACGACTCGGTTATTTTGAAGCTTCAAACTGCCGAGAAATACGACAACTATTTAGTTGCATTTAGATAACTTAAAAAATTATCTATATAGATAAAATCACACGTAAATTAATATGTCTTTGATAAGATATGTATAAAGATAATTTTATTTTAAATTTAGTTAGTAAAAGGTGTAATTGAAGTCGTTTAACGTAGATAATTTTAAGATAATATCGCTTTTACGTGACTTTTAAGTAGTGAAATAATTTAGGATGTAAAAAATATATTCATATTTTTAAATATATTTATATTTTTATTTAAAAATATATATATATGTGTATACTTTCATAAATATAAATAAAAATATATTTAAAAAGTATATATGTGTGTGTGTGTGTGTGTGTGTGTGTGTGTGTGTGTGTGTGTGTGTGATAAGTTTAAACCCAAATATAGCATGTTTATATATATTCGAAGATATATATATATATATATATATATATATATATATATATATATATACATTTGCGAAAAAATTATTGTAATCTTTTAAAGTCGATTTTTTAAATTATAATTATAATCTTAAATAACTTACATGTTAAATAAGAAAATGTATATAACAGTACAAAAATATTATTGATTGTAAGCGTAGCTTACATATAGCGTTTCGCTATAATCAGTTTTTCTGTGATAGCAATTTCATATTTATAGAGAGGTTCATTGAATAAACTGCAGTGTGATAATATCCTAATTGAATAAATAAGAAAGTAAAAGAGTAAAAGACAGTAGATCGAAGTTTATCGAAAAATGAAACAATCTAGTTTTAATTCATTATATATGTTTTATGAACACTTGTTATTTCAGCAACTATATATATATATATATATAAGATGAATTTTTCATCTAGATCTTTATATAGATAATTTTATCTAGATATCAGCAAACATTGATGACAAGGCTATATTCCATACTAACACAATTGTGTAAACACGATCAAAAATCTCGGTTGTCCTCTCGATTGTCCTCTCTGTCTTTCTCTTAGATTTTACGAAGAAAATAATAAATTACTTATTCAAATTAATTTAAATAATTAATTTGATTTGTATTTTAGTAAGAGTGTATAAATTTATTAAATTTTAATATAATTGCATTGTAATTTTAATATAAATTATATTAAATAATAATAATAAATTTATATTACAATTTTGTACATAGATTGGAAGCACAACGCGTGAAGGTCTTCTCGGCCAACGTTTGATCAGTCGTGCATAAGTGTAACGGCGAAATCCTTTCGAGAGTACGTTCTTAGCGAAATCATTGATCGCGATGAGGACCATCGTTTTCAGTTTAACATTTTTCTTGATATCGGTGTCGATCGCTGGATCAATCAATGACTGCGAGGATCCCAATTTTCACTCTTTGGAGACGCCAGAGTCATCCAAATTGGAGTGTGGTCCAGCTTTCAAGAACCGCTGTCGCTGTTTCCGAACGTGCTATGACGGTCACCATCAGTACGTCGTGAATTGTACGGGAAGTGGATTTCAGGATACATCCCCACTGGCGCATCTGCCTAATGAGACGCAAGTGCGTAGACACTTATCGTGACCAAAGTCCGCGGACGACTCTATTACATCACGATATTAACACGACAATGTATTAATACACACGCAGGTACTCATCTTTACGGGGAACGAATTAGAGGAGCTGCCCTGGAACGTGTTCGGCACTTTGGACAGCCTACCGTATCTGAGGGTGATCGACATGTCGAATAACAAGATACGCGAGATACGCGGCAAGGCTTATCACCATGTGCAGCACGTGGAACGTCTTATACTGGACTTCAATGAGCTCTCGTTGGATCCCGCGAGGAATCATCCGAGAGTGTTCTCCAATTTCATTTCTCTTCTAGAGCTGCATCTGACCGACGCCTTCGAAGACGGTCCACCGAGGAACCTGGCGTCGACGCTCCACGATATCTTTGTAAACAGGTAAACTCAGAAGAATACATAGTGGCAACTATAAAGACGATATCTATACTATACAAGTTTTCTATATGTAGAATTTCTGCATCATTTTTTTATTTATAATTTTTCTTCCTTTTTTAATAAAAGTTAATTATTCAAAAAATCTTTCCTAGCAACCTCACACAGCTGATAAAACTTCATCTCGAACAGAACGAGATCTCGGAGTTTCGAGATGTCAATGTATTCTGTGATCTACCAAATCTTCTTGATCTTCATCTCGGCGATAACGATCTGAACGCGCTGCACTTTAATTTGTCGTGCTTGCACAATCTGCGCTTCTTGGATTTACGACGAAACAAATTCACAAGAATTCTCGAGCGCGATCTCCACATCATGGACAATCTCGCCAAGCACGATCGAAACGTAACTGTGGATTTTTCTGTCAATCCTTTCGAATGTTCCTGCAAGCTCAATCCATTCATCAAATGGATAAAGAAGACGAAAGTGTTTATCCGAAACAAAGCCAACTTACAATGTTATAAAGGTATTAATTATGGATAAACAAGGTTTTTTTTTAAGAAAACGGAAAGAATCTTACAGTAATTGTATGGAAAATTAGATTCCGATAAATTGAGTTGGTTTTATTACATAATGATAGCTTATATAATTTGATGAAAGATGTGATTATCAACTTTAATAATAGATAATTATTGAACTATTATTTTGAGCTATTTTTATTAAAGATGTAAAATTGTGATGTGCAATGTCATCTAACATTATTTTATATCTTCTACGTAACATTAACAACTAGGTTTTTTTTTTTATTAAGAGCATCAATATATAGCATTAATTTTATTTTATATATAATAATATTTATCGTAAAATTAAAATTAAATGAGACATACATTTAGAAGGATTTACAGAACGTAATTAAAGCTTTGTCAGATATCTATTAGACACAAGTTTTAAGTCTCTGATAAAGCAAAAATTGTCTATTATCAAATTTGATGTCTATGACATCTCCTATTTACTAGATTATGAGCTATTAATCATATGTGAAAATAAACTTATTTTATTGGGACCTAATTGTCCAATACAATTAATGTGGGATCCTTTTTTATATTTTCTTCTCTTTATTAGGTAATGTAAGCTACGATTTCCACGAAACAAAGAATTGCGCTCCAAAGCTCCTAGTTTCCACTCGGCGAGGAACTACGGTGGTGCTTTGCTTCCTCTCAATGGTGCTGATTGCCCTGGTGTGCGCTTTAGTCTATCTACAAAGGACAATGCTTCAGAAAAAAATTGAGCCGGTGCTCGATTCGGTCAGCAAGAGGGTGCGGTACACCTCAATAGCGAATGGTGATACTCGCGAGGATGTGTGAACGTAGAAACAGAAGAGAATCTGCGAAACGATAAGTTTTTGCTTATCGAACGATATCGAATTGTGATTAATGCTATTTAGTATTCAATTTAACATTACATGTAATCCGTTTATAAATAAATATTATTTATTACAACATCCCTAAAATTTATTTCTTAAGGATACACAAAGAACGATTTGTTAAAATATATAAAAATTAGATCAGATGTATATCAAAGAATAATTATGTTGAACCAACCTAAATAATTATATTAAATACTTAAGTTGATTGTTAAAATATCAAAATTTTTTTGTAGCATTTTTATTAGGGATGCTACGGATATCCGGCAATTAAACTATCTACTATTAGAGCTTTGGAAATCTGCGTAGGCACTTGCGTCGGCAGATGCAAAAATGACGTGATATTTCCTTCTTATCAACGGCTATCAGAGTGCCGACACCTAGTCGAGATTAGATATTGCGTACAATATATTTTTAAGCTGTTTTAAGATTGCTGTTTGTTCAAAGCGAGGAAGTGCCGCGGAATCGCTTTAACGAATCACGAATGTCGTATTGTTTTAAACATTCTTTGCATAAACATCGCGTTGTTCATTATACTTGTGGAGCGTTTGCGTCGAGCTCGATAGAAAAGATGCCGCTCGTCGAGCGACTTCGTCTCGACGAGGTCGTCAGTTCATACCCAGAGCTCGGTCCAACGGTTCCGGATGGTGGATACTCGTGGTTTGTTCTTCTAGGTGTTGTCTTCATTCAGGTTCGATCGCCACATGTGTATCTTAATAACAAAGTTGCGCTTTTATTTAGAAATCAGATTTCGGCGTGATCCTACATTTAGCATTAAATACTGTGTGTGTGTGTGTGTTTTGCTCTTTTTTAAATTCTTTATTAAAATTATATCATATTTGTTCGTTTGAAAATTGATAGAATTAAAATTATTAAACGTAACTGGATAATGAAATAAAAAAGAAATAGTTGGTATTTTGACGCAATACAAGGTATTTAGAAAAATAACATATAACTGAATAAGGTTCCAAGAAATAAATCAAACACTTAAAATAAGCCAATGTAAATCAACATAATATTAATGAATAAATTACAATTAATTAGATGTTTTAATCCTGTTTTGGGTTATCTTTAGTACACTACAAAAGGTTAATAAATATTTCATTTACAATAAAGTCAGATTGTTCAATATACTGAAAATGTTCGGATAATGATTTTTTAAATTTGGACATTAATTTCACGATATGCTTCGAGTTGATATTCATCTCAACAATCTGATTTTATTGTAAATGAAAGATTTATTAATGTTTTATAATGTACTGTAAATGTGACTCAAAGACAAAGTTAAAACGTCTAATTAATTGTAATTTATTTATTAATATATATATTTTATACATGAATATTCTGTGTTGGCTGACATTGATTTATTTTGAGTTTTTAATGTACGTAGAAATAATGTATTCATATATATTTTTATTCTAAAGAAAGAATTATCGCATCATCAGTGTGTGTTTTACTTTGTTCAATGGGTAAATAATGGCGCTTTGTAATGCGTTAAAAATAATTTTGTTCCAGATGTTACGTTGTTTAAGACGTAAGTTCGCTGGATACAAGGAACGCACGAATCAAACAATGATTTTTCGTTAACAATTTGTTATATGATAGGGTAAAGGTGGCTTATAAGAGTACGCATCAAATAAATCAGTCTAAGAGTACACATAGTTGAAATCTCAATATTTGCAACCGTGATTTAGTTGGTATTACAGTATCACAAAGTCTTAACAATGCAAAGTTGTAGAAAATTTACTGTATTATTTGATTACGTCTCAGAAATAAAGGTAAGTTAATATTTTATCAATTGTTATAATAACTTTTTGTTTCTAGATTTTAAGTGTTTCAATGTCAATAACTTCTTGCACTTCTTATTATTATAATTAGGCACACTTTCTATTGTTTATAAAATAATATACAACTATTATATGTTTTTTTTTGTATGTTGCAAACATTTATCAATTTTTTAATAAACTGATTACATGTCGTCTAGACATGTCTATGTAATGCCTTGGTGGATAAGAGTGCTACGTACTCTTGACTACTGTGTACTTTTACTTTCCATACAGTACAGAATTTGCAATAATAAAATCTTTGCAATATTATCGTAATATGCAATGTTGCTACAACTTTTGTGCAACTTCGTGCTGTAGTTGCCATATTTTTTATCGTATCTGAGTACAGTATGAATAACTAATGACTTTATATCATTAAAAATAAATAGTTTTTGAAATTATTATTGTTAAAATTTATAATTTTAATTACATTTTATATATTATAACAGTAAATAAGTTTATCGTAAAACATATGTATTAAAATTTATTTTTTCTTTTGAATTGTTGTATATACATATATACATATCTGTATTTTCTTAGAGTAATGAGAAAATATGAAAATAATAAACTGAAAGAAAACTGAGCTTAATAATAATAAATAATTAAATAAAGAATTAGTTAATTAAAGAGTAGTCTTATTTTTGATCAAAGCTGATTTTAATGCTTAATATCAATACAATATAATACTAATATGTAAATTTTTGCGAATACATTTTTTTAGTTTTATAAATTGCGTCAATTAAATTAAATTTATAAGTTTTTATAAAACGCTTATTAGCATCGTTAAAATTGACGATCAATTTAATTCAAGATGATTATTCCAACTTCAATTTACGATTGTGTTTAAGTCCGATAAACTGAAGGCATATAATTTATATTGTTTATAAGACTGAAAAAAAAATACATTTGTACAAATTTACATATGGACGGATAAAAATTTTCTGATTAAATATCTACCACCCAGTGACAAATGGAATCGATATCGATTCGACATCATTTCTCGTCGGATAGAATTTTAGTTAAGATAATTATTGATATTAAGATAATTATTGATATAATTATTCTAGTAAAGATAAGAATTTTGGTAGATTTTATCAGAAATATTTGTATCAACCAGAATTCCGATTATTTCTACAATTAGAATTCTAATAAATTTATTTCGAAAATTCTGATTCGTTCATTTTTAATCAGATTTTTTTTTCAATGCATACAAAGCCTATTGTAATATTAAAGGAAAAATATTTATATGCAATTACTGTTAAATTCTGAATTGCGTACTTGTATTCGACATCATTGTATACACTTATCCGACATCATTGCGTACTCTCTTAGACGCCCTTATCGGGTAAGAGTACGCAGTTTTTCATTAATATAAATTTTTTTTTATTAGTATATATATTATCAGGATTGGAAGTAACGCGTTTCTTGTAACGATATTATCGTTAGGGCCACCACACACAAAATAACATAAACTGCATATAAGCATAGCATAAGATCATCGCTAGATCAATGATCATCTATAATAAAAAGATGTTATATTGATTTGCATAAGATGTTTATTCACCGATCCAGCGGTCTTATGCTATAGTTATGCAGCTTATATCATTTTATGTATAATGATCTTTACTGTTAAGTCTTTTTAATAACAATCATTTATTTTTTGTTTGTATAAAGGATGACATTGTTACATTTTTACAGTAATGGTAACGAATTCAGTCGTTACTTTTATGAGTCATTTTATTACTTTAATTGTTTTTAATCTTGGTATCCTGATATTTTGTTACATGTATACATATAACAATATATAATAATTATGATTATTATTGTGTTTGCAAGATTCTTAATATGCATTCTATGTAAACAAATTATGTTTATTTTTAAATAAAATTGTATTATAGGCAAAAATTTATTAAAAAATATATATATACGTACTCTTATCTGCCTTTCCTCTACGTATATCCATATTATTAGTGTATTATTACCATATCATAATTGTTTCAATAAGTAAGTTCCAAGTATTTCTACATTTTTTTATATACGTTTACTGAATACTACATAGTGCATTCCTTGGTACAAATATTTTAATAGTATCTTTCTTATATTTTTAATAATTTTATTGCCATTTATTCAGTATTTTTAAGAATTTTTCGTACTTTAAATTTATGAAAATTTCTATAAAATATATCTTAAACTGTTTCAGATTTATATGTTTTTTTTTACAGAAATTATATTATAGAATGATAAATCTTAGAATATTTTAGCATTTATATACATGTACATATAAAGAATTGCAGAAAAAAATATAGATTTCCTCAACAATTCTGAAAAGTATTCTAATTCGTATAAAAAAGTATAAGAATTTTTTTTATATAAAAACAAAAAAGGGCTAATGAGAGTTCATTCGCGGTACTTCGTGCGAGAATAAAAATCAGTTTATTACAAATTCAAATGAATATAATTAAGCATAGATTGTCTTCGCGAACACTATCATCAGTATGTTTAACATTTATTATAATTCTTTATATCTTTCATGGCGAGATAAAAAACGATGAATCAATCTCATTCCTATTATATTGATACGAAGTTGGCAAGTCAAGTGGCAACAGATGAAAGTCCATGAAAATTATAATATCAAAAATTAATTAAAATTAAAATTAATAAAGATTCGCTGATTGTCCTTAGTGTGCGAAACAAATTCGCGACAAACGTTCCGATTCTTACAACGATTAACAATCGAGTGAGTTTTTATATTTGACATTCTCGAGAGTTTGTTATTTGTTTTAATTTTTTTTAAATCAAAACTTAGTTAAATCTTTATAATTTGCCAAATTATTTTTAAGAATTTTTTAACATTTTAACTTTATAAAGATTTCTGAAAAATATCTTAAATTTCTTTAAATTTTATTAAATTTTCATTAGAAATACAAGAATAATTTATAATACAAGAAATCTTAGAATATTTCTCATACGTCATATATAGGATGCATTTAAATTTAAGACACTTGAATATTTTAATTTTAATACAAAACAATTTAGAATAAAATATTTCAGAAAATATATTATATTTCTTGAAATTATAGAGCTCATGAAATAACAAGCTAAATAAAACTATTTTAAATAAGTAAGGTAATCGGACAACGTTCAGATCACGTTTAAACCACCAGTTCTCGTCCGATCACTGAAGTTAAGAAACGTTGAGCACGGTTAGTACTTGGATGGGTGACCGCTTGGGAACACCGTGTGATGTTGTCCCTTAATTTTTTATTTTTTTTCAAACTAGAAAAGATCAAATCGGAAAAAATATAAGATACTAAATAAGAATTAATCATTGATTTTTTAATAATTAATATGTACTTTTACGTAGAATAATTAATTAGAGATATAATATGTTTTACGTAAAAAAATTATATAATCCATTTAAAAAATGTCGATTAAAAAATATAATAGAATTAAAAAATCAATTTTTTTGAAAATTGATTTAATCGTATTATTTGTCCCCCTTTAGATGATACGACTTTTTTTCTGTAGAATATTTTTTTTCTAAAATATTCACAAGTATATTTTTTCAAAATATTCACAAGTAATTTAAATGCCCATATATAAAGAATTCTAAAAAAGTAGTTAAAAAAAAACTAATTTGTTGAAAAATCCAGAAAATTAAAAAAATTTAAATATTACCCTCGTAAAATAATTCTCATAATATCTCATAATACTTAACAAAATTTTTCATATTTTAAATTTATATAAAAATTTTTGAAAAATAGCTTAAACTATTATACTTTAGATTTTATTGTTTTTTTTTTAAATAGCAGACATAATCAGTACCTAATCTTAAAATATTTTCGAATTCATATATTTACATTCACATTAAAGAATTCTAAAAAACATATAAGTTTTCTTTTTAGAAATGTTAAATGTTTCAATTGATATAAAAAAATCTGAGAATGTTTTTTTACAAAATTATGAAATTATATAGGAATTCTGAAATTTATACATATACAAAAGAAGATCTGAAGAATTATATAAAGAATTCTAAGAAAAATTTTAGAAATAAAAAAGATAGATAAATGTGCAAAATACGTTTGTGGAATACTATAGCTATCATGCTGTTGAAATGTGTAGATCACTGTGCCTAGCGTCCTGTCAATGTATGGCATAGTACGAGGGTATTTAGTCACCAACTATCCGTCGCTTTACTTTGATCTATGGAGCGAGGTCACTTTGGCGCCTCTATTATTCGTTGCTTTTTGGAGCTTAGCAGGTAATCATTTTATATCGGTGTTCATTTTATATAGTATATCGGCTCCTTATTATCATCAACTTCTTCTATTTTCGATTTTCAGACCCATGGACCAAGGCCATCACGGATCTGGCATCAATCCCAAGACTGGTTGGTATCATCGGCGTGGCTCTTCTCACCATGGGTGTCATAGCTTCCGGATACTTGGCAACCGGTGGAGTGGGCGCATATTTAGCTGGTTTGAGTGCCGGTGCGGTTATGGGCATAGGGGCGAGTTTTGTGATTGTTGAAAGTGAAACCGTGCTGCGAAAACATTTCAAGGTGAGACTGCCGTTGGCGCTGACGTTGAAGAACATTGCCATGTCCGTTGGCTTCACCCTTGTGCCGGCGCTTACACAGTTCCTGCTTGCGAAAACAGACCTGAAGACAGGACTTTTGCTGATGACGATTACCTTTATTCCTACTGCCTTAGGCACTCTGATCTTGCGCTTTCCAACTCCACAGCGAGCATCTCCTTATAGGTAACAACAGAGGATATTCTTATTCCGTTTCTAAATTGAAACTCTCGCATTAATTTCTAATTAAAGCAAAGAATCGTCTGTCTGAAATTTCTCTTAATTCATTAAATCAAGAAACCATTATGCATTTTTTATTTTAAATTCTTGTAACTCGGACCCTAATCAATTTTTAGACCGTAATTGGTATTTAAGAGTAAAAAGCTATTTCCAAAAATTTAGTCAGCAATGGGATGAAATATTAAAAAAAAAAAGATAAAGATTGTAAGTAGAGATAAAAAAGTAAAAAAATCTTTTTCTTTGACAATTCGATTATTAAATAGTTTCATCTTTTTAAATAGAATAAATCGATGTATAATTATATTATTTAATACCACCTATTTTTTTCACTTTCATTTTTTAATATTTATACCAATTACAATTTAGAAAATTTGATTAAGGATTAAATTATAAGGATTTAAAATAAAATGGGCACATGTGTCTTCTGAGATTAATGGGTTAAAAAGATCTTAATACTGCAATCTTTTATTATTGCAAAATGTTGTGCTTTCACATAAAAAAAATGCATACTGTACGACAAATTATAAATAATATCGCGTTTTCATCAACAGGTTACTTCTGACCGACGAAGATAATGAATTGGGCATCAGGATATCCTCGGATAGAGAATCGGATTTTGATCAACGGAATAATGGTACAGATAACATCGGCTATGACAATAGCGACAAACAGGACAGTAATGTCGAGGCTTTGTTTAGCGAGGTGAACAGCATTTACACTTATCAAGAAGCGGACGAGGATGTCGAGCTCTTCGTTAATCCGACCGTGCAATCCGGCAAGTGGAAGCAGGAGTTTCATGTGGCTCGCTATTTCAAATTTTGGGCGGTCATGGTGACATGGACTGGGATGAAGTCCAGCTCACTCTTCTTTTGGATTCTGATACCCAGCTTATTTCTGCAACGAACAGAGCCATTTTATCATGCTGACTGCGTGACATTGTTGGTGGCTGCAGGTGTTGGTTCTTTCATACCTAGCATCGCTAGCTATTGGTTCATCGTCACTACCGCTCAATACAGAAGAATATATTTCGGCGGCGCCTGTTGGCTTAGCAGTATTATTTTGTTAAGTGCGTGAGATGTGCATAAAATTTTGCTTTTCTTCAACATTTCGAAATGACATATATTACATTAATATACACTCTTAAAAATATGAATGGATTTAACATGCAATGTCTATATATACTTAATTCTCATTATGTTGGTATTGACATATAAACATAGGATTTTAAATCCATATCACACATATATATTGTTGTATCAGCACTAATGTGGTGAAAATTATATAAGTACCACACATACTAAAAAATTTTGGTATAGATTTAACATCCCTGTGTGGGTTTAACACTACGGTGTCTATATAATTCTTTTCATGTTAAATTAACACCAACATGATATATTTAAAACCGCTGGTGTTTATATTAACATTATCATGATATAGATTTAACACCATGAAACCTATGGTGTCAAATTCACACCGTGTTGATATTAATTTAACATCAATACAGTGAGATTATATAGATACTGCATGATGTTAAGTTCACACCGCTATTTTTTAGAGTGCATGATATCACCTTATATTTTTTAAAGTGTAACGTTTAATGATATTTTATTAATGTTATATTAATTCAATCTTAATATTCATTATTAATATACTGAATTGTTGAAACGCGCGAAGCAAGACGATCGATCTCGTTGTATTATTTTAATTCTCATCAGTCTCTTATTTTATAGGTTTAAGTTATACATTTAACTATTACTGGTTTCTAACGTGTTCGCTGTTCGGTGGTGTTGGCATCAGCACTTTGCTAGTCTGCCAAGACTTGGCGCTCTGCGACGTGCTTGGAAATCAATTTGCGCATCACTCTTACAGATTGTTGTCTACTATCGTCGGACTGAGCGTGCTAGCTTTCTGCTTTGTACACAGTACGTATCTTGAAACATCGATGTTTATTTGTTTTCTGTTTTTCTTGCCATTTTTTTGACAAAGATTTATAAATTTAATTTCTTGAGTACACACAATGCGCCTGATACAATGGTAATAAATAATACACGGCCAAAGGTCTATAAAATTTATACAATCTGATGATTGCAGACGAGAACATATGCCTTCGCATAGTCGCATTGCTGCAATTTCTCGGTGGATGCTACTGGATCGTGCCACCCATCTGGGAAATCATACGTGCGGGAAGGCTGAGAGAGGGCTAACAAAAATCATTATATGCTGCAATTCGTCAATATTTACGTTAACATTGACAATAAAAATGCGACGATTTCTTAAATGCCTTTCAATAATAAGAAATATTCTTCTGGAGTAATCGTAAGAATGCGAGTACGAATATTTCGTATGTAATTTGTGTAATTGGAATACGTAATTATTTAATCCTTTACGTCATACATCGATTTGTGAATTGCAGTTGATTTTGAATTATCAAGAATACAAGGCAATATCGCACGCAATGAGAAGTGAACTTTGCATTTCTTATAATTTAGACGAGGTGCAATAGAATAAGCATTTTTACATTGTATGATTGTCTAGGTGTGATCACAAAGAGTATTGTAAAACTTTTATTAAAATATAGTTTTTAATTATCGTCAAATTAACAATGCACATTACGGTATTATCACTGATTTATACTGTCTTATTTAATTAACGAATTTATTCTATTAAACTGTCCATTATTATTTTGCAATACGAATGTGAATTTTCATTTCTGACATATTTTTGCCTACTGAATACGAATCCATTGATAAAATTTGGCTAATTACAATTTTAAGAAAAATGATGTTAAAGAGGCATTATGATACCGTATGGTATTTATGATATTTTATTTTTTACTTAATTTATTGTACTTATGAAATGTATTCATAAAAAAACTAGACTTTATCTGTTCTATCTTATTTTAAGACATGTTTGATTACCCCAGATAGCACAGAATATTCTATGAATATTTTTATAAAATGTTTTTAACTTTAAAATATCTTAATTGAATATTCTCTGAATGTATATAGAATATTCTATTTAGAAATTTATATTTATAACAAAAAGAAGACAAAATGTTCCTTACGATATTCGTAAAGTTAATGAACTACGCATGTGCAGTATTCTATAAGGACAAGGTCAGGTCTATATAAAAATAAATAGAATACTTGAGTGCTGTCTAGAACAATACCAGAATCAACAATATTAACAAATTATTAGAACCCTTTTAAATGCTTTTATAATCATTGCAATATTGATAAATATACGCCGAAAAATATCGATATGATAAAGGATCCTCCACAATATAAGATCTTTGTATATTCATAAATTTTTTCATATTCATGATTTGATATCTTATCACCAGTTTATCATTGCCAATTTCTTAAACTACTTATGCCAGTTTATCATTGCCAGTTACTTAAACTACTTTTGGCAATATGTATATGCACATATATCAGATAGATATATATAATAATTTAGTTAAAACTATACTTACGTTAGAAAGAATATGTTAATATATACAAAGTTTATATATACGTTCATCTTCTCATCGCAGATGGGTGATACGTGGAAAATGAGAAAATGATAGAGATCGATATCTCAAATGAAAGTTCAATATTAAAAGAACATGCCAGAAAAATTTGTTTCGGATTTTTCTGTTTCACATACCAAATGTTTTCATTCTAATACTGCCATAATTTTAATTTACCAGACAAAGGCATGATAGCGCGTGAATAGATATGTATAAAACATTCAATATAATTTTTACAAAAATTATTATAAGTTATTAATTATAAGTATAATTATTATAAGTTCATAATTATTATAGGTATAATTATAATAACTGCTGTAACTATGATGTAAAAGCTTACTTAAAAAATTTGCTTAAACGATAAAAATAATACCACAGACTTGCGCCTATGATGGGCGATACAGAAAAAAATCTCGATATTTTGTATCGCAATGTATAATGAGCAGAAATATTGATACACCAAAATATCGACTGAATAATTTATTTCTGGTATTGCTAATATCAATATATTTGATATTTTTATTTTTAGATGATACGTATTGATGCGTAAAAAATTGATCTTTTTGGAAGAAATAGTTTTTGAGGCTATTTCATTGATCTTTTTGAATAACTATTCTAATTAGAATTTTTTTAAATTAGATAACACACATTCAAACATATACGTCCTCCCTAGCAAGAAATGGCTCATCAAATAGATATCTAATCGATGTCGAATTAATATTTTGACATTGATTCGGCACTGATTTGATGTTGAAGTGACGATAATTTCTCTAGGTTGTTCCGCGATAAGTATCGTCACGTTCTACGCGTTGCACAGGAGACAATAGGAAAACTAATCTAATCTAAAGTTTAATAAATTTTGCTCTGATTGATCAATTTTCAATCCAATTTTAATCAGTACTAAACTAATATGGTATCAGTACTAAACTAAACTTTCGATACTTAACGTATCGAAAGTTCGATATTCCTATTCAAATGTCGATATACATCAATATCGAAATACAAAATATCGGGAAAAGTTGATCCAAAAATATTGATATTTAACATATTGGTGCTGTATCGCTCATCCTTATTTGCGCCTTATGAAAAGAGAACACAGTCTTCCGACCGCGAGCGTAAATAAAGCTCATTCAAACCTAGGCCTGTATTCTGTAACTCGTCATGCAGTCCTTATATGCTCATAACACGACAGTTGCACTTTTTTACTATATAAAATATTTGCAGTTACAAAATACAGGAGCTGGGCAGTTAAAAACGAGGAACACTACGTCGAATTTTTAGGTATCGCCTAATTCCGGATCCTTGTCTATCACTTTGCTAGGTCCCGGATTGTCGCATGATTTAGGCAGAAAGCCATTGGCTGTCCGACTCGAATGTGGCTTTATGTTCCAGCTTACTGGCCGCGGCTGATTTAGTTCATCATATTCCGATTCATTGTTCTGCTTAATCTCGTCATAGACATGTTCAACTTTCTTGCCGTCCATCTCATCGATGCTGTGATACACATTCAAGTTTGGATTTCCCATATCGGCATCCCTATTCTTCAAATCATATTGCAGTCCATATGCTCCTAAGCAGTAATAAATTGATGTAGTGTAAGCTTTTCTTTATTTTATTTTGTCCTTAATGAAAATAATGTACCTTTACAATCGTCTTCATCATCAGTACAACTGCCTAAGCCAAATTTAGCCTTCTCGGTGTTTATATTTTTATGGAAATTATTCCGGAAGTTGTTCAGCAACGTAGTAGTGCCATCATCGAACTTTGAGGATCCTTGATACGCATATACTGGATTATCAAATTGATTTCGATCTACGGCAAAAGTTATAATATTTTAGATTTCTGTGCTGGAAAATTAAACTCTTGGACGATTGTATAAATAAATTTTTAATTTAATAAAATTTTTAATTTTTACGATCAGAAATAAAAAAATACTTAATTTACCTGGCGGAGATACAGGCTCAGCTGTGTATTGCACCTGAGCTATCTCGCTCTTAAGATCAGCCACTCGGCGACGATGGTACATCCATGCAGCGAACAAAATGCCAATTATAACAATAGTCGCAAATATGGCTCCTACAATGTGCCCATATCCTCCATCTTTTTTCTCCTGGATGTTACGAGAGAATAGCTGCTCGTCACAGTTCTCACCTAGTAAAAATAATTTATCAGTCACTAGTAGGCGGGAAACTCCCAATTTTTTATGCAAAGTTACTTCTTTAAGAGCGCACTTTAATAATATACCTGTGTATCCATGCCTGCAAATACAGCCTTCAGCTGGATGACACATGAAGAAATCGTTTTTACATTCGCAAGATTCCATACAATGGTCACCATAATATCCTTCCGGACAAACTGAAATCAGTAAGTATTTAAATATAAATTTATTAACAGAGGTTCCTTAAATCTGTATATATTAATAAATATATGTTATATATATTAAAAACATATTTTAAAAAATTATATAATATAATATGTTACAATTATATAATATATTATTGTATAATTTTTTAAATATATTTTTAATATATAATATAAAATTATATATTATATTATAATTTTTAATATAGTTAATAGTATACATATAATATATTTAAAAAAAATTTTAAATATATTAGGTGTTGGAATTAATTCGTAGCGTTTTTTAATGAAAGAATGTTATTTATTTCACATGAGCATTAAAAAATACATTAATGAAAGTACTTCCCATCACTTGTAAAACGCTACGAATTAATTCCAACACCTAATATTTTAAAAGATTTCTCACATTTATATAAGACAAAAACTTTATGATCCGAAAGCTTAATTTTAAAAATACAAGATGTCAAAGAAAAAATTTCGTTTTTTTCCCTAAAAATTTTCGAAAATCACTCGAATTATTTTGAAATTTTATGTATGTTTTAAGAACACAAAGACTTAATATTTGAGGTCATGTATTATTTTTTATTCTGTTAATGATAAGCGAGCATCTTTGAAATTAATTTGTTTTGAATAATAATTATATAAGGTTTAAATTAATATGGAAAATCATCCCTTAAAATCTTTTAGAATATTTAAGAACCAACTTGAATATATAATATAGTTTGGTATATCATTCTTTTCTGGACATTACAATCCACAGCTTTTCAAACTTACTTACTTTCAGTACATCTGGTTCCAGTCCATCCAGGTGAACATCGACAATGTCCGTCATTGGATCTGCATTTACCGCCGTTCTGACACTTGCAATGCTGTGTGCAATTTACGCCGTATGTGCCCTCCGCGCAAGGTATTTGACAATACTCGCCTTGCCAGCCAGGTCGACATTGACATACACCTAATTAAAACATATATTTCGATGATAAAAACAGGTCGAAAAGATACGATATTTATATACGATGTTATTTCCTTCGATCTGCAGATAAAAGTTTAAATATAGACATATTCATTGTATGTTTCAAGAAGAGTCGCGAGTTCTCAACATGCCTGTTACATGATGACATTCCCCGCCGTTTTTACAGTGACAACGGTTTGCGCAGTTTAGTCCATAACGATTAGGTGGACATGGATGTTCACAGGTGAGACCCAGGTATCCTGGACGGCAAACGTATTCACCGGTAACGTGATCGCAAGTCATGTTTCCTAAGGAGAGAAACAACGATGCTGAAAAATTTATTGTTAACATAGAGGAATTTCCGTGGAAAAACTTTGATTTTTCAATGTACGATATACTCATTGAAATTATTATCCTTTCCACTATTTGTTTAACTAAATGTAAAATATATAAATGTAAAATACATAAATTAACAATTAATAAAAGTACTCAGTAAAGCGTTCGATGGTATAAAAGCGATTAGTGACAAAGATCGAAATAGAGTGTTATTTCTACCGTTTGCGTCAGCGTTTGCGCAAGCAGTGGTCAAACTCTTTTTTTAAACTCAAATTAATTAGTATTGCAAAGTAAAATCCATATCCAAGCGTATTTTCTACATCGAATGTTACAACGTTACCATAAGTGAATAAAATTCGTCTTACAAATTTGATCTAATTTCTTCTTTTTTACTCCTTTCCCATTGGTACATTAATGTATATCACAGCAAACGATTAAACTTACATAAAAATACATATGTTCCATGAAAGAGAGATCAAATGAGCGTTTCCATTTATGCATTATGAAACTGGGAAATTATTCTAATATATGATAACTATAAGAATGACATAACATTCAACATAAATTTAGGATGTTAAACATAACTCTCCACCACAAAACAATTAATTATATTATCTACAAAAATACAATTGGTCTATCAAAATATCATGCAAATTTAATGTGTTATAGCGGGTCACACTCAACACACACACACACATACACACACATGACATCATGCGTTTACATCTTGGATATTAATCTTCTTTACCATTCATTTTCTCCGGACATTTTTCTCTGCAGCCCAGTCCGTACCATCCTTCTTTGCAGGGTTGCGAGCAATCGGGACCCTGCCAACCCCTAGCGCAGACACAACTTCCGGTCACGGGATCACACGAACTATTGTTCATGCATTCGCAATGCGAGTGGCAATCCTCGCCGTAAAGACCCTCTAGGCACTTTGTTTCGCATCGTACTCCTGTTTTGATGTTAAAGCAAAACTCGTCTCGAAAAACGACTCTTCACTGCCCATTAAAGCAACTTTTTCTGTTATTTTATCGCTTCTTTTGTTCTTTATATTAATTATTATTAGACCGATAATGTATGCAATGTACTTATGTTTACGAATAATATTTTTCACGATCGCTTAACAATAACTTTACTATTATCACTTAAACTGTTATCAGTTAAACACTTTTTTGTTATCTCAATAACGTAAAATTATATCTCAATGTGCAAAATTTTTGATTGATGATCGGACGCGAAAATAAATTCAACAAACCTCGCCGTTCTGGCTTGCAGATGCAATGCCCAGTAGCGGAGTCACAGTCCACGGTATTTTCTTCGACACAGTCACAACTCTGATTGCATCCGTTTCCAAAAAAGCCCATTTTACAACGATCCTGACATAGTATACCGGTGAAGCCAGCTGCACATGTGCACGTGCCTGCGTGTGTGTATAGATAAAATAACGTGTGTTTTTGGTGCAGGTGCTGAGAGAGAATTTAAAGGATTTTGTCGCGTATTCTTTGTACATTTTCTTTTTTAACAATATCGATGTAAAATTTCACCAACTCTATTTGCGAAGTCGAATCGATAGGGTTTACTATTCAGTTGCCTTACCATTTTGTGGGTTGCAGGCAGCATTGTTAAAGCATTTGCATTTGTCCTCGCAATCCTTGCCATAAGACTTGTCGTCGCAGGGACGATCGCACAAAACACCGACCCATCCTGGCAAAATGTCACAGAGATACATATAATCTGTATAATACTTACCATATAGAATATCGAATATCTTCTCCATCGGAAATTCGCAACTGGACTTAATAAATAATTCTACTGAATAATTATAACAATATTATGTAAGTTCTACGCGAGCAATGAAAAACACTACGAGAAACGTTACAAGGAGGCAACTATCTAATACCATGCGAAAATGTTATGCAAGGTAATTGTGGAATATTGACAAGACTTCAAGAGACAATAAAGATAAAATTAAGAATAATTAAAAATTTTTAGAAAAAGCAAACTGAAAGTTTTGTATAATTGATTATATATAAGTTGCTTTCATTTTCACACAAACATCGTTCTATCCTTTTTGGCAATGAATAACAAAGATAAAACAGTATTTATGTCATCTAAAAGAGTGAATTTTTAATATAGTGTTAATTTAACATAATGTGATTGTGTTATTTTAGATATTTTATATTAAATTAAATATTTAATATTCAACATTTCTTAGTATTAAAATAATATAATTTATGAGCAAGTAAAAAAATAACATAAAAATAATGTATTTTAAAATTCTAAGATAAATAAATAAAATGTATTAATTAAACATCATCAATATTAGTTTTACTGAGCCGTGTTAATTTAACATTAGAAATGTTAATTTTGTTGAAAAAATATAATTTGCTTAGAAATAGTGTCAATGTTATATTTTTTGTGTTAATATTTTACATTTATTTGCTAATATATTCACATATGTTAAATTAATATAAATACTTGAGGACCGTTTGAGACACGTTGATTATTATAGAAATTTTCTTTTCTAAATATATAATAAAATTGCATTTAAAAAAATCTCTAAACAAGTTTATAATTGCAAACCACTGGAAGTAATCATTCGAATTATGTACAATTATGCTTACCAGCCGTGCAGTTACAACGTCCATTCTCAGCTGAGCAGCTGGCTCCGTTCTTGCAGGCGCACTTCTGCGCACAATCTTCTCCGAAGGTGTTTGCAGGACATAACTCGCCGCAATCCTTTCCACGATATCCGGCCGCGCAAATGCAAGTGCCATTGATGGGTGAACACTGTGCGTTGTTCCTGCAATTGCAACGATTCTGGCAATCCTTTCCGTATGTATATAAGGGACATGGCCTGGCGCAGGTTTCGCCATCCCATCCCATTTTGCAAGAACAATATCCAGTCCAAGGATGACATAGTTCCGTTTTGTCGTTCTCGCATTCACAGACCTGCAAATTAAATTAAATTTACGATTAGTCGAGACATCGTAACAAAGTTTTCAAGAATAGTTTTCTAAGAAGCCACGACTTACCTTTGCACAATTGGGACCATATAAACCATCCTCGCAGGCTCTTTGTTTGCACGTTTTACCCGTCCAACCTAGACTGCATACACAGGTGCCGTTAGTAGGATTGCACGTGGCACCATTTTCACAAGTGCAGTTGTTTGTACAGTTCAATCCAAATGTGCCCTCGGGACAAATTTTTAAACACTATTTGTTGCATTGGAGAAAAAAAAGAATATTAATTATTTTGATTTAAAGACATTATTTAATTAGAATAATTGGCGTTTACATACTTTGTCGTCGTAGAAACCCGGTTTGCACTGACACTTGCCCGTAATGTGATTACAACCGGCTCCGTTATAGCAATCGCAGGACTGAGAACAGTTCTTGCCCCAAAAACCTTCCGGGCATCGATTTGCGCAGACCGAACCCTGTGACAAATTAAATTTGCATGTAAAATTTATATATGTGTCGCAGGATATACTTCATATTCAATTGTGCTAAGTTTCACGTACTGTCCAACCGGGTGTACAGTAACATTCACCGGTCATAGGATTGCAGGATCCACCGTTCTGACAACGGCATTCCGACTTGCATTCCTCGCCATGCTTGCCCACAGGACATAAATCGTTGCATCTGTGTAACACAATAGTGTGATAGTTGACACATCATAGCGATCGTTAACGATCGATATTTTTTCCTGATAAAAATATTTCTTAGAATTCTTCATATAATTTTTTTCAGTATTTCTATATAATTTCAAAATTTTTAAAAATTTCTGAGCAATTTATATAACTTTTTAAAAAATTTCTTAGATTTTTATATAAATTGGAACACTTTTCAGAAATGAGAAAATTTTTTTTTTAGAATTCTTTATAGAAGTTCAAGGTATTTTTTCGAAAATCTTCATAAATTTAAATATTTAAAATACGAAAAATTCTTAAAAATATGAGATATTCTGAAAATTTTTTTATCAGAGTCGTTAACTACATTTTTGGCTGGTTATTATATTTTTAAAACAAAAATCTTTTTGAAGCTATTATTTTTTTAGAAAATCTCTCGAAAAATATGCAAAAGGCATAAATGGATAGATATTTCTAATTTAAACAAGAGAATTTTGATAAATTTACGAAACTCCCAGTAAAAACAAAGAAATTTGGAAATATAAAACTCACAGAGGGCCTGTGTAACCGGAGGTGCAATGGCATTCACCAGAAATATGATGGCAACTCCCACCGTTACTGCAACGGCACTCTTCGGCACAATCCTGTCCGTAGCGGTTAAAGAGACACTTTTGATCGCAGTACACTCCGGTCCAGCCTCTGGTACACATGCACTTGCCATCAAACGGATCGCATGCGGCCCCATTCTGGCACTTACAATCCATCTCGCAATCTCTGCCCCATTTACCCGACGGACACTCTGTTCATGCGAGAGTTAAAAATAAATTACCTTGTGTAAAGCTTCGCTTTTTAAACAGACTTTTTATCTTTGTTGAAGCAGAAACACTATGTGCTCTTTTTTAAAACCAATTTTTTAAAATAATTCTTGGACATAAATATTCTAGCAAAAAGTCGACATTTTAAATCATAAATTTAGGAACGTTTGTAATTTTCTTATATTTCACGAAAAATTAAGTACCTCAGTAAAAAAAAATTATAAAGAAATTAAAAAATGCACTTTAAAGGGAAGAGATAGGGCTAATAAATTTGTTATTTAGTTGTTATTTGTCATTTATATGATATTTTGTATCTAATTTTAATTTAATTTTTATTTAGCAATTTAATTTATATGATAAATTATATCTAAATTTAATTTAATTTTTTATTCCATTTTAATTACATAAAATTAAAATTATTTTAGTATTTTCTCAATATTTTTATTTTACTTTAAAACGCAAACGTAATTTGATGAAACATTATTGGACAAAAATTAACAAAAAGTATTTTTATTTCAGAAAGTATATACTTTTCAATTTTTTAAATAATTTTTTTAAATATTTTTTTCAAAAATTGTTTTTAAAAGAGTTCAAATTAAAGATTTTATAGAAAAAAGAAGAAAAAAAATTTTATTATTTTCAATTCACATAATTTTATGAAAATTTTTAATAAACTTTTTTAACTTCAGTTTTAAATTCCTAAAATAAACGATACCTTAAACATTCATGATTTGCGATTATGTATTCCTAATTTCGAAGTGTCATTATCATCAAAATAAACATTTTTAGTAACATTTTCATTATCTTATACGTTTAACATCTTTTTTATCTCTATGTGTTATTCCAATATGTTATTATTTATGTCAGATTGTTGCATTACAAATGAAATATACGTGCAGTAAAAAAGTACTTGAGTCATCGGGGTATTACTGGAATGTGTGTGTACCATCATTATTAGTTCAATAAAACAATAAGAGACTCACTAAAGTCGCATAACGGACCGCCATATCCCGATTCGCATTTACAGATATCAGGCGCGATGCAAGTCCCATGGCGGCAATCCTCGGAACAAACTGGAATGCAACGACTGCCATTTGTAGTCTCCGTGTAGCCTTTGCAGCATTCCTCTACGGGCTTTTGTTTTATTAATTCCTGAAAGAACCGCGTAATTACTGGACCGATTCGTGCCGTTCCACCGATAATCGTTTCTCCGTAGTTTTCTTTTTTGAATTTATTATATTACGAGTAATAGCAAGCAGGAAAGCAAATCTAGATCGGGGATCTCTCCGTAAATAAATTAGAAAGTATGTATATAAGTAAATGGTAGACGCAGATTAGATAACCGACCTGCTCTTTGTATACAGTTCTGTAGACAACTTTGTATTTGGAACATCTCGGTGGGAAACTCAAGCACCACGTGTTCTCTCGCACAGTGTATGGTTTCTGCTCGGATACTTTCACTGTTATCGTATACCTGAAACGATATTCCATAAGACATGCGTTTTAACGAGAATATAATTATTTAATTTTTTATTGAACGATCGCCGAAGTTTTATACATCAATTAAAAGTCACTATTATTAATAATCTACATATTACTGATTTATCTACAATATATTTGAAATTATGTAGATTTACTCAATATTTTCTAAAAAATATAAGAAGCAAAAAAAAAATATATATTTTTGATCAGTAAAAAATTTATTGCAAGTAACAATATCAAAAAATTATATGGGACTTCTCAATTTTTATAAATTCAAAAAAAAAAAAAGAATACAAGGGAAATAGAAATCAGCCGATACTTCGTACGGTACAAATTCAAAGAATAATACAAATCCGTACGCTTTTGGACTTATTTTTCAAGTTATGAGATAAACTGTATTAAACTGTTTTTTAATAGATACTATTTACGCACAAAATATCACGCTGACTTCTATTTTCCTTTATATTCGTTTCATGAGTATTGCGACTAAGCTTCAATTTTTCGCTGTTGGACCGGATCTACAACGAAATAGTCTTAGAAGTTGGCTGCTGATTTCAGCTCACCGATTACAGATTACCGACTCATTGTAATCCTGGTTTAAGAATCATTAGAAATAACTTATTTCTAAGTTTATAAGCGATATGGCAAATTTGCGATAAATTATTGAAAATTCGATTCTCAAATGCTTACGTTTCCTGCCGGGTGCATATATTCGGTCCCTCGAGGGCTATCGTTGCTCCCGTCGAGATTATCACAGCGGTGACCGCGATCAGCCACCAGTTTGCAGACCCCATTTCAGCTAATCGATACAACTTTGAACTTCGTGACCGAAACATCACTATCGTCGTCCCATCGCGTTATTGCAGACCTTGTGATTAATCTTTCACGTTTCGCACGGCACGCGGGTCGTAATCATTCGCTCAACGTCCGAAAAGCAGGACGGTCGACCCGTCTCTGGATCTGAAAGTAAAATTTGCCGTGTTAGCGTGTGTCGCAACGGTACGATTTACCTACCTCGCGAATTATGAACGACTGCAAAACGATTGCACGAGTATATACATATATCGACTCGAATATCCGACACGCGATCCCTCGCACGTCACTACGCGGAGTTATACGTGTAGATGTTGCGCATTTTACTGGACCTTACAACGCGGCTTTTAATCACTCCACAGGAAACCTACTGTCGTGTTCACGCTCGACTTTAAACTCTGCACTGACCGTAATATGAATCACAGCGAAGTTATTTGCACTTGTGGATCTTGATTCAACTTTAAATAAACTTGCGCGTCGAGTCGGATTTCCGCTACTAGGGTTGAACACTATCAGGTTCTGTGCTATGTAATTTTAATGCGTTATCAGCGATCGCTGATAACCAGCGTCATCAAAGCTTCTCAAAACTCTTGTAAGAAATGAACATCATTCAATATAAATTTTTTTAATTTAAGATATAACAATATAAAGTGAAATGTGCGATATTCAATACAATACAGTATATAAATATAAATATAAATATAAATATATATATATATATATACGTATATATATATATATAGACGCACTTCTTATAAGCAATATTATTATTTATATATTTGATAATTTGTAAACTGAAAAAAAGATTGGCTGCTGCAGCAAATTAGATGGTAAAATATGGCATAGCATTTTTAATTGCAGCAGTCAATTTTTTGGTTGCGTTAGCCTATCCTCAATGTCAGTATAAGATTTCGATATCCTATGCCATATTTTACTATCTGTTAATTTTCAGTGTAGTAATAAAAATTCTATGTGGCTTTGTAAGACATACTAAATAAATAGTGTATTAATATCGAAACATTTTAGATAAACGTTCTCGTCCAATAATGACATAAATAGATAGGCAACAGAAAATAAACATGTACTATTTAACATACAATAGTATCTGTGAGAGTACAATCTTATTTAATCAATATTTTATTATCATATGCTTATGATAACAAAAATTCTACTGTGATATATATACGGTAAAACACAAAAAATTACGATTTGTCGGACAACCAACATATTGTAATATCAAAATTTTTTAAAAGATAGGCGCTAATATAAAATTTTATTCAATATAAAATTTTAAATGATATATATATATATATATATATATATATATATATATGGCATTCCAAATCGGACGGCCTTCGTCATTGACCCTCGATTTTTTTTACTGATTTTTTAATATATATTTTAATATATTCCTTAGATTAAAATATGTTTTCAATTATTTTTTTAGATTTTTATTTTCGTTAGTTTCCTAGATATTTTTTAATATTTTCAATTTATTTTATTTCGCAAACATTTAGTCGAACATAATTCTATTTAAATTACTGAAAAACAAAAAATAACCACATCAATTGTTTGTCTTGAAATTCTGTATTAGGAAAAAAATATGAAAAAAACCTTCAAGTTTTTGTTTCTATTTGAAAAATCTGATTGAAATAAACAAAATCGATTTTCGTCAAAATCGGAATTTTTAATTTTCATAAAAAAATTCTCCAATTAGCACAAGTATAAACACTTCAAGTCATATTTGACTATAGTTGAAATTTCTGTTCTATGTTTTTTAATTTTTCAAAATATTAAATCTATTACTTAATATTAGTAGATTTTTAATCTGCTAATGAATTATTTCATAACGCGTGATATTATGTTATTTCATATACACATATTCAATATACTAGAGAATATATGTCTTTCCCAAAATTATCAATGAATTTGTAAGGCCTATTTCAAATTAATGATCAAATATATTACTTTCCTGATGATGCTCCTTATAACATTTCAAAAATTTTAAGAACTTTGCAAATATCTATTATTATGGAGAAAACTTTGAAGTGCCGGTTGAATGCCGGTATTTTTTTTGTCACGGAGCATAGCAAGAGTCCATGTAATCGAATAGATGGTTTGTAAAAAGAATGGCTACTCATGTAAGCGCCCTTCAATGCCCATCTGATCGCCAGATACATAATACATGAACTGTTCGAGCGAGCGTCAGATCCAATGAATTTGCCAAATATCGTAATAAAATTCTCATTAACAAAAGAATATAACTTAGCAAAGAAATATCTTGATTTTATCATACTCGATTTGAAAGAACAAAGCCTATACCTAAGACTAAAAAAATTCATAGTATTATTCCTCAAAAAATCGTACATTTATTGTAAAAAATTTCAAACTCTTTGGATTATAAAATATACAAAAGTGAGAAAAAAAACTGAAAAATAAAAATATTCCAATATTTATTAATAAATTTCTTTACATATTCTAAAAGACATTATTTTATTCAAATAATATTTCTATAAATATCCAGAGAAAAATGTTTCTTTGCTATATGGTTAAAAAAAAAATTTCTTTGATTTGTAAAAAAATTTCTTTTATTTAAACATTATTTTTTATAATCAAATAAAATTTATTTGGTTTTAAAAAATAATGTTTAAATCAAAGAATTTTTTTCACAAATTAAAGAAATTTTTTTTTAACCGAGATTTTTTTAAATCGGAGCAAACTTTTCTCTGGGTGAATCTTTATTCCCCAAATAATTGAAATCAAAAATATATTCTCTAACATCGTTATGAAATAACATGATTTATGTAACTCATCTACAGATAAAAAAATCTACTAACATTAAATAATAGATTTAATATTTGAAAAACATGGAACGGAAATTTTGACCATAATAATTTTGATCAAATATTGCTTGAAGTGTTTATATTTGTATTAAGAATATTAGAGAATCTTTTTATAATTATTAAATATGTCGATCTTGACGAAAATAGACTTTATTTATTTCCATCAGATTTTTCGAATAGAAACAAAAACTTGAAGAACTTTTATTTCATATTTTTTTCCTAATAGAAAATTTCAAGACAAACAATTTAATGCGGTCTTGTTTTTCAATAATTAAACAGAAGTTATGTTTACTAAACGTTTGCAAAATAAAATAAATTAAAAATATTAAAAAATTCATATCTAGGAAACTAACAGAGATAAAAATCTAAAAAAATAACTGAATACGTATTTTAATCTGAGGATTATATTAAAAAATCAATAAAAAAATCGACAGGGATTGGTGACGAAGGCTGTCCGATTTGACGTGGAATGCCCCATATATATATATATATATATATATATATATATATATATAAGTATAAATAATCGTATTTGTCGATAAATGAATACAACAGTGAAGACATTTGCACTTATGATATTTTTTTATGTGCTATATACATTCTGTTCCTTCAGTAACGTGGCAGATATTACAGTTCTTCTTACCTTCTGGCAACAACAAGCTCAAGCAAAATCTCAACAAGAATTATTCCTTTAATAATAACAAACATTTGTTAAAAAGCTTTTAACTGCTTTGATTCTAATATAGAAATAAAAATAGAATCGTAAATGGAATCACAGAGTTCAGCTAGGATCCCAAGAATAGATTAACCTTCGATGGCTGGTTCATTCACTATGAAGGATTCTTTAACGAATACTAAGAATCTTGACGATGTTGCTAAAATAAGATTACTGTTACGTACCTAAATTAAGTACAGCTTGCTTTGAATGTTACGTTCTTTCTTGCGAATCTAAAGAATTCTCTTTGCAGCTATACTCGTAGTTCAATTCAAACAAATGTTTGGAACGAAAATCTCGTTATTTAATTAGAGATATAATTGCTTGAATATAACTAAATTCTCTCAGATCAATAATTTCAAAATTTCATAAATCATGATAAATATTCAGATAGAAAGATACAAACGCTGTATATACATTCACATCCGAAATATAATATCTTTTGTATATACCTACTGTCATACTCAGTTTACCGACAAACACAATAATAATGATGTAAAATAAAATACTTATGTACTATTTAACACAGGATCTATGATAATAGTTCTATTTAATTATACAATATTTTATTACACATTATTTTATTACTATTCCCTGGTGAAAATTTTTCTTATAATTTTTATACAAATTGGAACATTTTTCAGAAGTACTCAGAAATATTCGGGAAGTTTACATCTTCTTTCAGAATTTTTCATACATGTGAATTTTGAAATATTTTAAAATTTCTCATCCCATAATTTTTAAAATAAAATATTTTAAAATTTTTTAGATTTGATTTTTTTACATTTCATCAGAAATTATATTTACAAAAAATCTTAGAAAATTTACGATATTTTAATATGAAATTAATATTAATATGAAAAATTAATATGAAAAATTCTGAGAAAAAATGCAGATTTTCTGAGAAATGTTCCAACTATTCATATAAAAAAATGTGAGAAAATTAAATATAAAATTATATAGAAATTCTGAAAAATTATATGAAAAATTCTGAGAAAAATTTTCACCACGGTTATGCTTAATAATAATAATTCCACTGACAATGAGACATATAAAGCTCAAAGCAGGCAACATATTAATAAAGACTCTATTGTTTGAACAAAATGGGACAATTTCTATCGATCCGGTTCTTTGTGCTCTATCGATTTAATAACGCGTGAAAAAAATGATCGCTGTATAACACCTCCAGTGTATTCTCGCATGCAATTAGAATTTTACAGCAAGAATGATTCAAATGGGGTATAATTTTGTCGAACGAGGACGCATGTCGATATCGCAAATTCTGAACGAGTAATTTTCATCAATGAACATTCGATAGTTCCGCAAAGTCGTTTCACTGGGCGAAATTTCAATTGCGTGCTTATAACCGGAAATTGTGCTTCACGATTGAGTAAAGTACATGAATCAGAGAATTGCACACGTGTTGAACATATGGTTTATTTCACGGTTTTGTCATGACGTGACTCGTGCGCTATGATTCACGTTGCGAATCAGGCGGCTCGCTGAATGGTGACCGGAAGTGCTGTAATATTAGACCGATTAGAGCGATGCTCCAAGACGAATCCAATCGTTCGACCGCAACCGCATATTACGAGAATCTCACGTCATTAACACATACGGTGCTTCTATTTTTCTCTCTCTTCTCTCTTTTTTCTCTTTTCTATTTCTTTTTAATGGAGGAAATGAAATAAAGCAATGGCATACAATAAAACCATATAAATTTCAATTTAGAATGCTGTTACATCTCACGATAATTGATGCTCTCGGATGTTCACTCTGATAGCACTGCGATCATCAAAATGTTATATTTATCTATGAATTGAATTCTCTTTTATTTCTCTTCTTTTTATTATAACTGTTATTTTTTGTACAAAGCAGCCAATGCATTACTCGACTTTTATAAACTCTGTCGCTTAAAACGAACTCGAATATTGAAGTCGCTTTATTACTTCACGTTTTTGAGATACTTTATTTCAAAAAGTAACAAAATGCCATTTTCAACACTTTCAACAGGTTCAATTTTTTTAAAAACATGATATGACAAAACAATTTCATTTACGAATTCATTTTCAGGGATAAAAATCTATAAGAATCATTTTGTTCAATTCGTAATCTTCGTTTCAAAAAGTGTAATTATTTCAATTTCCAACTGGACTTATATTTACATTGACTTTTTCTAGAGCATGTAATACACCCGGAAAGATGTGGTTTTTCTCAGAGATGAACGAGATGACGGTTCGCTCCTTCTTCGTACGAATCCTTCGGTGTCGTCGTGATAATTAATGATGAAAAAAAAGTAAACGTGCACGAGTAACTTTCGCGTCATCAGTTACGGCATTCTTGTAAGCGAAAGAGGTGAACGTAACACAATTGTTCGGAGCTAGACGAGACGAACGTACACCCAGAAACGGAATGATTGTGCGTATACATTCACACATACATGCACGTATATGAATTCACAAAACCTATCTAATCGTGCGGATCGCGTAACAGCGGACGGCGGTTATTAGACTCGTGCGAGCGATCGCACGAGTCTAAAATAACGGTGCACAATTCTCGCGTCGCGCGTGTCGTGTGTACTTATATTTTATGTACTTCCTACATTCGTTTCGTGCTTTTTCTAGAGAATCTTTTTTACGTTTCGACGATTCGTAATGCAAATTTCCGTCAATGTTGTAAAAGATAAATTTTTTCAAATAGAACTTTGTTTTTGAGAAAAAGGGTTTTTAATCTTGCAAAATTCTTGCATTTGAAGAATTAACAGAACAAAATGCAAAAAACAAACATCTGTTCTAATTTATTTGCAGAAATATAGTTTTATGTACGCCAAAATGGCTAACATTTTCAACAATATTTCAATTAAATAAAAAATAAAATTATCTGTCACATCTCACTGAAATTTTCTTGTCTTAAATATTAACTGAGTATACATTGTATATATATAATTAGTATAATAATAATTATTAATTATTATAAATTTTATATATATATATATTATATTTATATATATATATATATATATATATATAATTATAACTAATTATGTATAATTCATTATAATTAGTAATAATTATATATATAATTATAATTCTGAGTAAATAAGTCACATAGTGTAGCAAAAACCGTTACGTCAAATATCAGTTAATTGCAACATGCACATTAGATTGAAGTTCTAAGTCCTTCTTGAAAACAAACTCTTTAGTAAAAAAAATTTATTTTATTATATCAATTTATTTTCAATCGTAGAATCACCCTCTTCCCGGGTGTATCACATATTTCGGTTCATCCTCTATAAAAAAAGAAAAATTCTTAATAAAAGCAATTCATTTGTAACTTTGGACATTCCGCCAACACTACATTTGACGGTACATATACAGTTTCAAAACTAACGATTTAAATTAAATTTAAATAATGATGATGTATATTATTGATACTATTTTTTTGTCTGATTATAAATTTTTAGGGATTTTGCTTTATTCATTATTCTGTAAATTTGTTTTCATAATTTATCATTCCATCCTTTTTATTAAATTTGCATATGAGATTATATTATAAATTATAGTTAAAGTTATTCCTAATAATGGCTAAAGTAGTTGCTACAGAAAAAAATTCTTTAAATAACAATATCTTTTTATCTACATTGGATAATTATTTAACTTTATATTTTAAATATTCTATTTTAAATATAATAATCTTATCGGTTTGACATTGTTCTATATTTATTCTACAACATTTTCTTGTATTTATTTTTTTATAGAAAAAATATCACCTATAAAAAAATTTTAACAGGTTGTCGATAATAAGAACTTTGATACATAATTCTAGGTTTACTTTTTAAGATAAAATTGTATGATATACATAAATATCTACAAGAGGATGATAATATATCCATATATCGCTATTTATATATGAGAAGTAAACTTTCAAAATGCATTTTATCTAAAATTTCAGTTTTTCAGTTAGAGATGACGTACTGTTCAGTGTTGAAAGACTCATAACTCTTATTATAATTCTATCAACTAATCTCTCATATAATACGTATACAATAATTTCCAAGTTTAATACTGCAATACTTGGTAACATCACTGCGTTTTTATTATACATCCGAAAAGGACCTAATCGAAAGGTCGAAGCATATAATAATATTTTCAAGCAATTATAAAATACAATAATATTTATTATGTAATATACACTATCAATTTTTTAACACTAAATTAAAATTTTTAACTCCTACATGCTCTTTAATATACTTATTGTTTATTAAAATTAAGAGCCCTTTATTCTTATCAATTTTTATTATAAGTTACTCTGAGATGTTTAAAAAGTATTTTTTCGTTAATTTATATGCTGAATAAACATAGACATTTCAAAGTGCATCATGTTTTTTAACTAGAGACAAACAAAATGCATTTGTTTAACACTTTTAGCAATTGTTTAGCAATTTTGTTTAACATTTCACATCCTACTAACTGACGTATTATTATTTTCTGTATAATATATTAGTTTCTTTCTTTCTCGTTTTCTAAAAATTATAAATTTTGGACAAAACGTATTTTGAAAGTCTGCTTCTCATATATTGATTATTATATATCAATATTTTGATATTATATAAATGTAATGATATTTTCGAAGCTTGAGAATTCATTCTACATTTTTGTGTGACCGAAATTATATCTTGTGCTCGTTCCGCCGCAAAAGGGGAGCGACCCTTTCGGCTTCGTGCGACTCCAAAGGGGAGAATTAATTCGTTTACGTAGGAAAAGAGTTCACGGACTTCGTGGCGTAGGTGTGAATGTGTGTGCGGGTGCGAGTCACAGGATGTGGGGCGAGTTCGCGATAAAAACGAACATCGAACTCTCTTCATCTGCGGGATGTGCATCATTCTCCGTTGGGATCTCTTGTTCGCTGAGCGAACAAAGGATGCAGAATCCAACTGGACACGTCGACATGTGAAAGGATGCGACGACTATTGAAGGCTATCATGCGAAGAAAACAATGGAACAAGGGTGTTATGTTGGATAGATGAAATCAGAAAAGAAACGCGAAATATATGTATAAGAACTCTTGATTTATTCGCAGAATTATTCGCTTGCGCGGACAATTTCGGAGAAAGTGAAAATTGTTCTCCTTCCAATTCTGCGAGTAACGGTTACGAAAAGAGAACAGTTATGATGAATTTCGAACGTTTCTTTCAGTGACTGCCAAACGTATTCTATTTATCTAACTTATTACCGAGAACTGTTTGAATAAACGATTTGGTAACTTGAATATCTCCAGCAAAATAATCCACATAGCAAGAGGTTTGTTGTCTAAACAAGCAAATGTAAATTAAAATATATAAGGCTCTGAAAATGAATCTAATAGAAAGGAATTAAAAAGTCAATTAAGAATCCACTCGTTTTTGATGAATTAGTATATACTCGTTGCATTTAAAGTGAAATAAATATATATTTTTAGTGTTTGTGTGTGGCAAAAGTAAGAAAGAAAATTTTAGTGCAGTCCAGTACAGCAAATAAAGCTTAATACGATATTAAAATAATGACAAGTAATGTTAATTTACACTGAAACAAATTTCTGATTGAAAATGGACGAATCAGAATTTTTTAATTGTTTTATACAATATTTCTGATAAAATATTAATATTCTGTTTTATATAATATTTCTAGTAAAATCTACTAGAAAATTTTTATTTTTATCAGAATAATTATATTAATTTTAATAGATTTAACTAGAAAATTCTTCGTTTCCATTTTCCACCAGAATTACTATTTAATTCAACCATTCCAGACCATTTTTATCAGTATACTAAACAATCAGCCGATGAACCTCAAAAGATCAGTTTTTCCTTGCGTTATCTAATCGCGCGTTCTAATGTTTATACAACTGATAATACAGTGTCGTTATCTCATTTTGTGATTGGCACGATTATATGATTGGCGCACGAAGATCCGACGTATCAATGAGCACGAATAGAAAAATACACTCGTTCGGTGCAATTAAAATGCGTAATCACACTAACGATTGCGTGATTACGATTATTGATAGAGCAAAGAAGTCACCGATTGCTTTGTTCTTACTGGTTGAAAAGCAATCGTCAATTGCCCCCCAATCACGATCTCTCAATGGCTAATGTAATTATATTGCTTAACACTAATGATAATAAGTGCGGTTATTTGACACGAATGTTTGTCACGCGATAAATATAGCGAAATATTGGAGAATATTATTGGAAAATACAATCACGGAATCGTGCATTTGTATCTCAGACGTGAGTTAATAAGGATGAGCCACGTCAATGATGACTAAATATCGCTGGCGCGGCTGATACGGTTTAGATAAATCACCCACGCACACAGCCGTGTGTTTGTTCCGCTGCTTGAATTGTCATTGCCGTTCACCCACTCGTTACATATATATGTACGTTATCGAATGAACATAAATAATGTGCCAGCGAATTCAGGTTTAGGGAGTCACGAGACGTGACAAGTCGTCACGAATCCGGACGTGTTTCGCTAAATGAATCTGGATCTAGAAATGAGTCACGTAAGATGGACACATTTGTCGCGGGAAAGCTAGTTCACACTCGAGAAATAATTTGACTGTGGCGCGCTTTCTAACGATAATAACGCGAAAATGCGAAAGTTGCGCAACGATCCTCGTCACATCACTGTAGAACGTAAACGGAAGTCCACCGAAGTGCGTGAGCTCTTTGCTTCCGGAATTGTTTAATCAAGAAGACTCGTATAATTTCTTTCTAATTATGTTGTAATTATATGCGCTAATTGCATTAGTCTCTGCGAATTGAAACCATGGGCTCAATGCTTGAACCTAATAAAGTGATGTAACATAAAGTTGGGGCGCTGAATCGAAAAATCGAATCCATTTATTGCACGTAAGGAGTTTTAGCAAAGTCACACAATGACTATATTATACAATTACGTGTAGAATATATGAATTTTATTAAAAAACGTAACATTAAATTAAAAAAAATTTTTGATAGTTTTAATACGAGATTTAATAATTTAAAATGAGAGATTTAAAAATAATTGCAATTACTTTAAAGTTTAATTAAATATTTTTGAAATAACCATATTATATAGTTGGCCTAAAAATGATTATAAATTATAACGATTTCATTATTTATTCTTATGATAATTATAATAACTAAAATTCTAATCATTTTCGATTGCCAACTATATGTATATTTATTGATAAAACTATACATATATAGTTATTATAGCAGTAATAATCATAAATCTAGTAATATGTAATTATAATTACAAATACTAAAATTTTTTTTCAGTGCTTGTTCGCATGTAAGAGGAATTATGTCTGTAGGATGCATTGCAACCCTTCGCGGTTGAATAAACTTCGCGACTCTTCTTTATGTAATAACGGAGTATTGCAACAGTGAAAGTCACGCACTAAACGTAACAGGCTATCGAACAGGTGCAGGTTCGTGCATGATGTCTCTAAATATAAAGGAAAAGAGCCATATATGACGTATATACGCCTCTGCTTTGAGTACGTCGAGGCATAGCCTATAAGAAAGGATAATTTTCCAGAGACCTACTTTCTGAAAGACCTGTTTTTACACATGGTGCTGATAATGATAAAAACGTAAATAGGGAAAGTACAAGCTAACATGCGTGTCATGTTTGTCAGACTAATCGAGAACGCAAATAGATGCACGAAATCGTACATCGGTGATTAATTATGGATGACCCGATTACCGATGCAGTTCTTTCGCATCACGTAATCCGGTGACTTAGAAACACGATCGTGAAATCGTGAAATCAACTGTTGAAACCAAATGCTTAAACAGTGATTTCCAATAGTTATCTTGGCTAGTTACCGTGTCGGAAATAAACGCATTATTTATACGAAAGTACGCTGGTTGACTCGTATTGTTGTTTACAGAGAAGAAGAGACTTGTAATTCTGTTTTCGAAATTATCAATAGGTTCAATTTTTTACGATTATAATGGCAAACCTTTCTCTATCTATTTCTTCAAGAATCGGGCGATTCAATAAACAGGAATAAACATTTTAATTCAATTCAATATATTGTTTTAAAATGACCAAAAGTCATTTTAAGAAACGAATTTACATTGTCAAGAACAAAGAATGCATACAGTAAATCTTACATCAAGAGCAAGAAAAAGAAAAAGATGAGTCCGACTTATATTTACAATGGATGGAAGCATAATTACGTCACAGATGTACATTCCAGGTCAAAAGTTTGAAAACGCTTTTTAAAAATTGACATTTTTAGGATTACTTGTTAAATATTTATAATAATTAATTTTTTTTATTTTATAATTCCTTATATCTAATATATAACGTTATTGAATTTGAATTATTATAAAAAAATAAACTGTGGATATTTGAATAAGTAATCGTAAAAATGTTGTTTACAGTTACTTATTCAAATATCCATAACAACTAATCGTAAAAATTATTATTGAATACGTAACAATGTATTTTTTTAAACAATAATTCTTTAAAATTTAACAATAGCTATTAGAGGTGGCATCAATAAGGTAAAACATAAATAAGAAGGATCATACGCAAGATATTTTTTGCCAAAGTCATATATTAATTTAAAATTAAAGATGTAAACGTTTCGGCCAAATTTTGTATTCCTTTATTGTAATAATTCTTTAGATTCAACTGTTAGTGGACCTGAAGAATTATTGTTAAAAACACATCGTTATGAGTATTTGAGTAAATAATCACAAGGAACATTAATTTTTTTAAATTTTCAAACTTTTGATCCGGAGTATTATTATTATGAGAAAGAGGACATAATTATATTATGTCCTCAAATTATATACAGTCGTCCACGGATGACTACTGAACATTAAAAGAGAGAAACTCCCTAGACATTGAATATGATCCTCAATTAGATAAAGAGGTATTCAACGCTAAGCATGCCGTATACAATGAGAAGTATAAGATAGATCTTGAATAGTCTCGATACAGACAGTCTGAGTGGATTACACGGAAAGCGTTCCGCGAAATTGAAACTTAGCGCGACGTCGGCGATACACGGAACAGTAATTGACTGTTTTACGTGAAAATGGCCTTGATAGGAGAGTCAACACGACGACGTATCCCGCGTTGTCATTCTCGGAAAATCCAGTCATCGTGTGACACTCGTAGGCATCATAATTACCCGCGTTGTAGGTACGCCTAACAAGTCGTTGTTCCGAACCGATCGGAAGTAATCCACCGGAAGTAGCCGTTCACGGAAATTCGGGTCGCATGCGAGAAGCCGTCGAAGTGTTCCGCGAATTCGGATGACGTCTCACCGCGTAAGTTTCCATCAGGGCAAGGATCACCATTACTATGCTTAAACGTAAAAGTGACACTTCCGAGTTCTAGAGATTCAATGACTCACTCGGTGAATAGCGATTGAATTGAATTTAAGTAAAAATCGATTCGATATGATTCGTATTTGAATCTCTATTATTCGAATCCGAACTATTAAAAAATCTTGAATCTCTCTGAGTAGTTTGAATATAAATCACATACAGGGTGGGGCACTCGAAACTTGACCATAACAAATATTATTCTTCTTACATAGAAGATAGAAATCTCTTTTTATTAATTATATAGTAAAACTCAACCTAGCAGTTAACAATAATTACGTTAATTAAAATAAAAATTGTGTCACTAATTCGACTTGATTAATTAATTGGATTCGATATTAAAAAAATCTTCATTCGCACACCTCTAAAGTGTTTCTTATTCATAGCCGACGGCGTAAACTTTCGAGAAGTGATGTTATCCCCTTGATAATGCGCGCGATGATAATCGAAACAGTATCGCGATATCAAAAATAAACATTCCTATCGTGCTCGTCATTCATGTTCACCATACGAGCGAAGTATTGGAGGGACTCCGCCTGCATTCATCCGGCGCGGTTAGTTAACCGAACATACGGGTAGAATAACTCCGTTCTCTACTCTATCCATGCAGCTTCTATTCCCCTCGCGCTCTCACGGCCTTCGTTATTTTCTCTCCAGTCTCTCCCCTGTCCCCCTTTCCTTCGACAATGACGTAGCGTCACTTGACGGAGGTATACGCGCTCTTTCACGACTTCGTATTCCGTTCCGCGCGATTCACGCTGTCACGAGATAGCTCCGAAGTCGCATAAATGGGACGCGCGCGATGCTTCGACGGGACGCTTTGTCTTCAACTTCGTTATTGTTTCATCGTGCCACCTTCGCGTACAATTATATATTATTTGCGTACAGCGTAGGATGCGCGGTTTTAATTCGTGCGACAACAAAGACTAGCGAGTAAAATGAATCATCGTTTAGATGATACATTAGCTCAAATTCTGCGGTTAGGATAAACATATCGTATTAGAATATAACGAAAAATAAATATAAATGACTCATAGATGTATTCAACGGAAGGGAATGATTTAATGACCAATCCGACACAGACCAGTTTATCTTATATCGCTTCTTATATATTTAAACAAACATATCCTATTAGAATAAATATAACGAAAAATAAATATAGATGACTCATAGATGTATTCAACGGAAGGGAATGATTTAATGACCAATCCGACACAGACCAGTTTATCTTATATCGCTTCTTATATATTTATTGAGAGTTTATCATCTTTGAAAAAAAAAGGACTACAAAGAAGCATCACGTATTAATGAAGATGTAGCCAAATTAGAGATTCCCTAATAAGGAAGGAAGGCATATTTGCAACATCCTGTATGTTTTGTTCCGCGTTTCGTAGGAGCCTTCATTAGCTTTAATTCCGCGCTCGTCTTTCACAGAATTCGCGTTTTTTTTATACCGGAAAAAACAGAAACTCGACTGACTATTGTTGAGTTATGACAGCTGATTTTATCGAAGTGACTATCAGTCAATAATATCGTGCATGTTTTTTGACTCAATCTTTTTTATAGGGAACTTTTTTCAGTCATTTGCATTACAGATTAGTGCATATTAAAAGTTGCTATTTATATAAAATTAGCAAAGTTGATATAAAAGCGTATATAAATATTTTAAACGATTAAATGCACAAAAATAATATTGTCTTGTTATTTAACAGAATATACGTGTATTATTTCATTGTCAAACCTGATAATATCATACACTACATTTAGACATATCATGTTTTGTTACTGATAGAATCTCGACAATTGTTTGCTGACGTCTAACCTTCTGCTTACCGTTCTGTCTCTAATACTTAAGATCTGATTTTTTTATTTCTGCACTAGAATTTCCTTTCTCGCTTTTGTCAAATATCATACATATATTTAACTTTAAGTTTCGAAAGTGTACACTCTTGTTCACAGTCACAAATAACAGACTTTCAGTATCTTTAGTGCTTTGTATCTTATTATTACTCAAGTTGAAATTTTAATCTTATTATCAATCTTCTTTCAAATTTCTTTCAACCTCAATTAAACCTTATAAACTTGTTTGATATACTTAAACAATTATAAGACCTTTTTTAATATTACTTAATCTATAGTTTCTATATTTGGAAAACTTCTTTTGAACCTAAAAATTTTCCGGTAACTGCTTATCGGCTCAACGTAGAAATTCAATTCATTAGATTAGAACTTATTAGAAATCTGTGGAGTCTACATATGTCCTAAAATTTAGTTTCAAAATAGGAGCAAAATTTCAACTCGAGCAGTGTTGAACAATATAGTAACAAAGGAATATAATAATAATAATAATAATATTATTATTATTATTATTATTGAGATACTTTTAATATTATCATGTAAATTAATTATTATATAATTAAAATATATCATAAAAACAAAAGTGATTATAATTCAAAACGTATAAATAGAAGAGCATAAAAAAATCACCACACAAGTTATAGTTTGTGATATTTAATTATCATTACATTAATTAAAACATTAGTTATAGTAATGATAATTAAATATCACAAACTATAACTTGTGTGATGGTTTTTTATGTTCTTCTTTTTATACGTATTATATAATTATTATTACATAAATTATTATTATTATTATTATTATTATTATTATTATTGAGGTACTTTATATAAATTAGCCTTTTTAATATCTAATCCAATGTAGTGCAAGTGATTAAATTCACCATTAAACGAAGGAAAAAACAACACACAATGAATCAAAATTGATTCTATCCAGCAAAAAATCGAAAAGATGAATTCGCGACGGTCTCTGAACGGTCTGAGGAAGGAATTTTCAGCTACTGTGTAAAACTGCGACAACTAAAAATAGAAGTGATTTCTGGTGCGACATCAGAAATAGCTCGCGCGATTCGTCTCGTGCCAAACAATCTCTGTTTTGTTTCGCAATGTTGTTGTCTGTACGACATGGAAGGTCGGTAAGATTTATAATGACGCTTAAGAGTCGAGCAGACCTGGACAGCAGGTAACGGACTCTCGACTCTCTCGAGAAGTAGCGAGAGGAAGAAACCGGTCGGAGCGTTCGACCGAATTTTTACTCCGGCTTGGCGCAAGTGAGCTCTCGTCACAGAATAATCACGCATACCGGAGCCAAGGACTCCGCTCGTGCCACAGTCGTGCACCACCGCTCATTCATGAGTGTCCCTCGACGAATGGCAGTTTCACCCAATGGTATTTGGTGACGTAGAAAAAGATTCGAATTTTAGAAATACGAAGACGCACTAATGACGACCGATACATAGCGATTTGAGTAATGTGATTTGTCTATCTTGAAGATTTATCTTTTCTTCTTTAGTATGCTATATCAGGCTATTTTGACATAAGTCTCGTTCTTCATGGCTATAAACTGGTGTATTCTCTTTGTAGTTAAATGTAAAATACTGAAATAGGTATATGTTTGAATTTAGCGAAGAGAAGTTCTGATAAATTGACAGAAAAATGTTTGGCATTTGTAATTATAATTATATATATATATATATATAATTAATTGGGAATTGACAAAACCTAGCGAGTCAATAAAAATTGGCTACTACGGTATGACTCTTTATCTCATTATAAAATCATTGAACTTTTTCTAAATTAATTCTCTAATGTTTAAGACTTTATAGAAAAAAAAATATTAGCATTAAGAAAGATAGAAAAATTTTCAATTTAAAAAAAGTTAATAAATTAAAGTTTAAAAGTAAATTAAATTAAGTTAAAAATTAATTCATTTAAAATTAACTAAGTTAAGTTAAAATTTATTAACTTTTTAACTTTTTTTTAAAGACTTTTCTTTAAATGTTTCGACTAGTTATTATCCAATCCTGATAATTATTGTAACTATAATTATTACTGCTCTATACATATATAAATATTAGTAATAATAACTGTGTGTATGTTTCTATCAACATTTGATGATACAGCTATACATATAATAATAATTATTATTATTAACATTATAACAAGCAATAATAATTATAAAAAATAATTATAAAAAAATTTCTAATAATAATTATTTTACTATACAATTATAATCAGAAATACCAAACATTTTTCTCATTCAATCCAGTGCTGCAAAAATAAATCTTTGTTCATTAACGGAACAAGTACTATCCTACCTGAGACTGTAAGGGTTTTTGCTTTTCAGATTTCTTTATCAAAATTCTAGCAAATATATAAAATAGCTACCATTTTAGAAAATACGTTCATTGTCTTTTATGAGTCAAAGAGACTTGGGAAAGCGAAATACACATGTTTGAGGCATTTTTTCGCGTCTTTCAGATTCCAGATGACATGTCATGCGGCTCGTTTGTCAATCGTCTCGCCGGTGAAAACTACAATTAGTGAATATTTAGTTGCAATGCAATCGCGCTCCAGGCTGTTTACAACAACAACGTGGTTAACTAAATTAAAATTTTCTCCCAAATGCTGACGCACCAATTTTGAGCGATGTGTACGCGACTCGTCACTGTTACGCTTTCCTCGTCACGTTCTAATGCGGTCGAGCAGGCAAAAACTGGGCCGCGCCAGCTGGATGAAGCTCCATTACATGCTCCGGCAAACGGAGCAATCGAACTGTCGCGGAACTTGAAGTGCTGTTTCCTCGTCATCATCCGCGATCTCGCGCGGATCTCAGATATATCCCTGGTGAAATTTTTTCTCGGAATTTTTCATATAATTTTTTAGAATTTTTATATAATTTTTCAGAATTTCTTTATAATTTTCTAACTTTCTCACATTTTTCAGAAAATCTACATTTTTTCTCAGAATTTTTCATATATGTTAATTATGAAATATCGTAAGATTTTTAAGATTTTTTGTAAGTATAATTTCTGATGAAATGTTACAAAATCTAAAAAATTTAAAAATACTTTTTAAAAATTACGGGTTGAAAAATTTCAGACTATTTCAGAATTCACTTGTATGAGAGAAGATGTAAACTTTCCGAATATTTCTGAGTATTTCTGAAAAATGTTTCAATTCATATAAAAATTATGAGAAAACTTTCATCAGGAATATGTATGTATAATCAGATCGGACACGGAGAATCATGGCATCCGTCTTTTATGTATGCACTGTAACAACGACCACCGATAAAGCGAGCGATCTCTTGTGTAATGCCCATGTTTTTACTTCATTCAAGCTTGTTCTTTTCAACTTCGTGCACCGTACATCTTCCCAGATAACAAAAAATGATTCAAAAACGTCTTACGTCACAATATTAGACTTTGTGTTATTTGGATTGCCTCTTTTTTTCAACAGAGAGAAAAACGGACAAGATGAACCGTGCAAAAGTTTAGCTGAAAATGACAAATTTATTTTCTCGCGTACTTTATAGTCGTGTTCACAATAAATGTTTTAGACATTTGCAGGGCAAATAACGCGTTCATAATCGATTCTTACATTTAAGACTATCTTAAATAAAGTCTTAAGATTTACAAACAAATCATGGGCTTTCTTCAATAAACTATTACCTAAGTTTTACGTCTTTAATCGTAAGACATCAATCAATCAGTCGAGTGCGAAAAAATATAATCAATTATGATTGGTCAATTTCTTATAGGTAAAGACTTAAAGCTTAGGTAATGACTTATTTTAGAAAGCCTATTAGAGCGGTGTATTTACATCTTAAAACATTACTTAAGACGGAGATTTGAAATAAGAACGGATTATGAATACTGACTTTACATTTAAAAACATGCCTAAAAATACTATCTCGTGCTATGATATCGCTGCGCGTTAAATATATTTTTTTAGAAGATGCGATAGTGTTCTCTTATTAGAAAAGACTCGTATCTCATGATAAATAATATCGAACGTGATCAAATGCCTGGTCGTACGTGTTCGCTGCGTTGAACTTCCAGGGATCTCCAGCGGATTCTGCCCACTTCTGGTCAATTACGGTGGCACGCAGGAGAGACGTAGATCCATTCGCGTGGCGGATTGGCGCACACGTTGCACGTTTTGTTTTTTACAGCCACCGATGTTGCGCAGCAGAAAATCACGCGCACAGAAAATATATATGTATCGGAGCACGAGAAAATCAATTCTATTCACTCTCTCATTCTCCACGATACGCGACGCAGCGTACCCGTAAGCCTAGCAAGGTAGATAGAACGCAGTAGAAGGGCCTTAACGCGTAAACAATGTGCGTGTGGAGAGTATACGACACGCGTTCCCGACGTCACGGTGCCTTTCATGTAACTGAAGCGGACTGTGAACTGCAGCAAAGCAGACCCGCAAGAATCCGGCCGGTCGCCCCGTTCTTGCCGTTACTCGATCGCCCCGCTCTTTCCACAAAACAAATCTATCAAACAGGAAGACGCATGCGCGCGCTTGTCGTTGAAAAAGAGCGCGAAAGCCGCGAACTTAAGGCACTTTGGCTGTGTTCAGTAGAAAGATTAAATTACTAGATGAAAAAGCGGGTCATAAGACGTTTCTTGCGTCTGAAAGATGATTTAAAGATGTCTTATGTCATGATTTTAGACTTTGTGTTGTTTGCAACCTGTTATATAATTATTTAATATGATTGCCCTTAGTTCCTCACTGGAATTATAAATATATAAACCCATCATATTAAGGAATCTTATAACAGTTGCAAAACTTCTTTTTCTGCTAAACGCAGCCGTTATTATTGCTTATTACAAATACAGAGGCTAAACATAATAATTTGAACACCTGAGAAATATATATTACTTGGTTTATTAATAATTCAAAATATGTAGTATATGGTTTATTAATAAATCAAAATATGTATAAACATATAGAGATATTGGAGGAGGAAATTTGCTTCTTATTCTGCTGTTCAAAATTACTCGCTGATATTTGAATCAGACGATTGCATTAGCTAAAAAAAATGTTTGAAGTTTCGAAGAATAGAGCGAAATTTTTGGAAAAATGGAATAAAAAGCAAATTTCCTTCCCTAGCATCTTGTATAATTGGAAGATAATTCTGTTAAACTAATGGTACATTTCATTGATAATTATTCAAGCATTGTACGATTCTATTCCAATAAGAATCTGTATTAAAAGCAAATGTGTTTCTCATTAATAAAACAAGTAAAGTATTTTCCAGGTATTCACGTATTCATTTGTTCATCCTCTCTGTGTCTCTTATAATATTGTCTTAAAGATTACAATGGACGTATTGACAACGTTGCTGTACAAAACATATTTATTTAATAATTTATGGAGATGCGCATACACAGCGTACAACGTACAAGCGTTCTTGCAGTATCGCTACTTGGTGAAAAGTCGCATTCGATTTTCTAACGATTATGTACAATCACATCTTTCATTTAGCGATCGTGGATGAAACAGGATCGTTTGCTACTTAAGTTCCTCAAGTAAAATAATTAGATTAAAGCTTGTTTTACAATAAGGCCGCAAACCGTACGAAATTATCCAATCACAGTTTAATTTTTTCATATTCAGCTGTGATTGATCAATTTCTTATGACTGGTTTATGCTTCGATCTTAGACTTAAAAGTTGGCAATAAAGCCATAAGATCGTTTATGCTTCCCCAGTCTTAACCGTAGTCTTAATCTTAGTCTCAAGAAAGTTCCTAAGTTCTTTTAACTTTAGTTCTTAAGATTATGTTAGGACTAATTATTTAAGTATAAACCAGGCATTACTGTTATATTTATACATCTTGCGACCCTAATATAAAGACACCCGACTGCCATTAACGAAGAATGTAAATCTCATTCTATTTTACAAGATAGAGTCAGCTAGATATCGACTGCTTAAAATAAAATGAGAAAGCAATTGATATCAAAAGAAGGAATTTACTCATGTCTTAAACTTCTACAATACATAATGGTTTTCCTGCTGGATTTGTTGCCGTGTTGGTCATGTTATTGGTTTGACTTCAGACGGTGCGAATTTTCGTGCTAGATAAAATAGCACGAAAACGAATAGCTGAATCTAAAGGCCACGGCAGATAGAAAAACTGAAGACGTAAGCAGTAAGTGAATTGATCGATCATATTAGGTGTTGGAATTAATTCGTAGCGTTTTTTAATGAAAGAATGTTATTTATTTCACATGAGCATTAAAAAATACATTAATGAAAGTACTTCCCATCACTTGTAAAACGCTACGAATTAATTCCAACACCTAATAATAAAGATCATGCCTACGTTTACATAGCTCGATTTACGCCGAAGTTATAATATCGTTATTATGAAACTGACCAATCCAGTCATTCCATTCTTCAGAGGAATAGCTATGATTTACCAGCTTTATAACATCGATGTTATAACGTTATTCGATGTAAATCGAGCCATGCAAAACGTAGTACACGAATAAACAGTAGCGAATCCAACATAATTTCCTTAAGTCTTATGTCTTAAGTTTTTCTATGCCATAGCCTTAACTCTGTTTGAAGAGCTCGAATAAATAAATATCAAGTCGTTGCTGTTATTGTATATCACTAAAAAAATACAATTAAAATTTTACGTCTATTTTTTCCTTTCATTTCTTTTTTAACAAGTGAACGTTATATTTCTTTTCATTTCTTTCTATTTCAGCAAATGACATATGATCAAATAGGATACTTCAACCACATGACATAGGATGCGTCCTAATTCATTCTTAATGAGCGAGCAAAATCGTGTAAAAAAAAACAGTATACTTGATTTTCTAGAAGATCAGCAACGTGTCCATCGTATACGTACTATTCTGTTTTATTTATATCGCTTTCTTCTTATTACAGAACAATCAAAAGTCATCATTCAGTATTAACTTTTACTTGAGGAACTCTATTTACTACAAGCGACGAGCACCATGCATTTTGTTCGACACGGCACATTATTCGATGGCGAATCACCTAAAAATATTTCGCTATCGATTAATTCTCTCTCTCTCTTTCTCTCTCTCTCTCTCTCTCTCACTTTTTCTTTCTTGCTTCCTCTTTTCCAATCGCGAGCCGATGTCGAGAGAAATTTGAGACGCAATTAAAATATGTACGGCCGCGGCGCATAAATATACAAAGTTAAAAATACCTAACTATTCAGACCCGATTTTTTTGTTTACCTAATACAAAGCTTGCGTCTCTCTACATATAATGCTGTTTGTGTTCTGTCAAAAATATTCTATGTACAAAGATGGGGGGGGGGGGGTGTGCTTATAAAAAGAATATACGATTTCATAAAATGAAAATCCCCGTGGCTTTATCTCACGTCGTAAAATATAGAAAGTCTCACTCGTCCACTAAGATTCTGCGTATTAGGAGAAAAGATGGTCCGCCGAAACTTAATGCGTAGGCATCGAATCTGTATACAATGCAGTGGCACTTGAATATCTATAAAAAGCCCGTATATATTACACACTGCAAATTGAAAATACAGATTCTCTCTTTCTTTAAGATGTCGCGATGATTTCCCATACGAACCACATTTAAACATTATCAGACGTAGTGCGCTAATGAGAAAATCTTGAATTGTAAATAGATTTTCAACTATAAAGAGATATCTTATAATTCAACTATAAAGAGATATTTTATAATTCAACATGACAACATGATACATGACAAGAATGCTCTTTGATTCAACAGTAGGATCTCGTTTTTACTAATATGCGATAATAATGAGATTCTGCTATTATTAAATATCGAATAACACGTTTCGAAGTCGGTATATCACCTTGTTTCGCAGAATCATCATCATTTTCTAAAATTTCACACAAATGCTTTGCGAATAAACATAGAAATAAGTACTACAACAGTTAAAATGAGAATGTAACTAGAAAAATGTACAAATAAAAAGGAACGGATCCTTTGTGATTTTTGTACATCTCGAATGTACAAAAGGTTAATCTTGCATATCTATGTGTGATCTATATTGTAACCTCAAGGGTGGGTCCCGGAACCTCCATCTCGTCACATAAACGAACTTCAATGTGTGGTCTTTACCTAATAATTCATTATTGCACAAAATATCGATCTGTCAAGAAATATAGACAAATTAATAAATAATAATTGTATCATCTATAATATCAATCATCAAATACACTTACATCTCTATATTTTTCCATGCCATTCAAAGCCTTTTTAGCAATAAATTTTTTCATATGCGTTATCGTAGCCTGAGCTGAACACCTGATAAATCGTCTTTTCAGAGTTTTCAAACTTGAGTTTGTGCACTCCAAACATACGTTAACCTGCAAATTTGATTAATTTTAATACATTATTAGCACAATTTTAGCACATTATTAGCACAATTTTAGCACATTAATTTTAACTGATTAAAGTATTTTATTCTTGTAAACTTATATTATTGACACTGCAGTTCAGTACCTGTTCATCAGTACGATGATAATCTGATTCTGCATGTGCATCTGCATTGGCTTTTTCCTCTTCAACTTCACCAGCGTTGGGCAAAATATCTTTAGGACAAGGCAAACCTCTGGCTCTGTAAAATTCTCTTTCTCTTTTGATTTCGTCTAAAATAAGAAAACATTTCCGCTAATAATTGAAAAGAAAAATTTATGTTAAGGGATTAGAAAATAAAATAAAATTAAGATCCAAAAACCGAGCAAAAAATCTTTTAACTCTTGATTATTGCCTTATAAAAACAAGCCGTGAACTTATATCCATTGGAATAAAATTCTTACTTTCTTGGAGATCAGGAACTAATTTGTAAACAATATCCTGCATAGTTCTGTCGAAGCTGATGTACTGGAGTGGATGAGACTGATGTATGACAATCTGACATGTCGGACAGGTATGCTTTTCCTCTAGATGCTTTACCAAACAACTCTTGCAGAATGTATGTAAACATTCGGTAACAGTAGTGGCGTCAATTAAATATCCGCGACATATCTTGCACGTTATGTGACTGTTCAGAGTTTTCAGTTTTATCCTTCTTTCCATGGCATCGACAATCACCATTTAACAGAGAGATATTATCTGTGATGATGGATATAATGATTGCATTAATTAAACATAGATATTAATAACCGAAGGTTACAAGAACAAGAAGGTTGTTGGAATGAGATTGGATCATCACTCAAGGAAATACTAGATTCAAGAAAATGCGAACGGGTTGGTTTAATTCACTGTTACACGAGAACACGCGGTTACAATTTCGGGGCGGTGCTAAATATAATTGCGTGCGGAAAGTGGGTTATCGAATCCTAACCTCAATTTGAAGCGTAATCGCACGATGAATGATGCAGTTTTTACTCGTCGCGGATCTCTGCGAGGTGGTTTCGTAAATTCCACAGCATATTTCCACCTCGATTCACGGATCAGGGTGAGTGATTGTGGAACTAAGGGAGTTACACTAAAAGTCTGTTTTAAAAACAACTCAATGGTTAAACGTTTACTCATACGACAACAAAACGGACCAAAACGGACTGAGAAATAAGGCAGACTGATCACTGCGCGCGCCGCTTGCTGCGTTCGCGTCGAACGACTTGAACTTATCAAGAAGAATGGGTACGATCACGTTTTAAATGTAGAAATCTTAAGTAGAGAGCCTATAATCAGAGTGGCGCCATACGTTTTTGCAGGTATGTTTCAAATTTATGTTTTAATTTTATATCTCTCTTTTTTTCTTTAATTATTTTATTATATTTCGCTAAAATCATATTGCATTATGATTAGCGAAATACAATAAAATAATTAACAATTACATTGCATAGCTTTTTAATATTATCTTTTATTGTAATCCTTTAATAATACAATAATTATTTACAATACAATGTATAATAAAAAATGTTGTTCGAAATATAATAAGAATTACATTATAGGAGCACAATTAACAAAATTTAGTAATGAGGTATTATACGAAAATATCGAAAATACATACGATAACACAAATTTTCTAAACCAATGTTTAATTAAATATTGATAAATGTGGAATGAAAATATTAACAACAATTAGATCGTACTTACTATTAATTATTAACTTGATTATATTATAAAACTTGTTAATATCGTGATAAAAAGTCATTAATACATTTACGACAAGACTTTCATCGCATTTAAGATAATTATCCCGATAATTTGATCAAGGTCCCTCCACGTTGTGATAAAGTTAGTATCCAATACAAAGAAGAAAAAAATCTTCATTGAAAAGCGAACTTGATATATTCTGATTCCACGTCAAATTCATAAGAACCATTCGCAAAAAAAGTTAAGCAACCTGTCAAACATCAGCGGTCTTATTACAGAAGGAATGTGAATTCCAAATCTTTCAGACCACTTACGATAGAAATAATTTTGGTAGCATCTTAATTACATTTTTATTGCATTTTTAATATAATATCAAAATTTGCGAGGAAATTATATGTTCTGCCACACATTACTACAAATCATCTCTTATTAAAAATAAAAAGATAAAATGATTTCCTTATGGAATGGTGATTACGAAGGAATATATTTAATAGTAATAAAATACATGCATTATTGTAATTTTTTATATGTATGAATACAAAAGTATCTCGGGTACCAACTGTTCGAGATAAATCGAACTTGATAATAACGAGATTTTAAAGAACTAAGTAAGCTTTCTGAAAAATTTGTTATTATATATAAAATTTAACAATCTTTTTTTTCTGCATTTTCCCAAAATTTTAATTATTAATACCTCGCTAATATAAAGATATCCATTCGACTTATCTCGAATTTTTTGTATCCACACATTTTTAATTAAATTCATGTAATCACGATATCATCGACAAAAGAGCATAAGGTATTTTGATAAAACAATTATCTAAATCAACAAAATCAAAACTTATTAAATATAATCTCGTAATATATCTGCATGTATTTTATCATAGAAAAGTATATAATATACATATAAATTAATAATTAACAATATTCTAGAATGGCGGGATGTCTCCAATACCTAAATATGATTTTAAAATAATAGTTAAAAAATTAAATATATACATTCGTAATCATATTTTTTTGTTAGAGCAATCATCGAAAAATAAACAAATTATTTGCACAAAGCTTAAATTTATTTACTTAACAATTTGGAAAAAATAATCATTATATGTATATCCATACATTAATTATATAATACTAAATTCGTATTGTTATTAAGATATAGTACTATTACTAACTAATTATAATTACTAGTGGGAGAACATTTAATAAAACAAAAAAAGCGACGAAAATTGTATGTTAAAGTATACTACTAAATTAATTTCGTAACTTAAACTGATTTTAAAATATATAGCATATAATTGTCTGACTCATTGACAAAATTATTACTTCCAGTGCAAGACGAGAAAACTCGGGATTAATTCCGATCTTGTACAAGAATTTCCAACAAGATACCAAACTAGACTTTGCGAATGGACTTTACAGAAAGCGACGAGGAATAAGTCTTTATATGATATTGTAAAAATAATTTCGACTTTCTATCGATACAAATCACGCATTCACTGCATCAACATAGCATCCACTTGACGCGAGGGACAGCGATGAGGCTTTCGTACATAATAAATTAATCATTAATATTTGTAATTTTGTAATGTTAAAAATATAAATGTAAAAAACAAACAAGAAGTTAATATTTAACCTATATTACCTCAGTCAAAGCTCGAATCTTTACTGACTCATTTAATAAATTAAATAGACGAAAAATTGACGGTTATTTTAAACATCAAATTTTTAATTAAAAATCACTTAAAATTATTAATGACTTTTTCATATTTACAATAAAATCCAAATTAAAAAAAATTTTTTTAATTAAACATCTATCAAATTCGTTAAATTAATAAACAATTTTTGTTATCATATGGTTTGTCGATTTCGTGTAATTTACATCAATAAAGCAACAATAAATTTGATTTACTACGACAAGATAAATGCTATCTGTATGGAATAGATATATTTAATATGAATATATAAACATTCCAATAAATGTATAATTTAAATTAGTAATTATTGCGGAAATTACAAAAATAAACATGATGGCATTTACCTGGACATAGTTCACATAAATTTTATATTACGTATGTAATATTATTATATATACATTTATTTATGATAAAATTAATTACAATATTAATGCGTATACATACTTTGTATATGTATAGAATTTATAAGATATTAAGTTTAATTTCAGGGGAGTTGAAAATTCAATGAAAATTAAAACTATATATAATATATAATCATATTTGACAATTGGGTTGTTGACAATTAAATAAAATTTAAGATTAATTTAAAATTTTATTTAATTTTTAATCTTTTCTTTGCAATTATCAAATACGTACACATGATGTCTATGTATCCTTATCTACATATTATATAATTTATTAGTTAGATTTATTATATAATATTTTTTTAGTTTAATTATATTTATTTTTTAAAACAAAATTTAATTATCCGATCGCGAAATCCATTTAAGTGTCATTTTATTTATAATAATTTAATTTTTCAATTTATCTACATTTATTATCTTTACCTATACAGTCCCTACCTATCCATATACTTGTCCTACCTATCCGTATTTTCATTTATTCGTGTCTATTCGCGTATCCTATCTCTGTTCGTATATTTCTACTTCCTACATTACTTCATTAACGTGTAACACCGCGAATATAATATGTTAATGATTGTGTTCAGCAGAGAAAGCAGCTTTGCAAATGTTGTAAAATTTTTCAACACAATTGGTTCTTGCTTTAGGTTCTTATGAATTTAAATGAACTAATGATTGAATTAAATCAAATTTTACAATAATTGCAAAACTGCTTTCTTTGTTGAATGTAGCAGCTAATGCCTAACCATGTCCTATCGTGTATTGATAAATTCAGAGAGATTACCTAATTGCGATCGTATTAAATAAATGAGCAATAAATGATAATAATTAAAATAGACTTTTAATTTTTAAAATACAAAAAATTAATAAATAACAAAGCTAATGAGAGCCATTGCGGATAATGAAGTGCAACTAGAATTTGTAGATTAAAAAACCTACAAAACTTGCGCTTCATTATCTGCACCAGCTCTCATCTGCACTAGCCCTGTTATTTGTTAGTTATTGTATTTTAAATCAACAATATAAGAACTCGCAATTTGCGAGTAAGTTGCCCTCCCGAATATTCAGAATTTGTCTTTATATATATATATATATATATATATATATATATATATATGTATATATCTTTCAAAAAGTAGATTGGTGTTACACATCAACACCCACTTCGTTCAGATCCTCGTCTTTTTTCTGCCCAATATTCTGGCTTAATATGCCAGAGATCGACAGCAAGGAGAAATATTCCTTTTTGCTGCCGACTAAAAGCGTAAAATTTTACGCCTTTGTATGATGCGCGAAACACGAACGCGTCGCGAAGGGGCCACCATATTAATCAAATTGATTAAATATTAATTATCAATAATAATAATTTTATTAATACATGTGTGTGAATAAATTTATTCTTTATTCGCGTCTATTCGAAACTAAAAATATAAGTATTTGACTAAAAATAAATCTAAATTTAAAAAAATCTCTATGAGGGATATTTTCAACATTTTGATTTTATAAATCTCAAATATTGTGAAATTAAATCAAATTTCTTAATATAAATTTTACACACTATAAACAACGAAACTTCAAATTAAATATAAATCGAAAATCGATTACTATCCCATAAAATTTAAGGCCCATGTACGTATTCTTAACGATTCGAACGATTCGTTGCTGAATCTCATCTCAAAACATGCAGAGAGATAAGAAATTCAGATAAATGATGTAAGATCCAAAAGGGAGATAATTTTCCCTTACATTGATAAATATCGTATATCGTTTATGTTTTAAATTAATACAATCATTTTCTGCATAATTTATTATTTCAAAATTAAGTATTTTAAAAGATGCAAAATTCCGAACGCGATTTTTTAAAATAATTATAAGATAAAATTCTTTTATTTCTTGACACAATGAACCTATACTGGATCTTACATCATGTTACTATTTTGACTGGTATAAAATCCAGTTACTACATATGAATAAGTTATAAAAATTTAGGCTAAAGTAAGTGCATTTAGTGCAATTTAGGTAAATTATAGTAACAATTAATAATCATAAAATATTTTTTATAATAAAAGCGAGGTTAATAAATTATACGACAAATGCGCTACATTAAAATATCTGTTATTTCACTAGTAACAAGTATACAAATAATAAATGTGAAGCAATACAAAGAATATCTTTGAAAACAGTATGTTATATACATATATGTGTATGTATATTATTTTTTTCTGCACCAACTTAAATAAAATTTAATCCTGAATGAATATTTGAAAATAGGATAGATAGAAAGAATAATAAAACTATACTTATTATACTGTAACAAACACTGTTCTATATTATAATATCTATAGACAAAAAAACAATTTCATTTCTCTAATTTCATTCTCTAATTACTTTTTATATATATATATTCTTTATATTTTTTTATTTAATGTATTTCATTTATTTAAAAAATACGAATACTTTATTAATTTTTGTTTTTACTTCCAAGTGACCATTAAGACGTAATAGACAAGGTGTTTGATAATTCTATTGACAACGCTCGTAGGTACAGCAAACTAAACTACTAAGTCCACTCTACCTGTCCACGAGCGTTATCAGTACAATTATCAAACTGTATATATTTTAATGAAATATATTTAAAAAACCGATTATATAGAATCAACTTTTATGATATTTTTAAGATTGAATTATTTTATATCAATTGAATTGAATTACATAAATGAAATTACATACTTCTTTTTATTA